>NC_022010.1:49574156-49590718 GCF_000317375.1 Microtus ochrogaster
AAACATGGGTTCTGAGGATTAAACCTGGGTCCTTCTGTTTGCACAGTGTGATAGAGCTGTCTCCTCAGGACTCTTCTCTTTATTTCTGTTAGCCTGTTCCCTTCTTTCTTTCCTTCCCCCCTTAGCTTTTTTTTACTTCCTAGTTGCTTGTTTGTCATCTTCTTCTCCTCCTCCTTTCTTTTGACGGGTCTTGCTATGTAGCTCTGGCTGGCTTCCTAGCTGCCTTCAAACTCAGGATAGAGTCTGGTCTGGCCTCAAAACTACAAGCTTTCCTCCCTCAGCATCCTGAGCATTAGAATTATTGGTAGATGCCACCAGGACCAGGACCTGCACAGTTAATATATATTTTTTTGGGGGGGAAAGCCTTATCTTTCTGTAAAAGGCTTTATTTTTCTGGGCCCAGTCAGAAGCAGGTAGAGGCCCAGCCAGGTAGTCCAGAGGCCGTTCTTATCCTTGCAGCTGCTGGGTGTGCACCTAATGATGGAATCTTTCTTCTGCCCTGGAGACACACTTCTTTCTTCCCCATCTCTTAGCAGCCTTTCCAGAGTTCAAACTTCCCCAGAGGCAGCAGAGACTGTGACCAACCCCAAGGATCAGGCAAAGCCTCCTAGTTTCCTGCCTCTCGACTCCAGCCACCCCTCTCCCAGTTCCTCTGCTGTCCCTTACAGTCAGGGATCTTTATTTTATTGACTTTGCCTGCTACAAATAACCCTCTGTCCAGTGGCTATCAGTCAGCTGCCGCAGGTGTTAGTATCCCTTGCTTAAACATTCTCTACAGCCCTCACATCACTCTTCTTTATAATTTGTAGAAAGTTGGTTTCTTGTCTTTTGATCATCTCTAGGCCAAGACTAATTTGAGAACACCAAGAGGGCGGTGATTCTCAACCTTCCTAATGTCGAGGCCTTTTAATGCAGTTCCTCATGTTGTGGTGACCCCCCAACCATAAAATCGTTTTTGTTGCTACTTCATAATTGTAATTTTGCTACTGTTATGAATCATAATGTAAATATCTGTGTTTTCCAGTGGTCTTAGGTGACCCCTGCTGAGTCCTGCTGCAGTAGGGTCTAGTGCATTTACCATTCCCTTCCATTTTTGTTGCTTTAATTCGAAGTCCCACCAAGGTAGTTTCTGATGAAAAGTCCATGGATGAGGCTGGAGGTGGAGGTCGGTGCTACTGTGCTTGCCTGGCAAGGGCAAGGTCATGGGTCCCACACTCAGTACTGACCCCCTGCCTCCACACACACTAAAAGTTGTCTTTAAAAAAGCAGAACAAAACATGAAGTAAAATCATAAATATCTCTTCTCTGGGGGAAGAGATATTCACATAAGTTTCTGCAACGGCTCTTTCCCAACCCTTGTGGACTTATTTCTCTGCCAGCTGTTTCCAGATGTGTTCTGGCATCTGTAACAGTGTGAGCTGGTATATGCTGCTTTTCAGAGGCATGAGTAGCACTCAACCCTCTGCCCTCCGAAGGCATCCTGGGCCAGCATCAAACCATGGGTGTGGTACCAGAGCATGACCTACCAGCCAAGCTTGAGCCAGAACAGAAAGTGCCAGCGATTCGATCTCAGAAACTCAGTTGGTTCACACCAAGGAGTGAGGTGGCAAAAGGCAGCTTCTGCAGAATTCCATGCAAAGTCTGGGTTGTTTTCTATCCGGGTCTGGCTACAAACCCCCCATGGGACCATGAAAGAGACTTGGAGTCCTGATCACACAGCAGATGAGTGGAGTCCTCGTCACCAGCCACCTAAAAAGGGCTCCAATACCCACTTCCCGGATAGGAAGAGAGATCCCAGATAGACACCAAGCAACGATCATGCGCCTACCACAGGGTCCCAGAGATACACATACAGCCAGGAACAACACTGAACGGTGGGCAGAAGGGAGAGGGAACTGGGGGCCTCTGACTCTCTAAGGACACGGGTATTTCCAGAAGGAAGAGGCAGCTTGCGGCTACAGTGGGGAAGGAAGGACCTAGGAGGACTGAGAACTGGTGGGTTTGGATAGGTGTGAGTGTGTGTTTGCTCAAACGCAGGCACACGCTGTTCACAAACTGGCTTGGAGGGGACAAAGCACTTCTCACTCCCCAATTGTTATGACTGTCTCTGGGTCGGGCTGGGAGAAGGCAAAGCAAAAGGCAAAATATTTAGGTTTTGTGAGGAACAAAATAGGTTAAGTAAAAATTATGAATTATTCTCTTCTGGGAGATATGATTCCAGACTGTGTCCTTGGGTGTCTTAGAGAGCTGGGTTTAAAGCTTACATTTCTGATCTGGATAATCTTGGTGAATAATTTAACCTCTCAGAACTCAGTTCTCCTTTGTAGAAAGGGTGGATGTGAAGACATCAATTTTTAAAGAGGTTGAAAATATTCCTTGGTGTGAACAAAGCGGCTGGCACAAAAACAAAACAAAACAAAAAACAATATTGATGGTCACTCCTGCTAATGATAACAATAGCAGTATGGTCTGGTTTGGAACTCAGCCTTCACATTGGGTCCCTTCCCTCTTTCCAAGAAACCTCCCCGCCCCTCCCCCTCCAACCACCTAGCAAACTGTAGCGAGCCAGCTTTTTCCAGTGGAGGAGAGTTCCTTCTCTTAGCCTTTATCTAAGGTTGCTTCCATGCAAGAGCAGTCCAACAAGGGCCAGGCTCCTAGAGTCCTAGCAGGCTGGAGCCCCGCCTTCCATAGTACTTGAGGCCAGCCTTTTGAGAGAGAGGCGCCAAGATCTGTTCAACTCAAGCCTGGCCTTTGTGTTGGAGCCTTGGGAGAAATGCTTAAGAGGACTGGTCGGCACATGCACTAATAAGATTAATTTGAAGAGTGGGAGAAGCGGGAGGGGGGACGACGGGGGGGGGGTGCTGCATTTGATTTAAATGTGCGGCGCACAATATGTGGGGGAAAGAACTCATTTCATGTCCCTGACTCTGAGACTGGCCTGTAGGAACCACAAGAAGGAAGTGGGATCCTGAGACCCTTGGGCCAGAGAAGACAGGCAGCTCAGCGTGGGCAGTCTGCTCTGGAGGGAATGAGCAATAGGAAGCCCTGACCAGGTGGTTTTATCACTACTTTCTTCCAGAAACATTAGCTACAATATCCAATGGCAGAGTGGGTGGTGGTGAAAGGTTCCCATGCCCAGCCTGAGTCTTGGAACTTTCGGTCCCACCCACTTCTTCCACCCACTGCTCGGAGCCACACACTGCATCGAATCCCAGGAAAGCTGTTTGGTAGGGAGGCCATCCCTGGGAACAAGCTGTCCCAGCAAGTGCTTGAGAATTGTCTTCGTCAACCAAACTCTGGAATTCTCACTGTTTCCCTCCCTCACAAGAAAGCTTTCAGGGCTGCCCCACGGAGGCTGTACAGGGCTGACTGGCCTCAAACCCACAGTCAAGGGGAGGACAGACAGTTGCATCCAACGCTGCAGTCTGGACCTCGTTTCTGTATGGGTAGGATGTGCTCCTTCTCTGTCTGTTTTCTTCTGCGCCAGTCTAGGAGGGAGCCACAAGCTCTCCCCTGTCCCGCAGATGATGGGTCTCTGACTCCAGGTGGGGGGCTGGGGTGGGGGCTGGGGAGGAGGGAGTGGGCTTCCTTAGAGGCAATGGCGCTGGGACTTCCTGGAGCTGGGAGGCACCTGGGAGGCTGCCAGGGGTTGACATGGGAGAAGTGAGGGCAGGGCTGTTCCTGTGGTCAAGGAGCTCTTGGCAGAGGTCTGGAGAGCCTGCAGAAGGCAGCCATGTGGTAGGTGGAAGTAGCTGTTTCCATTCTCTGTGTGGGTTGTTTGTTATACCCAGAAACAAAGCCGACCAGGCTGGCCTGAGGGTTGGCCAGGCGGTTTGCTCTGGGCTTCATGCCTTTACCCCTCTCTTGCCTCTTCCAGTTCCACTCTGGCATTCTGAAGTGGGGATACCTCTAAGCTCAGTCCCCTCAGGCCACTGTTCTGTCTTCACAATGTCCCCAACTCGAACCCAACTGAGACTTCTCTTTTAGTTTTCTGAGGCCTAGAAGGAATTGGCTATCTCTGGTCTTTAAAAAACTTGCTGTAGCCGGGCGATGGTGGCGCACGCCTTTAATCCCAGCACTCGGGAGGCAGAGGCAGGCGGATCTCTGTGAGTTCGAGACCAGCCTGGTCTACAGAGCTAGTTCCAGGACAGGCTCCAAAGCCACAGAGAAACCCTGTCTCGAAAAACCAAAAAAAATAAAAAAATAATAAATAAATAAATAAATAAATAAATAAATAAATAAATAAATAACTTGCTGTAGCTGGGTGGTGGTGGTGCACGCCTTTAATCCCAGCATTCGGGAGGTAGAGGCAGGTGGATCTCTATGAGTTCGAGGCCAGCCTGGTCTCTAACTTGAAATCTTTGAGCCTACGCCGGCTCTCAGATCTACTGATGCACGTTTGTTTCAGGATGACATTTTTCTTTTCTATGCCTGTGTGCTGAAGGTCTTCTCAGCAACTCAGGGAAGGCCCTGCATCAACTGGACTTTCCACTAGTGTGCCAAGCAATCCTGCTTCCATTTCTTCTGGGTGACTGATAAACGCCCTCACTTCACGGAAGCCTCATTCAGTCTTGGTGGTTGTGGGAGGGTAAATGCAGGCTGTTTTGCTGGTAACAGGTGTGGGTCCTCAGACAGGTGTTTTACCCATATCAACCCATGTGTTTCCACATCTGTCCCATTACCTCTATTTCACAAGAGGGGAAACTGAGCCCCAGAGGCAGGAAGCAACTCTCTCCAGGGTCAGTCATCTGGGAACAAGCAAAGCTGAGACTCTAGACAGGAGAGTTCCAGCAGTCTTAGGGGAAGCACCAGCAAAGTCCCCTAACTTGGATTAGGGAACACTTCTAGATCTTTCTATAGCCGAGACACACTTGGTGAGGAGTTAGCTGCGGAAGGTGTGCAGATGATGCACCAGACAAGGATTAAGCTGCAGAGATGCTGTCCCTGTCTCCACTCAGCACTAAATCTTAAACAGAAAAGTATTTGCCTCCTTTGCTATGACCTTGCTCTGTTTATGTCTGTACAGTATCTTGTCTGTGTAACGGGAGACTGAAGCTTTCCCATCTTCTCCTACAACTGCCTCTTCAAAGTCAACAGGTGCCGAAGGTTGGCTGGTTCACATCCCTGAGACTATACGTTTCTTATAGCCAAAGCCCATCTTTCTTCCCCCCTGCATCCAAAACATGGCTGGGATAGAGTTCTGTTTATTGGATTAATAAATAAAGGAAGTGAATAAACCAAGTGAGGGAACTATTTAGCTTCAGAAACGAAATGAAAAGAAGTGACAACTGATGTTCCCACTGCTCACCCTCATCCTTCAAAACAGCATCAAGTTCCGAGCAAGGGCAGCATTACATTGGCGTGGGCCAGTGGTTTGTTCTGAACCTCCGTCGCCTCTCAAACTAAATCGACGTTATACCTATAAATCTTTGTTTTATATTAATCTACACATTTTCAGCCTGATAAGGATGAGAAGAATTCTTCAGCAATGAAGAGGTTCACACTTTTTATGGAACATCCAGAGGGGACTCTACTTACGCAGGGAACATGGCCTACAAAACTAAGCACCGCATACAGCTTCTCCACCCTGTCCACGTACCAAAACCATCTTGGAGAGGTTTTGATTTAGTTGGTCTCACATGGGCCCCTCCATTGCTATTTTTTTCCCTTTGAGAGATGAAAAGAGGATCTGACAATGTAGCCCAGGCTGGTCTCAAACTCTTGATCCTCCTGCCTCAACCTCCCAAGTGCGGGGACGACAGTTGTGTGCTATGTGCAGTGGCTTCAACATTTTGGGACTTTCTAACTGGTTAAAAATCCGTCACCATCATTTGCCTGCCATTAAGGCACTAGGTGAGATCAGTCTCGTTTTCCAGGTAGGTAAAACGAATAATGATGGATCAGAAAGGCAAGGAAGTCTTAGCTCTTAAAGTGTGGCAGCCCAGAGGATAAGACGGTTTCCATCCTAGCACCTGGCCCCTGGTCCCATCACCCCCAAGCTCTGTTAGAAGACCCAGATTACTTGGCTCGAAAGGGAGTGATAGGAAATGACCATGATCCACATTCCAGATCTCTGGGCTTCACTCACGCCCTAGTGCCATGGGTAATGATAATCTCATGGGTTTCAACACATCATAAAAGACCTCCACATTGAGCGATCAAAAAGAAGAGAGAAGTAGACTCTTTACATCAGCAGTAGGGAGGTGATCTGAGAGAGGAAGAGAGAATTTGAGAGAATTAGCCGGTTCCCAGGGGATGAACTTCAGATTGGGGCAGAGTCATTCTGCCTATGGGTAAGTGAAAAAAAACGTTCCCAGCAGTCACCTTATGGCCTGCTGTGGCCTGCTTATCAGGCGACAGAAAAGTGGCCAGAGGCTGGGGGTGTAGCTCAGGGTTAGAACACTTGACTACCTTTGAGGAATCCCCTGCTTTGATCCACAACACTGGGGGTGGAAGGGAGAAGTGGGAAGTTGTCACACCAGGCTTCTGTGCTGCTGGGGATGGTCCCAGCAGGGTGTGAACCCACCGTCCATGTGGCTACCTGCAGGAACTGCGTGTTCAATGTGCATGTTTCTAAGGAAAGGGAGCTCAGCTTTCATCAACCTCCCAAAGATTAAGCGTGATAGTTGGCCATGAGTAATACACTAGACTGAAAGAAAAAAGAGGTGGCTTTTCACCCTACCCTGTCCGATTTGTCTGGTCGGAGGTAGCCAGGCTAGACTTGAACTAGAGAAGTAGCTCTCAGCCGTCCCTTTTGTGCTCAGTTTCTCTCTGTCTCCCTGGAGCGAGCACTCACTCACCGCAGCTTCCCCTATCCAGAGTGCCAGGCTCAGCTAGTGGTCACCAGCTGTCTCCTCCACTCCAGTCTGCGACTTTGCTCCCCGTGGCAACACAGGAGCTCTTGGTTTTTCATGTCTCTGCTCTTCCTCTATATTCTTGTGCTCCCAAACTGAAACCCATCCCCTTCCATTTCTACCTAGGTCCAGTGTCCTGTCCTTTAACCCCAAAGTTCAATGACCATGACATGATTATTGAATAGGCCCTTCCCAGCTTCCTGGTTTCGCTTACCACTCTGATTTACCCCCTCCAACATTCTGAGATGCTCTTCCAAGGTCATGGACAAAGGGGTAGTGCCCTGCTCAGCCCTTCCTCACATGGGTCAGAATCCGGGCCTTGCCTATTAACTTATACATGTCTCTGCATTGTTTTAGAAAAAAACATTTATCAATTCTATCATCTCACACATGCGTGTGCACACAGACATACATAGATACACACACATACATAGACACACACCACACACACACACAAAGAGAGCAATGACTTTTGGCTGTCTTGAGACAGAAGTTCTATTTAGTCTCATTTATATTAGCTGCTTATTATTCGTGGCTAATTTCCACATCGTACGACATTGTGGGATCAAGAGTGCCAGCTGCCTTCCACCTCAGAACCAAACTCTTTTCAGGTGTGGCCAGTCTTAAAGGGTTGCTCATCTGTGGCAGGGCTGTTCGCTTTCAATCTGGGGGCAGGGGTCATTAAAAGAGAGAGCCAGAAAGAGGTCTGGATCCTCTCCATCCTGTGCTGGATCCTCCCCATTCTGTGTGGTGACGAGCCTTGGGCCTCTACTCCTCTCTCCCGCTCAGGATGGGGAGCACAGAGCACCAGCCCTCCATGTTTTCTCCTGAACACCAGTTCCCTTTCTCCTTTCCCATATGAAGCACACAGAAGTGCAGAATACAAACACAGGTTTGAGAGAGAAGCTGGGTAAGGGTGCCTATGAAGTTCTCTCCCAGAGCCCTAGGGTTTTCAGGTTCTTCCTTAACCTGTGACTTTTTAAGACTGGGGTGTGGCTAGCAGGGCCCTTATACAACTCTCACAGCGTGTGTGTGTGTGTGTGTGTGTGTGTGTGTGTGTGCGTGTGCGTGTGTGTGTGTGTGTGTGTCTCAGAACAACACCCACACGACAGGAGGTGGCATCCCAGGAGCATGCCCAGTGTCCCTACAGGTTAACATGAGGACCCCTGCCAAATCAAGTGGAGACAAATATTTCATTCATTATTTCAGGCTACAGTGGTTAAGATGTGTCCTTGGGCTTCTGTCAAGCTCAGGAAAGCTCAGCCTAAGTGATTTTATTTCAAACCGACCTCTCCAGACTGTTGTGGAGAATTCAATGAATTGACTTCAGTTATGCCTCCGGTTCAGAGGCGGTTTTGAAACCAGCGGTTCCTCCAAGCTCTAAAATACTAAGCCATTTGTCCTAATGACACAGCAGACTCCGGACTCCCGAATACCACAGGAATATCACACCACTGCAAATTGCTAGGGCTGCTGAGTCTTCAAAAAGGGGAAATGAAACAAAAGCCCTGCACTGTTTCTGGGATGCCTGCTTGATACAGACAAACCAAGTTGTTTTGGGGACTAGTTTTCCTGGAGGAAGAACTACTCTGTCCAGTTGTCTGGCCCTAAGCTTTCTTTTGCTGTGCCTATCTCTCCGTGAACACAGAGTGGGCTCTTTTCTCTTTCTCTGGAGTTTCCAAAGCTTTTTAATGTCATGGCTAAGTGCGGAATCAGTCAGCACTACAAAAGGAGTCATTTAACGCCCAATTTCCCCAACTTTCCTATATTAAGAACTTTTACTGTAGCGTAGATAGTTGTTTTGTTTTGTTTTTTTGAGACAGGGTTTCTCTGTAGCTTTGGAGCCTGCCAGGAACTAGCTCTGTAGACCAGTCTGGTCTCGAACTTACAGAGACCACCTGCCTCTGCCTCCCAAGCGCTGGGATTAAAAGGAGTGCGCCACCACCGCCCAGCTAGGGTAGTTTTCATTCTCCCTCACCCAACAAACATTTAAATTGTCTCTGATGGCTCCTCTTTTTCTTTTTCCAAGCTGACTTTGACTTTTCTTTACAGCCCAAACTATTTTAAAGCTGAGGCCCTCTGACCTCTTTACAGAAAACTTCTTCCATGACACACCAAATGCTAATCTGAAAGCCAAGAGGAGGTAAAGGGTCTGGTGGGGGGGGGGCGAGTTGGGGGCGGTACGATATATTTGGCATCAACTCAGAAATATAGAAAACGTTGGTGCAACCACTTCCCCGGCCAGGATTCCCCACCCCACTCCCATCACCCTGCCTTCTACCACATTAATAAAGAAAGGATGTGGGCGAGTGAAACAGGACAGTACAGGAGGGACATTTAAGATGGTCACAGTGGCACATCCAGAGAAACCTACCCATGACCGCTCCACGCGTCAGTCACCGCCCCCCCCCGCCTCATCTTTCTCTCCCAACACCCGAAGTTTAAGATCAGAGCCTCCACTGCCACAGCTACACCCCACTCAACCACTCCTATGACACGTCGGAAGGATAGACACGGCTCCTAAACGTCGGGGTGGCAGGGTTGTTCTTAAGTACCGTGTACTTTTTTTTAGTACAGTGAGCGCACGAGCCTGGAACACATTAACTTGTGAACGGCATCCAACATACCCCAAGAGAATCCACCGCTCTTAAACAAAAAAGGGGGAGGGGGTACGTTACCATCCTGTCCCGAGCTCTCCAGATACTCTGTCAGGTCACATCCAAACGCACTGGCGGCTCCCTTTCGTTTCAGCTTCTGCTTGGCACCCTTGTTCTTCATGAGTTAGTCCCACAGAGGCTGACCCTCCGTCTCCGCTCTCTGCTCCGCACCGCTGACGAGGGTTTCGGGGTCGGGTCACCGGGGCAGAGCCGCGCCGCAGGTCGGCATGGGAGAGCAGATCGGGTCGTGCACCGCCCCGGGCGGGTGTCACCTCCCTCCTCGGGCTCCCGCGGAGTCTCCCCGGCGTTACTCCGCTGAGCCTTGCGAGGAGCAGGGGCCGGGGCGCGGCGGCGAGGGGACCGCCCCGGGGCTGTGAGTGTGCTCCGCCCTAGGCCCGCGTTCTCTCTTCAGACCGCTGGGGGACCGCGAACAGCAAGCATCCCGTCCCCTCGCCCGCCCTCGCGCCGTCCCTTTTTTCCTGTCTTACAAATCCCAGGATCGTCCAGCTCAGGAAGCGCTGGAAGGAAGTCAGCTCAGGAGGGGGGCGGAGGTTGGAAATTTTTGGCAGCTCTGAGTGTGTGTGTGTGTGTGTGTGTGTGTGTGTGTGTGTGTGTGTGTGTGTGTGTGTGTATGTACACGAGCGCGCGCGCGATCGAAGGAAGTAAGTGGGTGGGTTGAGGGGCGCAGGCTGGGGGAGAGATCGTGCTCGACCGAGGCTGGTCTGCGAGTCCAGAGATCGCCCAGGGCCGCCCCGGAGGAAATCGGCCTCGCGAGGACCGGCTGCCTCCCGCCCGCTTCCTGCCGCCAGCCCGGCTCTTTGCAAGGCGCAGGAGGCGGCGCCCGCTGGACTCGTCAGGGAGGGCGCGGGATGGGCGCTCACGAAGTTATCCTCCTTGTCATCCCAGTTCTGACACTTTCTATTTCAGTGCCTGCCTTTCTCCTCCGCAAACACATACAAGGATAGTGACATTAACAAGGACTGGGATTCCAGAAACCTGACCTACAGAGCCTTTTTTTTGGCCACTCCCATCTCTCCTAGCCAGGGTCTGAGGTCCCTGAAGCCCAGACGTCTCCTCTCCCACGCTGAGGTTAGGATACCCTAGGGCGAGAAAGGTGCAGCTTTGTAACCACTGCCCAGGAAGTTATATTTCTAGTTACAAACTCAAATTCACACACACACACACACACACACACACACACACACACACACACACTTGCCAACCTTGCTAAATGCAAGAGATTTGAGCAGAGAATCCGGGATTTAAGTGTGCTCTGTCATTTCTGCCATCACACAGAGAACAGTTTCCCAGGTTGTTTTAAAACTCGAGGCATGTGCCTTCAGGAGGGCATGTTTTCCTTCACTTAGCTGGAATTCCTTGACTTCTGTGTACTCAGCACACAGCGAGCACTCAAAGTCTTGTGCGTTAACAATTTGAAGATTAGATTAAACTTCCTGCATACATTCGAATCCATATATAGGCTTAAAGGGTAGGGATAGTCATATAGCTGGCAAAAAACATTATGGGTGGTATTTTAGTTACTGATTCTGCTTAAAGTCACTTATGCTTTACCATGACAGTTTATGAACTTTGAACTCTGACCTTTTCTGTATCTCAGGACATAACCTGATAGCTAGCCTACCAAATCTGGCCTACAGATGTGTGTGTGTGTGTGTGTGTGTGTGTGTGTGTGTAACATATCATGTTTTTTTTTTCCAAAAAAATAGCAGCTAATATTAAAGAATTAAGATATTTCTCCGTTAGGAATCTGTATTTCTGTCATCTTCTATGAAATGGAAGCTCTGGTTATACCACAAGGGTGTTCTCACATAGCCAGGACTGTGAGAGCTAAGACACGTTAGCTCCCTTTAGAGAGGAGCCTTCTAATCTGGAGCTCCCCCTCCCCCGCCTGTCTTCCAGCCTTTACACCTGCCTGGCCCCTGGAACCACTCGAGTTTGTGCCCAGTCCCCAAGCTCTCCTGCCTTCCACATTCCCATCTGTCTCAATGACCCCACCACTGGCTCGGTCATCCTGATGACCACTGACTCATTGCTCTACCTCCTCCTCCTTCCAAGCTAGCCCAGCCCAAAAGGATGAGTCCTTCAGGGTGCCGCACAGATGGGGAGGGGGGGGGCTCTTCATGATCAGGCCTCCTTGGTAGTAATCAAATACCCCTCAATGGTTAGAATACTCCCCACCCCCTTTGCTAAGGCCAAGCTCCTCCCATCCCCCTCATCCTAAGTACTAGAAACCTAGTGGGCACTCCTGAAGCCGGGCTGTTTATGCGCTTGCTTACTCAAATCTATCAAAGACTATGTTTCCAGCAGTCAGAGCAGAAATTCCTAAGGATCCTGTAAGCTGTTTGGATTATTTAATATATTGGCTTATTTCTCCTTTTTTTTTTCTAGAGAAGCATCTCTTTGCTTAGCAGTTTACCTCATTAAGGGATTTCAGAGCCTTATTTTTTTTCTCTCTCTTCTTGTTTACTTTAAGCAGATTCTTTTGTAGGACCATGGTGTGTGTGTGTGTGTGTGTGTGTGTGTGTGTATAATCAGATTTGGGTTCCAAAGGGTTCTTCCGTTGTACTGCGGATTTCCTAGGATGCAAGGTTATATGGCGATAGGGTAGGAATGTTCACTGAAGGAATAAGTAAGCTGTCCGGTGATAAGTTATGAATTTACTGGAAAGCGTTTTTGCTTACGGAGACCCACCACTGAGAAGCAGCTGTGGTTGCTTACGACTCCCTTACCTGGCACCTACTGAGGACGAATGGCTACCCAAGTCTTCCTCACCATTAATATACAGAAGACCGGCAACCAGTATTAATAGGTTTTAGCATCACTTGGGGTTACAACCTTTTCTTTACCCAGTTTGCCCATACGACTAGATTTAGTATCAGCAACTTCATCATCATTCCTCTCCCTCTCCAGGTAGCCTATTAAATGCTCAATCTGTTGTCCAGCCAGATGCATTTCTTACTGACTTCCGTCTCACCCTGCCTCCAGCTGTCCCTGTTCTAAAGGTGCTCGGATGGTATCTGGGGGTGAGATCAGCTGCGAGGGAAGCTCTTCCGTGACAATGACGGCTGTGTCTTATCTAGCCCTCTGCACTCCAGGGTTCTCAGGCCAACAAAGGACAGAGGGTGGTCAGGTAAACGGACTTTCAGAAAGCTGGCATCCAGGGCTCCATGATTGTACTTCTTGTGCACGGTGCCTGTTTATGTTACATTGCAAATGGCAGCTCCAAAGGTCCAGATGGGGTGGACCAAGCTTGCTTAGAGAGCATGCAAACTGCCGAAGCCACACTGCCAACCCCTAAGAAAACACAAGTAGCTGGGCAGTGGTGGCACACGCCTTTAATCCCAGCACTCAGGAGGCAGAGGCAGGCAGATCTCTGTGAGTTAGAGACTAGCCTTGTCTACAAGAGCTAGTTCCAGGACAGGCTCCAAAACCACAGAGAAATCCTGTCTCGAAAAAAAAAGAAAGAAAGAAAGAGAGAGAGAAAGAAAGAACATACAAGTAAAGAACTCCTTCATGAGAGTAAAGAAATCAGTTCTCCATCCTGACCAGTCTATTCCCCAGGGCTCTGCCGTCTCCATGACTATGAAAGCTAGTGTTGCTCCGAGCAGGACTTCCAAGAGCGAGCAAGAACAGTGTGAAGAATGAGTGAGAAGGGAATTAATTCCAAGAGTCTCCCCATCTCCAATACGGTCAGGGACAGTCTGCCTGTGTGCCCGCCTGCCTGCCTGCCTACCTAGCTCTTTTGGATTCCAGACTTGGAAAGCAGCGTCACTCAAGGTGAGAGCCCTACATATAGCTTTGCCCTCCCAATTGAAAAAACAAGTAAGGAGGAATTTGGGGATGGGAAAGATGGAAGGGAAGAGAAATGTTAGAAAAACATTTGACTTTCCCCCTCCCCCTCCTTCTCCCCCTCCTCTTCTTCTCCCTCTCCCCCCTCCACAGAGTCTAGATGTAGGAAGGCTGAGTCAGAGGCCAAACCAAGTTCCTAAGAACTGGGCACTGGTAAGGCTAAAATTCTCCCTACTTCTTGGCACATCACGTTGCCACACCAGAGGGCATCTAGGAAGAAATATTCTTTGGCAGTTTGAAAGGTAAGGTAGAGTAGACACTGACAGAATGGAAGATGAGTAGCTACATGTAATATTTGAAACAAGTTCAGAAATTAAAATTTCCTCACCAGTATTTTAGTCATGCTCTAATATCTTTACACTACATACTGTCGCTGTGTGTGTGTGTGTGTGTGTGTGTGTGTGTGCACGCTTTACTCTAATCTAAGAGGTCTGGAGATTTTCTGCGTTCCCTAATTTTTTTTTGAAATCACTGTGACATTTGACCAATATGCACAGCTTGCCCTGAAATGGGTTTTTAGCATTTCAGACTCTGTGAGCAGGCACAAAACTCACTTGTCCCACTCAACATGGGCCCAGAGGTTGCCAAAGAGCAGCGGGACACTTCCGTCCTGGTCCAGGACTGAAAACTAGAAAGAGAGCCAAATGTCCCTGCTGAATTGCTATTATGCCCCCATCAGAACCTACACAGCCCACATCTGAACTAGCACAGGGCTTAGCCCTAGGCTCCGAGTCTACCTTTGAATCTGTTTGGCTTGAGGCCTTTGATCAGGGGCCCAGAGAGAAAAATGACTGGGCTGTTCTTTTTTAAGAGGGCCCCAGAGTGTGGCCCCACCGTCTGGAGGTGTTTTCTGATCCCCCCCCCAGTAGCTACAACTTGAGATCGTTTCTTTTGCTATGTCTTCAACTTCTCAAACTGGAAAGTCTTGGCGCAGGAAAACCATCCTGCATTGACTTGGGATAAAAACCGTCTTTCACTTATTCCTGTAATCCCGGTTTGGTTCCGGTGCCTCCTCCTTCAGCCTCTGTTTTCCCTTTTCACTGGGTTCTGTACCCCTTGGGAACGTTGCCTTTTTTTTCTGACTTGGAAAAAAAAGAAACTATAGAAGGATCAGAGCCCGGGCTCCGAGCCCCATCTGTCTCCCTCCAGGGTCCCTCCACATTGGAGCAAGCGATTTTCTTAGGTGGGTGGGGATCTGTCCCCGCCCCGTTCATTGTGTTCCACAGTTTCCTGTACACTGCCTCTAACCCTTTACCAATCTGCCAGGCGCCGTTTAACACAAAAGAAAGGGGAGGGGGCAGGGACTGCTGAGGAAGAACATCCCTATAAATAGCCCTCTTGAGCGAAATTGTTTTCCTCGTACACAGTTGTTGTTAGGCCTTGACTCCCCGTAGTCTTCCTCCACAGTGCCCTCCCCTTCCACTCCAGCCTTCTTCTCCAGGACTTCTTGCTTTTTTCCCTCAGGCCTGCTGGGAGATGCTGGTGTAGTTGGGGGCTTGAGGGAAGCTGCAACTCTCCAGCCCAGGTTTTTGCTTCCAGCTGCAGGTAGAGGCTGTGGGCGGAGACGGACCTGGGTCCTAGGTCAGGCACTGCAGAGTTTTGGCCCTATGACCCTTGGTTGGGCAAATTTTCTAACCTTGCTGATCCTCAGGGCTCTCCTCTTAATGAGGGTGGCGGGAACACCTTATGGAGTTTCTCTGAGCATTGGAAAGGCCTGATGATTAATCTATACCTACATAGATCCTACATAGGTCCTGCATACACAAATGAGTCTTTGTTTGTTTGTTTGTCGGTCTCTTTTCCACAGAGTAAATCTTCATTTTCTTGCAGTTCATCCAGTGTTTCAGGGGTGTCTGCCCCACACCCCCATCCCCATTTGGCATCCTGGTTTCCTATCTCATATAAACCGGTTTGTAAGCCTTAAGCATATTTAATTTACATTTATTTATTTATACTTTCCTCAGTTCCAACACGAGTTCCAATAATTTACTTTATATTTAAGTGACTGGAACCTAGTAGCATTTTCAAAAGGGTAAGAGAGTCCCTTCCTGGAGGAGGGACAGTGCCTTTTGTAGGTCTTTGGGAGTGATTTTGTCATGGCTCACTCTCTTCTGTTGTCTCATCGATCCCAGGCTTCGCTTTCATTACTACTTTGGGAACATAGCATAGAGAAGTCAGCATGAAAATAAGAGGTAAAATAGTCACAAATGCACATTGTTGTCTCTGTATAACCATGACCCCCCACAGTGAATGTTTTCAGTTGGGATGATATATTCCTGTTGTTTCTCCTTATGTCAAATATATATATTGTAACTATATCTATATAGTTACAAAGTTGTAGGGTTTGGGGGTAGTGAGGAAGTGGCTCAAATTAACCAAAATCACACTTGAAAAATAATTTTACAATGTTCTGCATTTTCAATGGTTAGTACACAAGTACTGAACTCTATACGGATCCTAAATGAGACCTGTCAAACATGCGCAGTCTGATGTACTGTTATTTTTTCACAGATCTATGTGTGTATGCGTCCATGTCTGTATTCATGTCTCTGTCTCCATGCATTGCACATTCATTTGACTTAATGGGAGTCTTCTCTAATTCCTCTTGATTTATGATTTATAATTCCTAATAATTTAAAAGATCCACAGGTTTAGTCTCTAATCTTACATATAAAGCAGAGCTTCTATAATTAAGAATCTTCCAATGGATATTTTAATTCTTCCTGAGATGAGATGTCCCCCACAGTCCCGATTGCACACGTTCTGCCCCGTCTTCAAACTAGAAGGTGTTTTTGGCTTTTTCTTTAGACTATGTAGTCAGTGTTCGGTTGACTTTCATCCTCCCCAAATTGCTGAATTTCTAATAAGGTGGGATGTGACTTTATTTGTAATAGAATGGTTATGATATAATTAGTTAAGACTCAATTAACTGGAGCAGGGTGAGTCTCTGACCCAGTTGTATCCATCCTGGACACCAGAAGATGCCGTGGAGAGATGAAGGTAACTAGAACGATGCTCCAACAAGGCAAATGTGGTTTGAGTAAGAGTGGTTCCCAGAGGCTCATATATTTGAGTGCTTAGTCACCAAGAAGCGCTATTTGAGAAGAATTGAGAGGTGTGGATTTGCCATAGGAAGAGTGCCACTGGGAATGGGCTTTGAGTTTCAAAAGCCCACATCAGG
>NC_022010.1:49590878-49593378 GCF_000317375.1 Microtus ochrogaster
CCATGGGTGCAAGCCAGGCCCAATTAAATGCTTGGTCACAGTACCTCTTCACAGCAATAGAACAGTGACTAAGACAGCAAGGAATATTGAAGATTGCCAGAAAACCACCAGACACTCGGGAAGAGTGTGAAACAGATTTGTCTCACAGCCCTCAGAAGAAACCCCCTCAAGAGCACCTTGATCTTCGATTTCTAGAATTTGGAATGGTGAGACAGTACAGTTTTGGTGTTTAAACACAATTTGCAGTACTTCATTATGGGAGCCCAACCAATATCATAATTAAGTAAGCTAAATAACCCAGGTCCTGAACCTGAAGTTGTTACCCCAATGATGAAATTGGAAACAGTCTAAGTTACCTCTGACTCTCTCCTGGTGGAGTCTCCAGTTTCAGTAGCTCCAGATGGGAGGGAAGCTAAACTACTGTTTACAAACTGTGTACGTTAGCAAGATGCTCCAGGTGGTCAAGGATGACTGCTGTGAAAATAGACAGAGACCCTGTGGTCCAGAGGACGGTGGGATGTGGGAAATCAGGGGCAGTCTTCTCACATCTCCTGGTCGGTCCCCTTTATCCACAGGAAGATGTTTCTAAACTAAAACTGCAGTGTCAAACCTAATAGACAATGGTTTGTGTGTGTGTGTGTGTGTGTGTGTGTGTGTGTGCGCGCGCGTGCACGCACACACATGTACACTTATTTTCAAATTCAGTTTATAAGTTAGGGACAGTAAGATAATAACAACGAAAACATACTAGAATAGAACATTTTTTTGTAACATCGCACATTCCTGTCTAGTATTTTTAGTCTTCAGTGGCTCCAGGTAATGGCAGTAGAGGGAACTATCACATTTTGAAGGACACCAAAGTCTTTCTTTTGCTTGGGAACCAGAGAAAGGGAAGCTCTGTGGAACCACCTTAAGGGCCCAGTCCCCACTCCAGGGTCTCCCCACCCCGAGTCACCACAGACTCCTACTCTTCCATGAGAAATTTGGTGACTATCCCAAGGCCCGAACACTGACATTTTTGAGAGTCTATGAAATCTCATTACACTCAGCATTTATTCATCGACTGGCCTGGCCTGTCAATACTATGTTCATGACAGCGAGGTAGCTTTTCTAAAAATACCCTCAGAGGTGTAGGGGGCCAGGATCTGTTCATGTCAATATAGGATGCGGGAGGGGGGGGGTAATCTGGCTTGTGCCGAGGGAGGAGCTAGACAGGATAGGCCAGTGTGTTATAGATCTGAGTCCAGACTGGGTCCTATCATACAGGGTCTACAGCGTCGGCTAACCCTGGGTGGAGGGGAGATGCAGGAAGCTACGGGGAAGGTAACACTGCTTCCACAATGCTACCTCCCCCATGTCTGAGCAAGAGAGGAAGTGCACATTAGCTCTGTGGGTGTCTCAGCCCAGGAGTGAAGCTGCTTGGAGTCCTGTCTTTGTCTTGTCACTAACTTTAGTCCCACAATCGGTCTTGAAGCCTAGCTGTACCATCCTATGGTTTTGTCAAGGGGATTTATCAAGACTGTCAGTTTGCTTGGACGCCGAGTAACATAGACTAAAGAAGTGTAAGTTTACCCTGCATCCCCAGAAGTTATCTGTAAGATTACCATCACGAAGTTTATTTGCATAGTCTGAAACTATATACACTATCTCAGCCTTTCAGGAATTGGCCTTGGCTTATTAAAATTCCACAGACTTCCAGGAGGATCCCAGTCAACATTAGCATTTGAGGTGTGGGTTTGCCATCTAGTGGGCATCTTTGAATATGTATGCGTTATAAACACCCAAGTAACACGCACATGTGTACACAGAGACGTGTGCACCCTCCCCTTCGGGGTTTCAACGATGTTAGTTGTCTTTCTCTCTCATCCTTAATGCTTAAAGCTCAAGCAGAATTTGGGGCCCAAGACTGGCAAATGTGTTCCGTGTCTCAGTTTATGGGTGTCGAGGTAGAAGAAGGTTTTATCCTATGTGAAGGTTTTATACTGCGTGTGTTTGCACATATAGGAGAGAGTATCAGGGTTCCGTGGGGGCTCAGTTGAACTCTCTGTACTTCTGTCTACCTTTCGTGCTCCACTTGAAAATTACTGAGCCAGAACAGAGCACCGAGGGACACGTCACAGGCACAGCCACAGCAGATACTCGGTAAACACTCATTTCCTTCCTCTTCACTCACACCCACTTTTGTAAAAGCTGTATTCCTAATGACAGTTTCCATGTGCACTTGGTGTGTGAGGCACTGCTTTGCCCGCAGCATTGCCATGGTCGGGGGACTGGCTTGTGGGAATGCAGAGATGGGAAAGACCTAGTTTAGAACATTCAGAGCCGGAAACAAGAGTTTTGCAAGAAAATCCAGCAGGTTAGGTCTCAGACACTGGGGGTAAAATTTCTGGAGTTTCAAGCTAGACTTTCCCTTGGAAGGACTCTCTTACCCTTGCGTGCTTTCCCCAATAAAGACTGTGCTGATGGTAAGGGAAGGAGGAGCCCCACCAGCCCCCATGTG
>NC_022010.1:49596361-49599228 GCF_000317375.1 Microtus ochrogaster
CCAAGCCCCAGCGATCCTCTTGGCACTGCCTTCTGCACTGCTGGGTTTAAGGGCAGGTGGGAGACCACTCTTGGCTGGTTACGTGGACCCTGAGATCTGAACTTAGGTCATCAAAGCTGTGCACCAAGCACTCAGCCACGAGGTAGCTCTCCAGCCCCATAGAAAACCTTATGACAATGCTTTATCTCCTTTGTTGCCATACCAGCTACAATCTATTTTTGAGGCAGACAAGCACAAAAACCAGCTCAGTAACCTGGGACTCTATTTAGGTTGGGTTATGCACCTCCTAATAATGCAACTGACAGCCATTTCCTTTACCTACAAGCTATGCATACACAGCAGTCTCTGAATATGGATCCAGCAACCCTGGACCCCATCTGCAGGGAGTACACATACATTCCCTCTCTGATCTGTGGGGTAAATTTCTCTTCCACTAGCAACATTTTTTGTCAGTTCTTTGAGGATTCCATAAGTATACTTTGATTATATTTATCACCTACCTCTCCCCCTAGTTCCCAGATTTTTCTCCTCAGTTTCCCACTCACTCTCAACTTCATGCCCCCCCACCCTCTCTCTCAACAGGGCTTTTCTATATACCCCAGCTGTCCTGGAACTCACTCTGTAGACCAGGCTGGCCTTGAACTCACAGAGATTTGCCTGCCTCTGCCTCTCTAATGCTGGGATGAAGGGTATGCAACACCACACCCAGGTTCCTCCTCCTCCCCCTCTCTCTCTCTCTCTCTCTCTCTCTCTCTCTCTCTCTCTCTCTCTCTCTCTCTCTCTCTCTCTCTCTCCAGAAACCCAAGTACAATTTGTACAGACCATACACTCTAGGGGCTATCCATGGAGCATGGTCAACTGTGCACAGGGCCACACTCTTCAGTAAAACTGTCTCTCTGTCCCCTAGAGGCTATAGAGTGCTAATAGTTCTTTGGTTAGCGGTGGGAGCTCACAGTACACGTTATAATGTCCACTGTCTTGATCTTGTGTAGGCTTTGTGTAAATAACCACAACTGTTGTAAGTTGATGAGTGCAGAGATCCTGTTCTGTCCAGAAGATGCTGTTTTGTTATTGTCCTCCCAAACTTATGCCTCTTTCAGTCTTCTGCTTCAGTGATGGTTCTGATCCTTGGGGATGAATTCATGATGCAGGGTCCCATTATTCTCTGCACTTGGATGGTGAAATTCATATACATTTCCAGTGTATCTGGGTACAAGGAATGTAAAGACCTGGCATGAATTGGTTTTGGGTTCACTCACAATTAAACAAAACCGTGTCCTCAAGTGAACCTTTAAGGAGTGAAAGGAGTGAACCATCTTATGTGTACTTGAGCAGGCATGTGATTAAAATCAGATGCCTTGTGGGGAGGGGCACATACCCCAGATAATAATTACATAAGGCAATCTCTCAATTAGTAGCATAACCACTCTCACTATGTCTTTAGTAACTAAAGTCACCCTTTTACTGAACTCCAGAAAAGGAAGCCCCGGACAATAGCAGGGGCCCTTCAGTGTCTTGATTTGCGTGGCCACTGCTCTCTTGCGGAGTCTTCTGATCTTTTCTATTATTTTGCTTTAAGTAAGGGTTCCTTGCTACTTTTGCAAATCTGTGTGGGCTTTCATTTCAACTTTTGGAATAAGAGGGCAAGCACCTGGAAAACCCTGATCCTGATCCAACCACTGATGGTCATTTTGTCCCTTTAGTGGCTGCCCCAAAGCTTATATTGTTATCTATCATATTCTACCTGAAAATAATATACACATATAGGGTAGGGATTTTGTTATGTATCATGTAGCATGAGCACCTTGCAATAGGGGCTGTAAAGATGGTTTACCTGATAAAAAACATTGGATGCTCTTGCAGAAGACTTGGGTTCAGTTCCCAGCACTCATGAGCTGGCTCACAACCATCTGTAAGTCTATTTCCAAATTGGATGCACTCCCCTGAACTCCGCAGGCACCAGGAATGCATGTGGTGCATATACACACAGGCACACAAGACTTTTGTGCACATAAAATAAAATTTCAAAAAGAATCTTATGAGAGTGTACCTCCCTTTCTCCCCTATAAGCTGCTGTTGTCATACAGTCTGCCTTTCATTTCTATAGGTCCAGTTAGAGACTTTAAAAAAACTCCCTCCCAGCCGGGCGATGGTGGCACATGCCTTTAATCCCAGGGAGGAAGAAGCAGGTGGATCTTTGTGATTTCAAGGTCAGCCTGGTCTACAGAGTGAGTTCCAGGACAGCCAGAGCTATCCAGAGAAACTATGTCTAAAAAATAAAACCAAACCAAAATGAAAGAAACAAACAAAAAAACAAAAACAAAACTCCCCCACCCTTTTAGATAGGGACTTATCCAGACAGGGTGACCTCAAATTTCCCAGGTAGTTTCAGATTATCTTGAATTTCAGATCCTTCTGTTTTTACCTCCCAGCTTCTAATATTACAGGCATGTGACCCCATACATGGCTTGTTGTTTCCTGAGATACAGTCTCTGAAGACAAGGCTTGCATCAAACTCACATCCACCTTGCTCCCAGTGTTGGGAATACAGACGTGAGCCGCTACAACCGGCTCAACTTGTAGAATGTGTGTAGAGCTGTCTTCCGGCCCATCTCTGCTAACTCTAGTATCAATTCCAGTTCTACATCACCTTCAGCTGATTGTCCTGGACAGTGGTTGTCTCCTGCCTCTTTGCACACCTGATATCAGGCATTATGAATTTTTTCCTATTGGATGTTGAGTATTTCTATAAACATTCTTGGTTACAATTTACTCCTTTGGGGTCTTGTTGGGCACCTCTGGAACAGTGCTCAGAGTACACTAATTTTCCACCAAGGCAGGCAAGACTTCTTTGGGTGTTCTGCCCA
>NC_022010.1:49600029-49617488 GCF_000317375.1 Microtus ochrogaster
TGTATTTTTATAGTTTCTCTGCGACTGTCACAAGAGAATTTGGAACCTGCTGGGAAACCTTCTGAAAAAGAAAAAGACAGTTGTTTTGTTTCTGATAGGGTTTATCTCAGCAGGCTGGCCTACAATTGGCTGGTAAATCTGCCTCAGCCTCTTGAGTCCTGAGGTTATAGGCATGTTACCACACTGAGCAAAAAACCCATTTGAAACTTTGTAACAAAACAGTTTTGATCAGAAACCCACTTAGCACCCATTTAAAGTATATACAAAAGTGAGAAAGTTTAAATTCAGGGATGCAGACCCTAAGCTGGAAGACACCTGAAGGGTTGTTCAATTTGAACATCACACTGCAGACCTGAGGTAAGGCCAATTTTGTCAACCCAGCAACTGACAGTAAAGATTTAAAGCATTTCTCCCCCCACCCCCAAAAAGATTTATTTTTCCCTACAAAAGACAAGCAGTATGGATAGTTACGAATTAAAGTTGCTTGGTAGGTCCCGCTCCCAACAGCCACAGATAGCACTGCCCAAATGCCTGGGGGAGAGACTTCTGTGACCATCTTTATCAGTAGTCCAGGGCAGTACTTCACCAGTAAGCAAGTCCTCTGTCCTCTGTCACTGTTGGGCCTGAGGCAGGGCCAGCAGGCCTTGGAGTGGCTAGGCCTCTGAGACTATCAGGTCTCTGGTGACTTGAAAAGCAGCAATGAGGGAGCTCAGCTGTATCTTCTTATTGGTGCCAACGGAAAGTCTATACTCAATGTCTGCCATCTTGGTCAGTAAATGTATTCTAACTGAAGATGGAAAGTCAACTCTGTGCACAAACAGGTGAACATCAGTCAGGATGTCATGCAGAGCCAAGCCCTTCAGAGTCTTCAGCTCCATGATGTTTCTGTAGGCAGTGGTGAAGTCTTGATTCAGCATCCTGTCCAGAATATTGGCAATGTCTGTCTTAAGGGGATGCCGGGTCCAGGTGTAGACAGTCTCTTCTCTCACCTTCCCAAAGGCCATATTGGTACTCTGCAGAATGTTCAAAGCCCTTTGCATATTCCCACTGGACAGAGTGACAAGGGCCTTCATTCCATCTTCACTTATATCAACATTCTCCTGTTGTATTACATGCTCCAGGCGAGGAACCATGAGTTCAGGCGTCAGAGGGCCAAATCGGAACCTTGTGCACCTTGACTGCAAGGCAGGGATGATCTTGGACAGGTAGTTACAGATGAGGCAAAACCTGGTATTCTCTGTGAACTTCTCGATCACTCGTCTCAAGGCATTCTGGGCATCTTGAGTCATGGCATCAGCTTCATCCAGGATCACAAGCTTAAATCCTTTCTTGAAGATCGTCCTTGTGCTGGCAAAGCTGAGGATTGGCCCCCGAACGATATATATTCCTCGATCATCGGAAGCATTCAGCTCCAAGACCATGGAGCCAAATTCCTTATCTTTGTACAGCTGCTTGGCACAGACCAGGATGGTGGACGTCTTTCCTGTCCCCGGAGGGCCATAGAGAAGCAGGTGTGGCAGACGGTCTTCACTGATGAACTTCTGAATGGCACTCAGAACGTCCTGATGAGAAATGAGATCGCCTAGGGTCTGTGGCCTGTACTTTTCAACCCAGGGCAAATTCCAGGCCCGGGCCTTGGCCGGCCACTGCTGCAGAGACACCGCCGCCATGAGTGACAGATGCTACCTGGATGATTTATTTTCTACTCTGGTAATGGAAACGAACACTATTTCCAGCCCAATGCAAAGGATCAGAATTGTTTTCTCTAGTCCTTAGGGTCTCTTGTTTTCTCTCCCTCCCCCCCCCCCATTCTTACTGCTCCTTCCCAAAGCGATATTCTGTTACAGTAAAAATCCCACGCTGGGTACCAGTCTCTGTCTTAGGCTGCTTCCCATTGCCGTGACAAACAGTGCCCAAAAGGCGCTTGTGGAGGGAAGGGTTGTTTCAGTCTACAGTTGTCATCCGTCAAGGCAGGAACACAAGGCAGGGGCCACGGAGGAGCCCCTTTACCGGCCTTTTCCTTCCTCATGGCTTGTTCGGCTGCCTCCTTATAGAACACAGGAGCACCTGCCTGCTGTTTGGCACCCCCCTCAGGAGCTGGGCCCTCCCACATTCGTCATTAATAAAACGCACCACAGGCTAATCTGATACAGGCATTTTCCCAGCTGAAGTTCCGTCTTCTCAAAGCGCTAGCTTTTGTCACGGTAGCGACAATCTAAGCAGGACCCCGCACTCCTTGGGTGTGATTAAAGCCCGAGTCAGGGATCTCTTGCTGTTCAAAGTATGTTCAGTTTGTTAAAAGCTTTTCTTCTGACAGCTCTTCGGGGGGGCTCATTCTATGGGGTATTGCCTTTGCTGTCATTCACATGTAGCCCCTTTGCTTGGGGATTGTTCCAGTCTGTTCTCTGTTGTTCTGATAAACACCATGACCAAAAGTCACCGGGGGAAGAGGGGCTTTGATTCCCTCTTACGTGCTAGTCCATCACTGAGAGAAGCCAAGGCAGACTGTGGAGGAGCTCTGTTTGATGGCTTGCTCACTTTACTCTCTTATGTAACCCAGGACCATCTGCCAGGGGTCACATCACTTCCTGTGTGATGGCCCTCGCACACGACCTGGTCCTCAGGAACACGAATCTACAGACCCACCCACAGGCTGCTCACTGGAGACAAGTCCTCGCTGAAGCTCCCTCTCCCCAGATGGCTCCAGTGGACATCCAGCCGACAAAAACTAACTGGTATAATGATTTTAAAAAGGATTTTGAACTCAAGGCGTGCCCAGGTGGAGGGGATGGCTGTGATTGGTTCTGTACAATTTGGTGGTGGGTTGTCTCAAGTAGCCCAGGCCTTGATTCCTGTCCTCAGCACTACACAATAAGTAAATATAGAAATAAATTAAAAATTAAAAGTGGCAACTTGTATCCATAGGACCAAATCGAAACCAGTCCTCTATGGGGAGGTCCCATTACTTCTGCCTGAGCACAGGGACCTCTCCAGTGCTCTTCAGGGGGCTTCTGCCCAATACAGGAGGCTCAGGCTCCTGGCTCTCTATTTCCCTCCCCCATCACTAGGGACTCGTGGCGTCAGAATGGCCTTAGACCTGTTTAAAGCTCAGTGCCTCAGGGCTCTTTCCTAGTCTGCTCCTTGGGAGCAGAGGTTCCAGCCTTCCTAATACTGGGACCCTTTTGTGCAGTTCCTCATGTATCATGGGGAACCCCAACCATAAAATTACTTCGCTGCCACTTCATAACTGTAATTTTTCTACTATTATCAATCATAACATAAATATTTGGTATGCAACCTCTGTGAAAGGGTTGCGACACACAGGTTGAGAATCGCTGCTTTAGCGTGAGCTAGATAGGTAACTTTTAATTAAATTTCTGAGAGAGCTGGTAGCATGTATTCTGCTGTCCTTTGTGCCTATGAAGAGGCTACCATTATTTTTCAATCTTTTTTTTTTGGCATAAACATTATTCTGTTTTCAATTTGGAGCAATGCATGACTGTGAAGGCTGCAACCTGTCAAATTTTAGAGTTGCTTAAGTGTACGTCCAACCATTGGCCCAGATTAGTTATGAATTCAGACCAATGCAAAATGCAAAATTGTAAAATTACTTAAAACATTATTAAGGGTGAAGGCTTTGCTTTTGTTTTTATTTTGGTACGCGATTTCTGGGTTCTCAAGCGTGAACTTTGTAGATGACAATGTCGCCTGGTAATGTCACGCAAAATAAACACGTAATTGCGGAGCTCTGGATTCTAGGATGTGGCCTAATGCCAAGTTTCACTTAGTGTTGGGCAGAGAAGCGAAAGGGTTGCGCATTCCTGCGAGCCCAAAGCGTCGCTTTCCTGTTCTGTAAAGCAGAGGGTTTCGATCTCTTTCCCAGGTTCCGGTGACGTCCCCGGGGAAGGAATGTGAGAAGCGCCAGGGGCCTAGCTCGCAAGTCGCAGAAAGGTCTGTGATCCCCCAAAGGCTGAATTGTGCATCCTTCTTTTTCTCAAGCCCCTGCAGCGCGTTGTGGGGGCTGGCCGGCCGACCGGTGGCGCCAAGTCCCCGGAGAACCTAGCAGACCCGCCTCCCGATGGCATTGTGTGCGAGGCGGAGCCGGGGCTGTAGGGCCGCCTCCTGGCGGCGCAATTCTCGAGGGACATCCCCGGGGCTGCTCCTCACCACCTCCCCTTCTCCGGGCGGCCTCACGGTGGCCGCGTCCGGGGTGAGTAAGCCAGGCTGGAGCTCCGCGGCTGCGCGCTCAGAGCGGTCATCGCCCGGCTGCGGGCCTGGTGGGTCGACGGGATGGGGCCGGGCGGGCGCGGAGTCTGCGCGATCAGGCCTCGGTGCGGCTGTCCCACGTCCCGCAGCGCGAGCGGCCGGCGGGCTGGGGGCCTGCAGAGACCCACCCCGGCGGGGCTCCGGCTCCGGATCGGGTGCCGGCGTCTCAGCGCCCAGGGAAGGGGGGGAGGGGATGTTGCGCGCAGCCGGGAGATGCAGGGCGCATCCGCAGCGTCCCGTGTCCTGGTGCTGGCATCTCCAGGCTCCTCCACCTGGAAAAGGACCATCCTGGTGGGTCCGGGCGGGCTAGACAGGGTTTCACCTGGGGAGACAACGCAGCTGAGCTGTACTTCCGCGCCCGTGAGGACCGGGCAAGCGCTGAGTGTCCTCAGCAAGAGGCTGTCATAGGGGATTTAAAGGACTTCAGACACACCTGCTGCCGGTCGGTCGGGCACCTGATCCCGCTAGGGTCTGTGGATCTGTATCTCTTGATGGTCTGGGCTTTTCTTAGATAAGGGTGATTAACTGATGGTTTGGGGTTCGGGTTTTGGAGGGTGAGGGTGATAAGTACCCAGCAAAGGCCTTTGGGACTTTAGGACTCCGAGGGTGCCTGTGGTTGCAAGGTGTAGGGAGGTGGACAGTCATGAGCACGGGAAGCTGCCCTGGCTCTGGCTGTCTCCCCACTGGTTTGGTGATGAAAGAGCAGAAAGAAGGTAATTTGAGAGTTAGAAAAGGCCTCTCTCTGTCTCATTTTAAAAACAATTAGCTGGTGTGTGTGTGTGTGTGTGTGTGTGTGTGTGTAAAGAATCTTCCTAGGATGTAAGAAACTCAAGGAATCTCAGACGTGGTTCAGGTTGAGCAAGTGAAATTCAAGATAGGGTGTGGACTGCTGCCCCAGCACCCTGCTGGAGAGTGCCAGCAGGGAAAGACACAGTGTTTTGTTGGTTTGTTTTCCTTTCTTCCTTTTTTTTTTTTTAAAGTTAATTTTAAAGAACAGGTTTTGGGCTTTGTGCACACGGAAAACTCCATAAGATAGCACAAGCGTTTATGTATCTGACTATATTTGAAAGAAGTCCACAGTTTTGAGGGCTAAAACCATCTATAAAAGAATGGCTGGCCATGCTGAACAGCTTGAGGAAGAGTAGGCAGGGAGGGCCATAACAGCAACTCTGTTAATTACGGTTTATGTGCCACTTGAGGTAAGTCCTTAGTACCTTCTCCAAGCTGGGCTAGTAATGGTGTGTGTTTTATCGGGAGGTGAGTGCAAATGCCTTGGAAGCCAACCATCAAATGTCTCCGTGAAGACCTTTTCTCCACAGTGGTGACATCCAAAGCAAGTTAAGTTACGCTTGGCCTGGAACTAGCAAATACAGTCCATACTGGCCTGGGGCTTGGGGCAATCCTCCTGCTCCAGTTTTCTCAGGATTATATTATAGCCATGGACCAGAACAGAACAACTAACAGAACAATGAAGCCATGAACCACAGGTGACTCCTGGTTTTTCTGGCTTTTTTTTTCCTTTTAATCATCCGTGAACAATGGTATGTGTCAGAATTACCCAGGTTCCTGTTTAAAATATAAATTTCTTGGCTCCACCCCAGACTATTAAAACAAAACCTTTGGGTGTGGACGCAGAAATAGGTATTTTAAGAAGAGCACACAGTGTTACGGTGCTCTGGCTAGTCCTGAAGTTAACTGACAGCGTGTGTGTGTGTGTGTGTGTGTGTGTGTGTGCGCGCGCGTGTAGATGAGGGCTTGGAGGGCATATTTAGAATAGGTCCTCTTAAAATTTACACAATCAAGTTGCCACCAACTTTATGTAACTGAATGTTACTGTTCCTTGTCTATAATAATGTCATTTTAAACTTTTAGACTATTTTAATGGACAATTAGTTATTTTTACCATAAAGCAGCAGCATTGTTTTTGGTAATGAGGCACATCCCAACCCTTGATTAGAAACACAACTTTCTCCTGCCCTGTAATGACAGCAGAAGGTGCACCTTTTTTAAACCTTCGTTCTTTTTTTATACATAACATCCCCACCGAAGTTTCCCCTCTCCCCACTCTTCCCAGTCCCTCCCCCCTTTCCCCTCTCCCCCAGAGCAACTCCTCCTCTTTCTTTCTCTTAAACAACAAACAAACAAACAAACAAACAAACAGGCCTCCCAAGGATATCCACCCAGGTTGTCCTAACAAGTTACAATAAGACTGGCACAAACCCTCATATCACAGCTGGACAAGACAACCTAGTAGGAGGAAAAGGGTCCCAAGTGCAGGCACAAGAGTCAGAGACACACCCCCAGCCACAGTCCCACTGTGGGAGTCCCAATAACACCAAGCTACACAACCATGAGGTATATGCAGAGGTCCTCGTTCATGTTTGTCACTTCAGGCACTGGGAGTCCTGCTTAGTTGATTCTGTGGTCCGTGTTCTGTGATCAGAAGGTGGACTCTACTGACCCCCACTACAGAATTCTCAGAGAGCTGAACATGACATAGAGACACTCCATGAGCTCCTGAATAGAGGGGAGGAAATAGTAGGCACAATGCAGAGCTGTTTTAGAAAGGTAAATTGAAGGGCGAGCCTTTTCTACTGTCAGACTTCCCCTAAGATGCTTTGTATGTGTTTAATCCTTCCCCTTTCCTGTTAGTCGTTATTTTCCATGCTCACTCACTCTCTCTTTCTCTCCCTCTCTCCCTCCCTCCCCTTTTCCTCCCTCCTTCCTTCCCTTCTCCTTTCCCTCCCTCTCTCTCCCTCCCTCCCTCTCCTTGTCTGTCTGTTGTCTCTCTCTGTCTCTCTGTTTGGTTTTTCAAGACAGGATTTCTCTGCATAGCCTGGCTGTCTTGGAATCACTCTGTAGACCAGGTTGGACTCAGACTTAGAGTTCTGCCTGCCTCTGCCTCTTGAGTGGTGGGATTAAAGGTGTGCGCCACCACTATCCAGCTTCTTTCTCTTTTTAAATATGGCATCTCTTTCTTCAATAGGCGTGGTTTATGTTATGTCCGTATTCATATAGCATATTTTAGAAAGTTATGTGTTAGGTTGATTTGAGACATCAGGAATACACAGAGTTGGGAATCTTCTTGAGAATTCAGTTAATTGGGGCTCTACTCAGGTTCTGACTTCATGATTTTTTTTAAACATTTTACAATACTTTAATTTTAGATTGCCTAAAAATTTTGAAAATGATGAAGTTCATCTAGCTTCTTCTAATAGAGTAACCCCTTTACACAGTCACAAACCTCTTATCAATACTACCTAGATTTCATTTCTCAGTCCTGTTGATGGTCTTTATCTATCAATACAATCAACAGGTGTACAAGGTCGGCAGATCTCACCTGGTAATGTTAGTTCCTCTGTACAGTTCCTGCTTGTGGATAGCTCTTGGTGGAGAGTCTTTACAGCTAAGCAGAGCACAAAACTGTTCATCCTCAAATTCCCATCCATTAATTGGTGAAACTGGACAGAAAGCAATGATGCCTGTAGTATTTGCTTAGTGGTGGCTTTTTTCCTGCTGGTTCCTAAATTGGAAATTTCCTATGAGGAAGAGCTACCTTTGTCTCCAATCCCTTTTTTTAATTTGGTCACTTATATCAATATATATACACAAGGAAATTAATTTTATTCTGCATGCTATAAAACAGGGCCAGAGTAAAAATATTAAATGCTTCCAGTTTGGGAGTTGAAGTGACTTAAATTTTTAAAGCTTGTTTGTTTATTTACGTGTGTGTGTGTGTGTGTGTGTGTGTGAGTGTGTGTGTGTGTGTGTGTGACTCACCTGTGCACGTGTGTGCAGGTCAGAGGACAACCTGTGGGAGTTCTGCCCTACCATGTGCGTTCTAGAGACCTTGGCAACAGGCTCCCTTGCCTGACAAGCCATCTTGCTGACTCCTACGTGCTAATGGCTGTTGTCATTTCTGTCCCATTCTTACTTCAAAGGTGTCATAGGCATCAGGACAGTGATCGCCCAGAAGCTCCGTAGGAGTTTGTACTCGAGCCCTAAGGAAAGTGGAAAAGTCTATATAGTAGTCAGTTCCTAGGAGCTCTGATGGAATATCAGCCACCAGCTTTTCCTCTGTGCAGCCCCAGAGAGTCTGAAGCAGCAGGAGCAAGTGTCTGGGGCCACGAGCCCACTCACACACCCTGTCTGTGAGATAGGGAGATGCTGACTGTACCATTCACCAGCTGCTGAACCACCACATCCTTTCTGTCTGGTGTATGAGCACTTAGTGCATAAGTGTGGTTCCCATATATCTGCATTGGAGGCACGGAGATGGTGTATTGCTAAGAGATCTCCCAAGAATGGATGTTTATGTCATGTTGCTATTGGTTATAGCTTATCTTCCTTATATTATTATTATTTTGGTTTTTTGAGACAGGGTTTCTCTGTAGCTTTGGAGCCTGTCCTGGAGCTAGCTCTTGTAGATCAGGCTGGCCTCAAACTCAGAGATCCACCTACCTCTGCCTCCTGAGTGCTGGGATTAAAGGCGTGCGCCACCACTTCCCGGCTAGATTATTTTTATTATTATGGAAAGTTTAAAAAACACAGGAGTAGAAACACCGTGGGCCCTTAGGTTAATATCACTTACCTACTCAATGTTTTACCAATCTTTTTCATGTATGGACTCTTCTTTGGAGTGGCAAGCGTACCTGAAAAACAAATTGCAGACATTTAAAGTCTGGGAAAAGACTGAACTAAATATTGCTTCCCTTTCTGGCCTGCGCGATCTAAGCCTGTGCTTAAAAGTGCCAGGTGCTCAGAGCACAGTTGTTACCTTGAGGGAAGAGAAAATAAAACTCTAGGGCAGATTTCTAGAAAGGAAAGGTGGGTGAGGACTGCCCTAAAATAATGCCTTGATGTCTGAATTGGCTTTCTGCAGATTCCCCCATCATTTTCCATATAAATGTCTTGATTAAATACAAGAATGGCTCCAGGAAGAGGGAGGGTCTCACAGTTAAAGAATTGTACAGAGAAGTCTGGTGGTGCCGTTCTGAGCACCACCCGGAGTTACCTGCCCCAGGGATAATTTTCTTTTGAAATGTCACCATGTTTCTAACAATAAAAGTATTCTATGCTCATGGGAAGAAACGTGGAAATTATTAACCGGAAGGGTCTGTACTTCAGCTGGGGTATGATTATGATTATCTCTGTTAATATCCTGATACCACATGAATCACGGTGATAGAGAGCAAATACTTGGAGCTCTGGAAACACAGCAGGTGTTTGGGCTTGTCTTCTCATTAAATTCTGACGATGTCATTATGAAGTGAGTGTTCCGTCCGCCCACGTTTTCCATGAGCTGGGGAAACGTGGAGGGAGCTTGTCGCCAAGCCTCTGGTCACTTAGCTGAGGATGGGGTAGGAAATCTCCCTTGAACACAGAGAGGTGTTCTGATGCTTTCACCTCTCTTGTCTTTCACCACAGAAACGAGGACTTTTGCCTTTGAGTTTTCTTCTGTTTCATCAGTTTTATGGAGGACACTTAGGCTTATGAGGGGTAAGTGATTGTTTTTAGCTGGGCCAGAGTTAGTATCGATAAATGATGGTTGGAGGTCTAATGCTAAGGAAGCGTTGGTCACAGTCTCGGCTTTGAGGATGGGTGTCTTGTCTTTGAACAAATTTCTTATGCTGCCGTTCGGGAATGTTGGTTTATCATTCTTCATAGCTCCTCAGTTCTCAGGGAGAGTTCTTAAAACTTTAAGGCTAGCGAGATGGCTCATGATCAAGACTCCTGCTCCTCCGGAGGGACTCACATTTCGTTCCTAGCACCCACCCTGGGCAGCTCACAGCTGCCTGTGACTCCAGCTGCAGGGGACAGGATACTCTTTTCTGGCCTCTCCTGGCATCTGCACTCACACGTGCATACCCGTATGCAGACAGATGCATAATTACACATACAATCTTTCAAAAGTATTTAGAGCAATTTTAGGTTCACAGAAATTGAACTGAAGGTATGAAGTTTTCGAATCTCTCCCCACCACCCCTGTAGGTTGTTTGTTTGTTTGTTTGTTTGTTTTTTCAAGTCAGGGTTTCTCTGTGTAGCCCTGGCTGTCCTGGAATTTGCTCTGCAGACCAGAATGGCCTGGAACTCACAGAGATCTGCCTGCCTCTGCCCCTCAAGTGCTTAAGTGATTAAATGCATGTGCCACCACCACCCAGCCAGGTTTGAAACTGCTTTAAGTCAAGCCTCCCTACACCCTGCAAATGAGAGTCCTACACCTGTGGTTTAAAAAAAATCCTTCCTGCTTCTTTTTTGCTTCTTTCTTTTTTTCCATCTTGCTGCTTATGCTGCATTTTGTGACCATAGGCTCCTTGAATTCCATGGGCGTTTCCAGGCAGTGTCCCCATAAATAGCTTTAGAAAAGCAGTGTTCAGAGGCCAGATTTACAATAGGTTTTTATGAAGCACGATTATCAATCCCCACATTGAAGTTTCCCCGAAATGAAGTCCACAAGTCCACCAGAGGTTGTCTCGCTGGCCGAGAGTCCTGATGACTTCCTGCCAGCTGAAGGGAAGAGAGCAGGCCTCCAGGCAGGCATGTGAACTCGTCCCAGGAGAGGGACAGGAAGATGGAGGAGAGTTAGAGGGCCCCCAGAGGCTTCTGTTGAGTGTGTTGGGCCTATCCAGGCATGAAGGGAAGAAGCGAAGCGTCTGCCTGAGGGTTGTGACTGATGAGCACAGGGACTCACACCCAGCTCTGCCCCCTAACCAGGTGTGCGGTCCTGGGCAGGTCAGCTGTCCTTTGTGAGCGACTTTAGTGGGTCAAGGTGCTTATGGCGAGCCTGATGCCTCAATCTCACCCCTGGGCAGTTTCATCATGGGCAAACCCCATGACGAGATGAGAGAATACCAGATCCACAAGCTGTCCTCTAACCTCTGTGCCTGTGCCCCGCCCCATACAGAAGTGTAATTTTACAAACAAGTAGACTAAAATTCTTATCTCACAGGAAGTTGTTTGTCTATTGTTCCCATTGTCCTTATGCGATGGTGCCTTAGTTCCCAAAGTGATGGTGCTTCAAGGTGGGGCACTGGTACCTCACCCCTTTGGGACATTTAGGTTAAGGTGTGGTCATGAAGGTTCAGCCTTCATGTTGGAGTTAATAGTTATATAAAAAGAGCAAGAGATATGAAATTTGGATTTTAATGTCTGTCTCTCTGTCTCTCTGTCTCTGTCTCTGTCTCTCTCTGTTTTTATACACATGCACCAAGGAAAAGCCATTGGGGATATAACCAGTACCAGGGGCTCTAACAAGAGACTGACCATACTGAACCCCAATCTGAGATTTCCAGAAAGATCCCATAAGTAGCAGAGCTCAAGTCCGGCTATTTTATTGTAACAGCCAAACAGAGTGAGACCAAGGGGCTGCAATCTGTGCAGCTGCCTAAGAACAGGCCCGCAGAGAACCCCAGGTCACCCCACAGACATGTCTCCCAGTGTACACAGGGAGCTGTAGTTGACGTCAGGGAGGGCTCCAGCCAGCTCTGATGAGCATCTCAGAGTGGGTGGCATACATAGTTAGTGAATGTATGTATTTCCTCTTTCTTTCTTATCACTTAAGATTTAACCAGGAACTTTTCCTTGTTGGTCCTTACTTAGAACCGTCCGTTTGGCTATGGAAATTATCCAAAGTCTAGCTTGAGGGATAATGTGACTTTGATGGCACAGAGAAGATGTGGGGGTGCTGTAAGCTGTGCCCCACAAGTCCTCAGCAAGTATCCTTACCATCTAGTGGATTTACCAGTATTGGTGGTGGAGCCTAAGTACCCCGAAGAGCTGGATTTTTGTTAGTAACTATGAGCATAGCTCCTCGTAGAGGTGAATTTGTATCGTCCCACCTCATGGTACTGAAGTATGAAATCAGGACAACTTATCACCTATGAAACACACCATTGGTACAGCGGTGGTCCAGGTGGCTGCCAGTACATCTGCTCACTGGCCATCCCTGGCCTCTTTCATGTAGCAGGGGGAGTAATGGTCACTCTCTGGTGGCCACTTGAGTGTGTGCAGGAGGCTGGTCAGGACTTTGTATGCTAGTCCAGCCCTGCAGGAAGGTAGATGTTATCTAGGTGGGTATCATTTTACCCCCACTTTCCAGATAAGGAAGTAAGGCTCATTGAAGTGGCCTGGCATAGATCTCATGGCTGATAGGTGGTAGAACTGTGTTTTCTGTCTGAACCTGAGTCCCCGATCTTTACTTGTTTTTCTCATAGATTGTTGACATCTTCTGTTTGGGTCCCCTTGTGTTTCCTGTCCCATCCTACCTCTTTCAGGACTTTGCCCTGGGATAGCATCTCGCTGAGACTGCAACTCAACTGGGATTGGGTTTCTAAGGTGTGCTGAGGTCTTTCATTTTAGGACTGGATTTCCACCCCAAACAACACATCCTTTGTGATTGCCTTTCAGTGGTCTCTGAACTAGAACCACTGGGCCATGGCAGACATCAGCTCCTAGGTTGTCAGCACGTTCTCAGTCGGACCGGAAAAGGATAATTCGGAACTTCTTCACTCCAGCTGAAGCAGAGACACACATTACCCACAAAATCAGAGCCATGGGCTGCAACCCGCCGTGCCTCCTCCCCTACAGACTACGCCTGTTGTTGTTCTTTACCCTGTGCCTGACTGTGGTTGGATGGGCCACCAGCAACTACTTCGTGGGTCCCATTCAAGTGATCCCCAAGGCAAAGGACTTCATGGCTAGTTTCCACAAGGTCATTCCATTGGGGAAGGAAGAAACTCTGGCCCATGATGTCATGGAAAAAGCAGAACTTGGCAGCTGCCCTTCTGTGTCTCCAAACCTTAGTAAGTATCTGCCCCAGCCCCAGGGAATCTCAGCTCCCCGTGTGCTCCACCTGCTGTGTTGGTCACAGTGTGGTGCTTATCGGTTAGTGTCTCTGTCTCTGGAGAGACAGTAAGCAAACAGTGTGGAACTGGGTACCCTGTTCTAGCTGTGTAGCCGAGCTGCTCTCCCAGACAGACATCTGTGGCTCCCTGTGTGCACCAAGAGAGTGGTCTGTAGGGTGGCCTGGGGCTCTGCAGACCTGTTCTTAGCCTGCTGTGGAAACTGCAATCCCTCTCTCTTAGCATGCTTCAGGCTGTTGAGAGAGGCCACACTTGTAAGGTACAGCTTGTAAACAGCTTGTCCACGGTTTGTGGGCTCTTAAAAGGGGGTGTAAGGAACAGGGAAGGTTATCTTAATTCCTAAGCAGAATTAGGTCTCCTTCCCCTACTTGTCAGAATAGCCTTTGACTTCAGGTCAGAAAATGGGGGTTAGTTACTTCAGCCTGATATCTGAAGCCTTGCCCAGGATCGATTACCACAGTCTTGAGTTTCACTGGCAGATGCTGTGTTTGCTGGAAATGTCTGCCCTGGTGCCATTCCGGTAGAGGAGGCGTGGAGTATATGTCATCCTCACCCTGGCTAGGGAGTCTGGTGGGCTTCAGCCCCTTCCTGGTGCTTTGCCTGCAGGGAGCTAAGCGTGGGGGTATAGGGCAGAAGTAGGAAAAGGGCCCTGTGAGGGAATCGGAGTCTATAGAATGTTCGGCTTTTCTGTTCCATCCTTCTTTGGTGGAGGAGCTACTCAGCCCTTTCTGATCTCCAGTGAGCAGTGTGGTGGCTGTGCAGTCTGCATGCCTCCTTCAGAAATGGATCGCGGAGGCCAAGTTGCTCGCCCAGGAACAGGAAGAGCCAACCCTTCATCCAAACCAGCTGTGTGAACCCTAGAGCCCCATGCCATGGCCCCTCTTATGACAATGCCTCGCGTTGATTGCAGGAGGCCAGAGCAAGCTCATTTTTAAACCAGACCTCACTTTGGAGGAAGTACAGGCAGAGAACCCCAGAGTGTCTGGAGGCCGGTGTCATCCCGAGGGATGTAAGGCCTTGCAGCGGGTGGCCATCCTCATTCCCCACCGGAACAGAGAGAAGCACCTGATATACCTGCTGGAGCACCTGCACCCCTTCCTGCAAAGGCAGCAGCTGGACTATGGCATCTACATCATCCACCAGGTGAGTGCGGGCCTTTGCTGGGCCCTGTCCTCTGCAGAGGCAGCCACGTGTCTGTCTGCTTTGGGTGAAAGGATCATTCTCGAAAGGAGAGTGCTCTTCCCTCACCTTGAGAGAGCAGAGGAAATTCTGATCCTGAACGTGGAGCCACCGACCAAGCTCCGTGAAGTGTTTCTATCCTAAAATGAACCCCGGGAGGAAGCCTGTTTTTGCAAGCTCTCCCATGTTAGCCAGCACTCGCCCATCCATAGCCCTGAGCTCTCCTGTCTCCTGGTCTTTCTGGGTTTGCTGTGCCACACCATGTGGGGTTGGGCTTCTGCCTGTTGTTACAGAGTGTGGCTGTGCAGGAGAGATGGCATGAGTGATGTCGCGGAGTGCCAAGTGGTACAGCCAGCCAGTTCTGTGGCTTTCTAATCGCCTCAGCCTTTAACTCCACCACCATTTATCATGCCAAACAGACGAGGTTTACTTTTTATTTTCTTGACTTACTCGTTTGGGGCTTCCAGAAACAGTTAGTAGGAACGGCACGTAACCTACTGTAGGCTGACTCTGAAGAGTTCAGTCAGTCGGTCCGTGGTGGGTGACTAAAGATGCCTCTATTTGGTATTGAAGTTTATTAAAGGAAAAATAGAGCATCAATTTGAACATTGGTGTCTAATCTTTTTGCAATCATCCTGGGCCATTAAAATAATGCCCCATTAGATCCTTATAAACTCATGAGAGTATGGACAGAAATCATTAGCTGCTTGCTTAATATCGGATGTAGCTGATAATACCAATTTTGGGTAGAATCGACAGCTCATGGGTTCTCCTGTGTGGTGTATACTTGGAGAGACTTGATAACCGGGGGCTCATCTAGTACATCTGTGTCTGGTTTTTCAGATTTGAAATAAAACTTTAGAGTTTATTTTATTTTTTTGTTTAATATTTATTTATTTATTATGTATAAAATATTCTGTCTGTGTGTATGTTTGCAGGCACCAGACCCCATTATAGATGGTTGTGAGCCACCATGTGGTTGCTGGGAATTGAACTCAGTACCTTTGGAAGAGCAGCCAATGCTCTTAACCTCTGAGCCATCTCTCCAGTCCCCTAGAGTTTATTTTTAAGATTTGTTTTATTGTATGATATGAGTGTTTGCCTACATGCATATAAGTACATCATGTGCATGACCGGTACCCATCAAGGTCAGAAGAGGCTGTTGGAGGGTGTTGGGTTCTCTGGAACTGGAATTACAGATGGCTGTGAGCTGTCAGGTGGGTGTTGGGAGCCAAACCCATTATCCTCTGCAAAGCAGCAATTGTTCTTAACCGCGGAGCCATCTCTGTAGCTCTTGCAGCAGTTCCTTGTTTGGGGTTTGTTCTTTGAACAGGGACTTATGTCTCCAGACTTGCCTGAAATACACAGTCAAGAATGATTGATCTTCAACTTCTCATCTTCCTGCCTCTGCTTCCCAAATACTGGGACTGTAGGCAGTCATCACCTCACCCGGTTCCTCTGGTGCTGGAGGTTGAACTCAGGGACTTATGGGTGCTGACAAGCATTCTACCAACTGAGCTAAATCTCCAGCCCACTTATTTTGCTTTAGAATTAATTTTGTTTTTAATGTCATTGGTCAAAATGATGATTTATCGAGTCTGAGTTCCTACACAGGATGGGTAGCTACCAAAATATGGCACTATTTTTAGTTTGTTTTCAAAAGTTACTGTGTGTGTGTGTGTGTGTGTGTGTGTGTGTGTGTGTGCGTGTGCATGTGCTTGTTCATGGCAACACGAGTTGTCTTCTTCCACCTCGTGGAGTCATGGTCTCTCTTACTGCTTCTGCTGTTGACACTCAAGGGTAGCTTCCCTGAGAGCTTCCAGGCCATTCTGTTTCTGCCTTCTGCCTTGTCGCAGGAGCTGGGTTTGCTGGAGTTTGTACCTCATATGACCTTTCTTTACTTTAGTTGGGTTAGTCATTGGCTGGCCACTCCCACAAGTTCTGCACCCCAGCACATCTTGCAAGCAGGACAAATTGTAGGTTGAAGGTTTTGTGGCTGGGTTGGTGTCCCAATCCTTCCACTGGAAGCCTTGCCCGGTTACAGAATCATCCGGCTTTTTATGTGAGTTCTGCGGACTGAACTCAGGTTGTTAGGCATATGTGGCAGTCACCCAAGCTTTCTTTTTTCCCCCTGCTCCTCTTCCTGCTCCTTCTCCTACCTCCCTGCTCCCCCCCTCCCCCTCCCCCAGATTGGACAGGCTAGCCTGATAAAACCTCCATCCTCTTGCCTCTGCTTTGCCTCTAAGCACTGAGATCATAAGCCCGTGCCACTACTGCTGGCTAGGTTCCGTATCACTTGTATAAAGAGAAGCTCTTGGGCTGGGCGGTGGTGGCGTACGCCTTTAATCCCAGCACTTGGGAGGCAGAGGCAGGCGGATCTCTGTGAGTTCGAGACCAGCCTGGTCTACAAGAGCTAGTTCCAGGACAGGCTCCAAAACCACAGAGAAACCCTGTCTCGAAAAAACCAAAAAAAAAAAAAAAAAAAGAGAAGCTCTTCACTCTGTTACTCTTTAGGAAAGTGTTGTGATAACATCTAAGAATTGCTTGTAACCTTGTTATGATTAGCTGTCAAATCAGACTTCATTTTTACATTCGATTTGCATTGAACACAGCAATACTGAGAAGTCCTCGGATCATATTGCATGTCAAGTATTGATGACACCGCAGGTCAAGTTTCTTAAGGTCCCTCTGCAAGGCCACTGAGGAACAGCCTCTTCCATTGGTGTTGTAACGAGAGTTTTTCTTAAGTCATTTCCAAGAAAGTTTTAAGTAGCTTAAAGTATTAGCAGCAGCCTTCTCTGCTGTTAGGCCACAGTTTCGTGATCCCTGTTGGCAAGCTCTTAGCCTCGTCTCTTGGAAGTTCAGTGTCAGTGAGTAGGTTAGCTGGGATCAGCTGAGAGCTGACAGGGAATCCGTGACACTAATAGATGTGGCAGGTTCCTTCAAGAGGTTTTGTAGTTTTATAAGGAATTAGGAAAGACTCTTTAGAGATTGCGTTTAGAACACTTGACATGGGCTCTAGCCTCTTAATATGTTTGAGGGCCCAATTAGTGTTGCTTTATTTTTATTTGTGTTTTTAAACTACATTAATTTTTGTGCTAAAATACCACATAAAATGTATCATCTCAGCGTTTTTTTTTTTTTTAGTTTTTT
>NC_022010.1:49617903-49619877 GCF_000317375.1 Microtus ochrogaster
CTATTCTCCATTTTCACCTTGCCAGAGTCAAGGGGATGCTTTTAAATTACAGAATATAACTATGTGTGAAACACAAAACCCAAACTGTTTTCTGTTATCATTGCATCTGTTAGATCCTAGTGTGTGTGTGTGTTGTCCTGTGAAGGAACAAGGGTAATGTACCGCTCTGAAATGGGTGTGAGAAGGAGGACATTGGAGAGCTTATCTCTGGAGCGCTTTCATTTTTATTTACATCCTCAATAGACTGGAAGTAAGAAGTTTAATCGAGCCAAGCTCCTGAATGTGGGCTATCTGGAGGCTCTCAGGGAGGAAAACTGGGACTGCTTCATATTCCACGACGTGGATTTGGTGCCGGAGAATGACTTCAACCTTTACACGTGTGGCGAGCAGCCCAAGCACCTGGTGGTTGGCAGGAACAGCACTGGCTACAGGTGAGGCCGCTCTGGCTGTGCAGGGTGTTCCACTGTGATCAAGGCTGTAATGTGTCCAGAGTGAGCGAGGAAAGCGGAGGGGGGGGGGAGGGAGAGGAGACGACCCATTTTCCCTTATGTGCCAAACAGCAATGAAAAGATGAAATAAGGAAGCAAAAAGGCCTCCCACAACCTTGGCAAGAAGCACAAAGACAAAGAGAAAGGAGAGGAGAATGTAATCCAAGCAAATCGTGGTGGCCTCGCCCCGCAGGACCTGTGGCAAGACATGTTATCTCTTTTTAGGATGGCTTTCCAGAGTTCTAGGGAAAGGTGGGGTGCACCTTAATAGTCTTCTTGGAACCAGGATATCCAGGACAAACCCATTTCCTTCAAAGCCACCATGGGAAAACGCCACCAGCCCTTCATCCCTCTCTATTTCTGTCCCCAGGAGAGGAACAAATGGTTTTAATTGGATTTTTATACCATCTCCTAGTCAAATATAACAAAGGGAAATAGGGATTGAGATAACTTCTGGTTATCTGATAGCATGTGCACTTCCCTGTACCTTCCTCCAAGTCCTGCCATTCATGTGTGTAGTTATGACACTAGGCTAGGGGCCAGGAAGTCAGGTTAAAGAAGCAGCGTGAGTACTGATCTACTGAGACAGGAAGTGCCTATGGAGATGCCTTAATCTGCAAACACAGCAGAAAGCACTTAAGTTAGGGAGGGGAAGGAAGTCAGTAGGAAGCTAAACTAAACTGTGAGGTAGGCAGAGGGGGAGGAGACTCTGCCAGAACATATAGAGTGCTCAGGGAAACGGAGTATCTTGACATCTTCCTCGGTCTTTGCTTCCATGTTGCTTCTGCAGTCTAGGTCTCTCACTTTGGACTACTTAGGAGAATTCATTTGTAACTCTCATGAGAATGTCTGTCAGGGTAGGAGTGTAACTCACACCTGCCTCCTACTTATGAGGTCTGAGGTGGGATTCCCCTCTGTGTGCTGTGAATATTATAGGTGAATAAAGAAACTGCCTTGGCCTGTTGTTAGGGCAGAACTTAGGTAGGCGGAAAGTGTGTGGGGGGGGAGGAACTAAACTGAATGTTGGGAGACAGGAGATGGGATCAGGGAGAAGCCATGTTGCCCCACTGGAGACAGACACTTGGAACTTTACCTGGTAAGCCACAACCATGTGACGATATATAGGTTACTAGAAATGGGTTAAATTAAGATGTAAGAGTTAGCCAATAAGAAGCTAGAGCTGATGATTTAAATAATATAGTTTCTGCTGAGCAGCTGGGAACCAACAAGTGGCCTCTTATAACAGAGGTCCCTATGATGAAGCAAAGTTGAGCCCACCGAAGTTTACCCCAAGGAGCATCTGTTTACTAGGCTTATTTATAGAGCATGGGTGAGAAGCTGCTGGCGGGAGGATGTGTGACTTTACTAAAGCAGCCTCTCTGGAAGGTCAGCACCAATCATCGGGGGCAGCTTCCCTGTGCCCACATAGATGGTGGTCCATTGGGGTAACCTCTCCTAGCCTATGTACCTCAGCACCTCCCCAGAC
>NC_022010.1:49620216-49621771 GCF_000317375.1 Microtus ochrogaster
CCCGGCGCCTTCTGAGAAATTTTAAGGACAGGCCTTGGACTGATTGTATCATTGTGTTAACCTGCCATCAGTGGGCAGAGACGATGCCCATTCCTGGTGGGAACTGATTTTGACTTACACTTTGGTGTCACCAACATGGATTCCATCAAATACTGTGCATGCTAAGAGACAGGCTGTGCCTGAATCTTGCAGCTTAACTTATCCTTAAAACTGACCAGACATTGCTGCTATTTCCAGACACCCCACAAGCCTTTGTCTCCCTTACTTAATTGAATATGTTTATCTTTTGATATAAATGCAAGCTCCAAGGAAAATTGTGAACCTCTTTTAGAAACTGAAAATCGTGCCGACCGGAGTGTGTGTGTGCGCATGTGTGCACACATGCTGATGGAGTTAAACAGAAGGCCCTTGCAGTATGCAAGTTCTCCACAACTGAGTTACACTAGCCCTGTGCAGCCTAGCTTCATCTGTTCAAAATTAGAGTTTACATTCTTAAGTAAATTTTATTGCTTTAAATTTTTATGTCTTCTTGTATCCATCATACAGATGCCTTTTTTTTTGACCTGGAAAAAGTAGGCCTTCTCTCTCCCTAACTTTGCTATCCTGGGCAAAATCCTGCCGGCGGCTGGTGAGTTCAGTTACAGGCACTCAGTCTGTATCACTGTGTCATGGGCCTCACTCAGCTCAGGCTTCTTCACTGGCCCCTTTTGACCATAGTAGGCATCTTCCAGTAACTCGCCAAAATAGCAAACACAGGGAAAGTGGAAGGACACCAGCTATATGCTTTCCAGGACTTTTAGGAAACATGGAGTTGTTCCTTTGGCCACAACAAGCGAGTCTACAAGAAAGATGATGTTGTAGACATCAAGGGAATAGAAACCGTTCGAAAACGAATGCCCCTTAAGTGTTATCATGGCAAAACTGGAAGAGTCTACAACATGACCCGGGATGCTGTGGGCATCACTGCAAGCAGGCAAGTTAAGGGCAAGATTCTTGCCGAGAGAATTAATGTGTGGATTGAGCACATCAAGCTTCCCGAGAGCTGAGACAGCTTCCTGAAGCAGGGGAAGGGGAAAGGAAGCGAAAGAGAAGGGTACCTGGGCTCAGCTGCGGCACCAGCCTGCTCCACCCAGAGCCTCACACTCTGTGAGGATGGACGGGAAAGGGCCTGAGCTGCGGGAGCCATTCCGTATGGATTCATGGCTTAATGTACAAGAGGGCATTAATGGAAATGAAGCAAACAACAAGAAATATTTTCACTTGCCACACCTTTGGCGTGATGAAGTTAAAGGAACTTACCCAAGTATTTCAGCCTCATGGTGAATTTTACTGCCAAGAATTCCCCTGAACCTGCCCCCTTTCTCCAAGGACTCCACTGTAACTGTTTGACATTTTCCTCCTTCTGGGGACCTAACAGCCCTTTAAAACACGTGTGTAAACTCACCTGAGGGCCTGTTAAAACACATCCTTTTCCAGAAAAGGGACCAAACACAAAAGTCAGCAAACGCAGAGCCGTCTGCTGACAGCAGTGGTGAGAATAGTTCTTAGTTTTCTC
>NC_022010.1:49622212-49622819 GCF_000317375.1 Microtus ochrogaster
GGTGCTCCTTAGCTCCTGCTCGTCCTCACCGATTCTCACCACCAGATCCCACCTTTTCTGCAGTTCCGGGTCCTTCCAGGCTCTGCTCCTTGCTGTGGTAGTGATTCCTTTCTAAGAACCCTGGCGTTGTTCAGTTCTGAACTCTAGGAGGGAATAGCATTGCTGGCACTGTGCCCTCAGCCATCATGATGGTGGTATTGACAGTCCCCTCCAGGACCTGCATGCAGGGTCTCTCATGGAGACAGCTCTTTGGTGCATGAAAGGTTGTGTGGAACTGATATTTCTTATTCTTTTTTTTTTTTAAATTTATTTCTTTACCTAAGGTGTATTGGTGTTTTGCCTGCTTGTATGTCTATGTGAGGGTGTCGGATCCCTTGGGACTGGAATTACAGACAGTTGTGAGTTGTCATGTGGGTGCTGGGAATTTAACTCAAAACCTCTGGAACCTCTTAACCATTGAGCCTTCTCTCTAGTCCCTGGGGCCGATATTTTTATCTACAGGGTCCAGGTGTAGCTGCTGCTTTTGGTAGTTAAGAGCCCCTTCTCTATTAACTAGAGTCTGGTAACCTTGGACATAAGTCACTGTTAGAAAATGATAGTAATTGCT
>NC_022010.1:49623162-49629939 GCF_000317375.1 Microtus ochrogaster
ATTGTCATAGTCAGTCTTGGTTGTCAAACTTGATTAGACTGAGAAGTGCCAATGAGTTAGTTGGATGTACCTCAGAAGTGCGTATAAGGGCATCTCTAGAGACAGGTCCTAAGGACTCTGAGCTAATCAGTGGTTTAGCTGATGGGTTTGTGATCTGATAGCATTAATGGAAAGAGATGGGTATTTTCAGAGGTGGGGTCTACTCGGAGGAAGTAAGTCACTTGAAGTGTGTTCTTGGGGGTGGATTTTATCCTGCTCCCCTTCCTCATCTTTGTGTCTTGACTGTCATGAAGTTAGTGCCTTCTCCCCTGGCCATACCTTTCCCATCATGAAATTCTCACTTGCCACAGGCCTGGAAGCAATGGAGCCAGCTGACCATGGATTGGAGCTACGAGACAGAATAAAAATTTCCCAGAGACATTTGCCTTGATTATAATCTGGTTAACATGACTAAATCTGTTTCTATAATGGCATGCCTAGGGTTTGCACTAGGGATGTGGGGGTCACCTTGCTTAGTGGGGTCATCTTGCTCAGTGATATCAATAGCAGATCAAATGCCCGGAGAACAGGGAGAGAGACATGAGAAAGACTAAATGGAGGAAATGGGTGGAGGTGTATCCTCAAGTGTTCCTGGAGTACCATTCCCAGAGCTGGGGAGTGCTGGAGTGTCTGTGGGAACAAAGGGTTCTTGTGCTGAATGTCACCACCTTTCTCTCTTCCTCTTTTGCTGCAGGTTACGCTACAATAAATATTTTGGGGGTGTTACTGCCCTCAGCAGAGAACAGTTTTTCAAGGTGAATGGATTCTCTAACAACTACTGGGGATGGGGAGGCGAAGACGATGACCTCAGACTCAGGTGAACAGCAGAGAAGGGAGCCTTCATGGGGCTCTGCTATCCGTGATGACTCTGGAAACCTGTGCTTGTGTGTAGCTCTGTGAATTCCAGGCCAGCAGGTCATAGGGCTGCAGAGCTGGGCTGACAGGGAGGGCCGGGTATGGAGGGAAGGCAGAATGACCTAAATTGTTCTTTGTCACTGGGAGCCTAGAAACCAAGGAGGATGGTCTGTTGCTGAGTGTGGGGTGCAGAGGTGTTCATGGGGGGCCTTGGGTTCCACTAGTGAATGAGAAGGACCAAACTCAAGGTTGTCTGTAAGACTGCCCCTCTGAGAATGGCCTGTAAGCCCTGTGCTTTCCTCAGACCCCCAGAGCCCTGACACTGTTCCCAGCATGTGGAGCAGAGTGCTGTCTTCTCTAAGGAGGGGACATATGCCCCAAAGAAGACAAGGGTGTCCTTTAGCTATGCGGTGTGGGAGCTACCGAGTTGGAAGGCTCCCTCTGGGCTGCTGGTGTAACTCCTGGATCCCTTCAGACAGCTCTCTGCTCTAGAGGACTGAGAGAAACTCCCCAGAATGCCTAGCCTTTTTTAGTTCCCTGTTCCCTCTCCAGAACTTTCCTTCCTTCCTTCCTTCCTTCCTTCCTTCCTTCCTTCCTTCCTTCCTTCCTCCCTCCCTCCCTCCCTCCCTCCCTCCCTCCCTCCCTCTCTCCCACCCTCCCTTCCTTTTTTTCCTGTGACTTGAAGGTTAAAGGCATTCCCATTACTCAGAAATTACTGTTCAAAAGCCTATGGCCCATATGTCAGAGTTCTTAGCATCACAAGGGGGCCTCCTGGCAGCCAGGGGACCTTTTCCTCTTCCCATCCCCACTGCCTGTTGGAGAGTATGTTCTCAGCTGTAGTTCTGAATTAATAGACATGTGACTAGCAAATTCCCACTGGGCTTGTGGGAAGGAGCTAAGGCCTCATGCTGGTTAGTCTTGTTCCTAGTGGGCAGAGAGCCTTTGCCTTGTCTCTGAAAAGGGAGATTTTTCTACATAAGGGCACCCTGTTGTCCAGCCCCTCAGCAATCACAATCCATAGACGGTTGGCTTCAGGGTAGGGACAGAACTGGTTAGAGGGAGCCAGCTCTCTTTTCTCCCCCAGGTCCCTTGCCCCACCTAGCTGGAGAGAACAGTAGACTGTTGCTATGGCTACCTACCCATGCAGTCTCATTTCCTGCTGTTCCTCAGTTGTAAGGGAGAGGGAACCCCTCGGTTTTGGTTTCCTTTTGTGTCAGCAGTGCTAGGCTTGCTGCCTTCAGCAGCCTCAGGGTTCTCTTCCGAGATCTCGGCTTGCTGTAGAAAAGAGCTTCAGGACAAGTCAGTAGAAAGCAGAATTGGAATTTATTTAAAGATGTTCTTAATATAGATTAGGTGCAGGTGTTCATATAAATAGAGGGTTTTTTAGGGAAAGAATAAGACACACCCATGTGTAGGTGTGGGCTTCTCTAGGGGAAATTGTCTCACGTGTGCAAGCACATGCACACAAATGCACACACCTTTGATCCCGTGCACTTCTAGAATGTTTAAAGGGTATAAATTACAAGGCTTAAGAATTTTTTTAATCTTTAATTTTTATTTTACATATATGAGTGTTTTGTTTGCGCAGACATGTCTGTGCACCATGTACATGCAGTGCCTGTGGAGGCCAGAAGAGGGCATCGGAATCTGCCTGGGACTGGAGACAGGTTGTGAGCATTTAAGTGGGTGCTGAGGATTGAACTCAGGTCCTCTGGAAGGGCCACCAGTGCTCTTAACCACGGAGCCATCTTTCCAGACCCACAACAAGGTTTAAAGATTACGCAGCACTTAATGCTTGAGTAGAGTTTAAAAATCTATGAGCTGACTTGCTCATTTCTCTCCCAGAATTTCCTTGTTAAATCAAATTGGAATGTTGTTTCAGGAGATGGGTTATTTAGATTTCGGGATGAGAGAGGCCTACTACCATGGAAAAACTCAAGGCTATAAACATTCTGGCCCAGGCAGACACTGTTGTCTTCAGCACTGAAGTTTGAGGTGTCTGTAGGAAAACCTTGCATTATCTCTGTAGACAGTGTTGGCCTTATCAGCAGCGCTGAAATTTCCTTTCTGCCTGCAGGAAAGGCAGCTAGATCCCAGGGTGAGGGGGTTCTTCCTCTTCCCATGTCCCTTTGCTTTTCTGTCCTTCTGTCCTGCCTTCATGGGAACATCATGGTCTGCAGAACAGATCTCCATTCCTGCACTGGATACCCCAGGAAGGGCAGGATGTAACACCGGCTGAGATTTGCTAAGGTTGAGCACCGCATCTGTGCTCCTATAGAGTGCATTGCGTCTGCAAAGCGCATTCCAGGGAATCCTGTAAACCTGAGCCTTTGAAATGTGTAGTCTATGCTACCAGCCTCACTGCTACGTAAGGCTGAGGTCTGGTGGGATGAGCTGATCAACACACTTGTCAGTTACAGAGCTGAGACAACCTTGGTTTGTGGCTTTAAAGAATACAGCTCTACACAGCCCTTCCTTTCCTTCTGACGAGACAGCATTATTAATTAGAGTCTGACAGACTTGATGGTCTTGCCCTTTGAAAGGCATTAAAATTAACATTTTTATCAGGTTTCCTCTTTTTAAAAACAATTAACTACAGATTGGCGTTTCTCCACTAGTGAGTGCTAAATATCATTTCTTTGTGTGTGAGATAGGGTCTCACCTGCATTTCGCATCAGCTTGGAACTCACTGTGAGGTTTAGGCTAGCCTTGGTTTCTCCTAGCACCTCCTGCCTCTGGCCAGCATCTCCACTCAGTCTGCTGGAGCTACAGGTGTCTGTTACCATTCGAAGCTGCTTTTAGTGTTTGGATGATCTTTTTCTAAAATAGGACACTGAAATTTTTGCCACGTGTTTTAGCAATTGCATAGGGTTATAGGATGTACTGTTTGCTAATTCCTGCCAAGTGTCTGGTGGCACATTGGTTTCAGAGCACAGTGACTAGTCTCATCGTGGCTGTGAGTAGCATCACACTGTTTTCCAGCCACCTCTGTGTGTTTGTGCGTGTGTGATTTTTGTTTTTAATTGTAGGTAATTCTTTTTAAGTGTTTAGTGGTAAAGAGATGGGCTAGATCTCAAAAGAAACCTTGTTATTTTTCTAGGGTTGAGCTCCACAAAATGAAAATCTCCCGGCCTGATCCCGATGTGGGCAAATACACTATGATCTTCCACACCAGAGACAAGGGCAACGAGGTGAATGTGGATCGGTAAGCTCTGGAGGCCCCACCTGGCTCCAGCGGGGTGCTGAGTCCCTTGTGTGGCCAACACACCAGGCCGGACTGACCGCATAAGCCCGTACACCTTGTTAAAACCTTTTGATGAAGGAGCTTTTAAAGCAGAACCCAAATAAGGGAGAACAGAACATAGACCCCTTATTTCTATGATCACGAACTCCTGGCTTCTGTCCCACTTTTTCCTTCTGGAGTTTTCCTTCTGTCCTACTGGATTCTTTTTCATAGCATCTGTGTACATATTTTCACATGCATCCTTAAAATATAAAAAGTCCTGTAAGAAGAACCATAGTATTGATATCATGCTTCAAATAAGACTAATGAGGTACTTCATTATGTTACCACATGTCCAATCATCTTTTAGGATTCCCTGATTGTCTAATAAGGACCTTTAAAAAAGAAAGCGCATCGGTTTGTTCAGTGTGATAAATAAACAAGGTCCACGTTATTGTCAGGATGATCACTCTATCTTGAGTTCTCCTTTGATTCTTTTTGGAGACAGGGTTTCATTGTCCAGGTAGTCCCCTTGAGCCTCAAGTGACCCCAGCTGTCTCACTTCTGAGTGCGTATCCCCATTCCCTACCCTTTCTCTTTCTTGTTTTGTGGTTTATTGTTGAACATACTAGGCTGCTTATCCAACAGATTCAAAATCACTCCCTTTATGAATTTTTGATAATTATCACCTGGAGATTTGATGTGTTCTTGTGACCTCTGCTTTATTATATTATTATTTTCTTTTTTCTTTTTTTTTATAAACTAGGAGGGCAGGTTTGGTGTCAGGATTGTTCCGTGACGTGGGCATTGACAGCCTGATCTCTTCATTCTGAGATATCTCATCCTATCTTTATCTGGTGACTTTGTTTTTAGCACCTGTTGCTTATCGCTTAAATCAAGGGTTGCAAAGCTGTGATATCCTGATTCTACCATCCCATCTTCATAGTCTCGTTAGCTGTTTGAGTACCTTGGGGTATAGTTTCTATGTGCAGGGCAGCCTGAAGGGTGAGAGCCCCGCACTGATGAGTCGTTTTCCAGAATAGTAACCTGGTATCCCTGAGCGTCCTTCAAATTGTAGTTCATGTTCTGGATAAGAAAATCCTCTTGACTCTGTCCAGGTGGAGCATTCCAAGCTGGCTCCCAAGTCCCGAGGATGTAGCCACCTCCCAAATCCCGAGGATGTAGCCACTGCCATCCTTGAGAGCTTTCTGCTCTGGGCTCTGGACAGGGGTGATGGCCTACTTGGCGCTGTTTTGTCCTACCCAGCTCTGGCCCTTTCACGAAGGAACTCTAGCAGATAAACACATTGTGGCTTTGATGGAAAAATTTATGTTTTTTATTCTGAGTCTTTTCCCTTTGATGAAAAGCTATATTCAAGCATTTTTTGCCCTCTTATTAGCTCTGCATGTTAAAATGGTGTTAAATAGTCTTTTAGCTCTTTCGTTAGAGGCAACAGTTTCAAAAGAATAGACTTTTCTGCCATTCCAGTCTTTATCAGTCCAACAACTGTGCATTTTTGTGTTTGTTATTTAATATTTATAAGAGAATACTTACAAATTACCTGGCAAGCATGAGACATCTTGATACCCAGGCGGACCCCTTAGGGATGTCCGTGTGGCCTCTCTAAACCCACACCCTCCTCTTCACACTCACCGCTGACGTAGGCGACATTTTGCTGAACTTTGTGATAATTATTTGTCGTAATGCTAATTCTTTGGGCTGTTTCTTGGTTTACGGAAATTAGTTTTTGCATGATTTCAACTGTGTGCCAGTGAATCCTACTGTGTTTGTTCCTCCTTTGACGTTATACAGCTCAGCACTGTGCCTCTGCTCCCCACCCATGTTGTCATTGTCACGGCCGAGCTCCTAGAGAACAATTCAGTGCTCCCTTCTCCACCCCATTGCTCCAGTCCAGCCACAGGGGTGGGTTATCCTTCCTCAAATGTGTGCTGTTCTTTTGTCGGTCTGTGCCCCTTGCCCAAGTGGTCTGGTAGTCTTTGCTTTAGAGCATCCTGTCTCTCCTTTTTCCCTTCATGAATGTCATGTCTTTAAGCCTCTGTGAAACTGGCCTTCTCGATGTCCCTCCCTAGACTCTCATGAAATAAGGTGCCCCTCAATCTATCCTCCTGCGCATATGCACGCACACGCTAGTTTTGAGACTCGGATGACAGCTATGCACCCTTCTGTCTATAGACAGCTTTCTTCTTGCAGTAGTGGAATGAGCAGAGATCCCTTGATGCTCAGCCAAGAACCTGTTCCCTTTTCTATCAGTGGTTCTGGTCACCCCTCTGCGCTATAGATGGACCCATTGGAGGCAATGTCCTCTATTGGTCCAGGGCCCAGTGTAGAGGTTAATTCACAAATACTTGGCTGTCATTAATGTCTATTGAGTAAGGAAAACACTTTGTGTGTGTGTGTGATGGGAACTCAACAGGGATGGTAAACTGTAAAACTACTTGTGCTACACTTTGGAGCAGGACAAAGCAGTGGAGATGCGTGCTGCCTTCTCTCTCTCTCTCTCTCTCTCTCTCTCTCTCTCTCTCTCTCTCTCCTTCCTTCCTTCCTTCCTTCCTTCCTTCCGATGAAGCTGTTAAACCAGATGTCACGAGTCTGGAAAACAGATGGCCTATCAAGTTGTTCTTACAGATTACTCTCCGTGG
>NC_022010.1:49630039-49651543 GCF_000317375.1 Microtus ochrogaster
ATCATTCTCATTTACTCTTTTTATCTTAGGATGAAGCTGTTAAACCAGATGTCACGAGTCTGGAAAACAGATGGCCTATCAAGTTGTTCTTACAGATTACTCTCCGTGGAACACAATCCTTTATACATCAACGTCACAGTGGACTTCTGGACTGGTGTGTGACCTGGATCTTTGGATGGGGTTCAGGAGAAGTGATAACTTGCCATAATTTTGGCCTAGAGACTTCCATAGTAGCGCACACTAAGGACTCGTTCCAGATAATTATTAGGCCGGATTTTTCCATTTTGTTTTCTCGGCCACGCTCTTGGTCATGGGGAATGTTGAGCCGTCATAATGAGACAGCTTTCCTAGTTGTTCTGATTCCAGCAGTGAAGTGTAACGCCCATACTTGACGGACTAAAGATGAAAAGATGCAATGAAGGCTACCTGGGAGCCGTGTCCTTGAAAGATCGACTCCAGCAAAGCATCAGGGGATTAAAGAGTGGGGAACAAAATCCCCGTGTGTCCTAGAGAGCCAGAACTGCTAGGCCCGAGATAGAAAGGTACTAAGATGTGTTTCTGTCACGCGTGTATCCTATGTGGCCATCTGAGAAGCGGTGGATTCCGGATGAGAAGAAGGCCATAGAGGAGCGGAGCAAAGTCAGGAATCAGACCCCATGAACCCAGCAATGAAGAGGTGACGAAGGGGGAGTGTGGTGTGAACTGGCAGCGGTGACTGCTGCCCCCAGTCCTCCGTGCTGTTTGCTTCCTCATCGGAAACACCTTCCAGCCTGTGGCCACCCGACCTCGAATGTACCAGTCTCTTCAGAGGCACTTGCCAGCAAGAGCCCACCAGAGAACACTCTCTCCTAGTTTTTAAAGCATTTTTTATAAAATGATTTTGTACGCATAGGATACGAACGAACAGTTTATAAGCTACATCATGACTGATAATACATCTCTAGAGTACCTCTGTAGTAAAACATGAAAATGCTTCTGGCTCTTGGTCTTCTTTTTTTACTGTTCGTATAGACCAAAGGTTTATTCAGTTCAGCACTTCTGATTTTAAACATCTTAAGCACCGAACAGTGGACTGGAGATATCTCAGCAGTTAAGAGCATGTACTGCTCTTGCAGAGGACTTGAATTTGGCTCCCAGCACTCCCTTGAGGGGGAACTTACAACTGCCAGCTTCAGGGGACCCTATGCCTCTGGCCTCCATAGCCAACTGCAACAAGCCACGACTCAGTTTTAGTCTCGGGCCTCTCTGAATTTTACTGTTTTCATTCCTCTGTGTGTCCTTCCCACAGTCAGAAGTGGAGACTACAGGGCTTTGGGAGTGCTCCTGGCTGGTTAGTGCTAGGGACAGTCCCTCCCCCCCCATCTGGAGTAATGTTGTGGGTGTGGTGCTGGCGTGGAAACCAGAGCAATTTGAGAGAGAAGGTCCCAGCACGGCCGAGCTTCGTAGGGGGCAGGGCAAAGGGGGCAGGGTAATGGAAGGAAGACAGAAGAAGCCATTCTGTTTTTCAGTCAGAAGAGTAGTAATTATTTCATTTGATTAGGTGGATAAGTGGACAAGTAATTAACACAGATGTTAAGTGTTGTGTGGCTGTGTCCCGGGCCTCAGTCCGTCATCATTACGTGACCCCATCGCCACTAGACTCAGTTGGTAAGTAGAAATAATACCTAATCCTGCCAGACAGGACGAGGAATCAGGAGGGTTTGGAGTGAACACCACCAAAGGAGGAAGAAGGATTTGAAGGAACTTTTTTGTTTTTAATAAGCTTGGCAGGAGCCGGGCGGTGGTGGCGCACGCCTTTAATCCCAGCACTCGGGAGGCAGAGGCAGGCGGATCTCTGTGAGTTCGAGACCAGCCTGGTCTAGAGAGCTAGTTCCAGGACAGGCTCCAAAACCACAGAGAAACCCTGTCTCGAAAAACCAAAAAAAAAAAAAAAAAAAAAGCTTGGCAGGTTTGCTTAGGGCTAGTCTGGTTTATCAATAACTCTGCATAGGAAGTAAAAACTGCATCTTTTCTTTGCTTAGCAAAATCATACTCATGGTTTTCGTGCCAAACCTTACAAAGGGAATTGTATTCTCAGGAGATTTGGTAGTGGCCCATGCTAGTGAGAAAGCTTCTCCCACTCCCTTCTTTCTGCAGAGGCACAGGGTCTCTGAAACTGGTTGGGGAGGGTAACAGGAAAGAGTGGTGTGTCAGGGGATTTGAGACTCAGTTTCTTGTTTTTTTTATTTGTTTGTTTTGGTTTAGTTTTTTTTTTTTTTTGAGACAGGATTTCTCTGTGTAACAGTCTTGGCTGTCCTGGAACTTGCTTGGTAGATCAGGCTGGCCTCGAACTCACCGAGATCCACCTGCCTCTGCCTCCCTAGTGCTGGGATTAAAGGTGTGCACCGGCCCACCCCTGGTGAGACTCAGTTTTTTTTAAGAGAAGAATATAGTGAATGCCATATAGAAACTCCCTGACTTTTGTTGTTGGTCATAGGCAATCTGCATTAACAAAATGTTGGAAACCATTGAAATACACCTCTGGCCCTTCTTCAGCTAGTTCTTTCAACCAGAGAAATGGACAGGTCATCTCAATGACTTGTTCCAAAACGTCTTCAGGTGCAAGATAATCTTGTGGGACCCTCATGCCACCCCTGTGCCATGTGACTCCTGCAGGTAGTCCAAGGCCCACTGAGGGCTGGAGCCCTGGACTACCTACTTGCTAATTGCTATCATCTACGCCTCCCTGGCTGGCCAAAGGAGCCAGCTCCCAGTTCCTGCGTATGTATTCGGTCACAGTCCATGCCATAGCATCACACATTCTGGATGTTGAAGGTAGATATGCCAGCACACCGTGGCTGCCAAGAACCATATGAGCGCTGGCTTTTTGGACATTGACACTCCCCATGGCCATGAGTGGCCCTTGCAAGGTTTAAATTGTTTTAAAAATTACTTGGGCTAGTGCTCATTTTTTATGGTGCTCACAGGTTGTAATGTTTTTATACAATTTCCTGGGATCAGAGGGCTAAGGGAAGGGGTGGAGACCTAGAACAGATGGGCAGTTGCTAGAGATCTCACAGTGGAGCAAAAGCTGGGTCAAGCCCAGACTCAAGTCATCGGACTATAAAACTACTATTCCACATTGTCTTCAGCAGGGCTTCTTTCTTTGGGGTAGCTTTCCTGAATCTATATTCTTTTTCGACTCCTACTGAGATTTGGTATCTTCTGAACCCCCAAAATGACTTTCAAGCATTCATCTGCTCTCCTCCCCTAGTTATTTGGCTCTGAACCACCTCACACTTCCTCCTATACCCCAGGAGGAGAAGTTTCTTGGAGTGGACTCTTGAAGGAGATGAAAGTCATTTTCTGCCAGACTCATGTTTTCCACTTTTCCCCAGGTCTGACAGTCCCTGCCCAGAGCCATCGATGTGTGCTATAAGATGGGAAATATTAGGAAAGTCTCAAGTTCTCGCTTGCCAAGATAGTTTAAGCTGTAGCACTTGTATCGTTTGCAGTATAGGGAGCACTTATGTCTGCTGAGAGAGTCAGACAGGTCTCCGAAATGCACTCGCGTGAGTGGCTCAGAGGTCCCCCCTTCAGGGAGCGCACCCTAATAGACAAAGGGTCCGTTGACAACAGCTGAGAACGCTGATAAATCCTCAGCCTTGAGTGTGCATGTGTAAGTGTGTAGTTTGGGGGCTTAGAAAGTCAGTGAACGGTAGAACACAAGTGAATGCTTATCCTGTGTAAACTTTCTCTTTAAGAAAAGACTGTGTATGTATGTGCGTGTGAGTGTGTTTAAGTGTGTGTGTGTGTGTGTGTGTGTACACAAATGTGGGTGACCGCAGAGGCCAGAAGAGAGCGTCAGATCCCTTGTACAGTCTGTTGTGAGGCCCTGATGTGGATGCTGGAAACCAAACCCGAGTCTTCTGTGAGAGCAGTAAGCTCTCCGAGTCACTGACCCATCTCTCCTCTGTCATATTTTTGTTTGTTTTATTTTTTTTATGGTACCGTGCCTCACACATGCTGGGAAATGATGTACAACTGTACCGTACCCTTTGGTTTTTAAAATTTAACTCTCTAGTAACCATGTAGGTGTGTGTGTGTGAGCGTGCGCATGTGCGTGCAGTGCATGTACCCAGTTGTACCAGGCATGGGGACCATGGGCTGGAGGAAGAGAACATCTCCCATGTGTTCACAATGCTCCCTGTCTCTAAGACAGTGGTTCTCAACCACTACAGGAGTCACAGATCAGATATCCTGCATATCAGATCTTTCCATTATGATTCATAACAGTAGTAAAATTACAGTTATGAGTTAGCAATGGAAAATTTTATGGTTGCGAATACTACGATCATGAGGGACTGTATTAAAGAGTTGCTACATTAATAAGGTTAAGGACTACTGGTTAAGACCGTTCTGGCTCTCTTTGTTGGACATGACCACTTGATCCTTCAGATAAACATGTATGAAACCGGACTCAGCTGGTTATCTGGTGGTTGCTGTCTGTTCCCTAGCTTGTCTAGAAGTGGATAAGAAGCCGAGTGAGGCGAAGCAGGAAAGAGAAGGGAGATTCCATGGAAAGCAATCCTTTACAGTAAGAAGTCAGGTTAGTGGCTAGTTTTTAACCCCACCCCCAACCACAGCACTTCTTGTCAATCAGACAGATAGGGGTGGGGTTAGATGGGACAGTAGTTTTTCAAGTTTGTAATGCTACCTATGAATAGCTGGAATGCATCTGTTCTGCTGTTCAGACAGAAGCAGATTCTTTATTCTGGTTCCAGGACTTTGAAATGTTAAATTTAATCAGGCTGCCACAGCTTAAGGATGAGGCCAACCGGAGACAGGGTGACTTTTCCGTGTTGCACTCAATCAAACTTGCCCCAGAGTTAGCCTGACTGGTTTGGGTTTCAGTGATAATTGGTGGGCAAGCTAATAACTGAGAAAGGAAGGTTTCACAGAAATCATGTCTGGGTGACTCTCAAGGACAACAGCCTTCCTCCGCCCCACCCTATTTCCAGTTCCAGGAGCTTGAAGAAGAGAAAGAAGCCAGGGGCATGAGGGAAAGAGGCGGGAATGGAAGTGGGTTCTATGAAGAAATTGCTGGGTGACCTAAAGGGAGTGCTGGCAGTAGTCACAGCTCAGGCTTGGGAATGGCAGAACGCTGCAGGGGGAGATGAAGCCTTGTCCCTCTCTATCACTGGGGTGGCTGGGCTCACCATCCTTCCTTGGTTTGGGAAGGATCAAAACCTGTTCCTGTGGGTAATGGAACTTCCTTACTGTGCTTTTGAGGCTAAGATCCAGTCACAAAGAAATGAGGGTTTTGTAACAGAAAACGTTTTGAAGCATAAATCTCTGGAAGGGAAGGCAGAAGTAAGGTTGGGTGGGAACCACTCAGACAATGGAGCCCAGTGGAAAATCTAGTTAATGGTGGAAAGCAATGGGCACCAGGAGGTAGGGATACAGCTAAGTGGGTAGAGTGCTCACCTAGCAGGCACAGAGTGATGCCTTCTTCAGAAGAGACAAAGCCAGGTGGAAAGTTGGAGGTAAGCTGTGCTAGGGATCAGAGAGCAGGCTTCTGCTGCAAGGGAGTCCACTTCTCTTCTCTGACTGTTCTTCCTCTCCAGTGTTCTGCCTAACCACAGGGAGCTGGGGAGGCAGGACCTTCATGCCTAGGCTGACTGTTTCTAAGTGATGGGTGTGTTTTCTGCATAAGGAACACAGTTGAGCTGTTGGCATCACACATTGCTTCCTAGTGGAGCAATAACTTCAAAGGACAATATTGTAGACAAAAGTTTCTGTCCTGCTCAGTTCTGCAGCTGTTCAGTCCCAAGTAAACTCACAGAAGCTTATATTAATTATAAACTGTTTGGCCTGCTAGCTCAAGCTTATTATTAACTAGCTCTTACAACTTTAATTAACCCATACCTTTTGTCTATGTTTAGCCATATGGCTAAACATAAACATAGTGCAACATTCTTATCCTGCTTTTCAGTCTGGCTGGTGACTGCATTTCTCTGCCTTTCCTCTTCCCAGAATTCTCCTAGTCTGGTCACCCAGCCTATACTTCCTGCCTGGCTACTGGCCAATCAGTGTTTTATTAAACTAAATGACAAATCTTTACAGTATACTAGAGCATTATTCCACAGCACAATGTTGCAAGAGAGAAAAGAAAAAGGAGAGAGAATTCCAGCCATTTCCTGTCCATGTGGACAGTGACAGTGCACTAGTCAGCAGGAACCCACAAGTGTGTGTCTCCCACTTCTTCCACTTTAACCCCCACAGTTGGGGCTCTTCTTTTGTTAGACTCATGCATCACCAGGTAGAATCAAAGAAAGTCAGTGTATTTTATGGGCTTCTTAATTGAAAGATAAGCAAACAATGGTGAGTTGTCAGGACTTCCTTCAGGACCAAACTATTTTGACAGCAAACAAAAGTCCCTTTCAATCACCTGTTCTAAGAGCTGGCTTGGACTGCCACGTTCAAACCTTTGAGCTGATGTAAAGTGGGGAGTGTCAATGTCCCTAAAGATTACGTACTTCCAGTTAACTGAGAAGGAAACTGCTAAATGCTTGTCACTCCACGGGGCAGAAGAGGAAGTCTGAAGGCTTATTAAATGAAAATCAATGACTGTCCCAGAGAATAAAAAGTATCCAAAGGTAGCAGGTGTGTCAGGAGTGCCACCAGTGTGGACAGACGTTATCGCCAAACCAGAACAGAGTTCTGCAGTCTCCCTCCTCCCCTTGCCCGGTCTACACAGTGGCAAGCACATCTTGCAAGGCTGAAGAAATAGTAAGAAATATGGGCTCCCTGTTGCTCAAATTTGCTACTAAATACAGACAGAGCTTGCAAGTGGTAGGGCAGGCTCCTGTGAATGTCATGGTGTCCCCACAGTAAACATAAACAGGGATGGAGCTATCTCCATCCAAATGTTCTGTCTCACGGTCCATAAATATGTTGCAGAGTGTTAGGCAAGGACGAGAAACATTTCTGTTGAGGAGCGCAGCAGCCCGAGAGCCTAAAAGGAGCCCATTCCACCGGAGCTGGCGTTTGAGTGAGAGACGCATACGTCACTGTGGAGAGCACACAGAGAGCACGTGACGAAATAGCAGGTTCCAGCACCAAGTCCAGAGTCACCCGAGGAGGGAGGTGTGGCAGAGATACTGTGTGCTTAGTACTCAATTCTGCTCCAGTAGAACATGGTACCCAGGAGAACCCAAAACTAGAATTAAAATGGGAAAAAGGAAAACAAATGATTAAGACAGGATCTTAATTAACATCAACCTTAATATAAAACGATGGCATTCCTTTTGTGCGGACTTAGGTGACACGGAGTCTCTAGCTGTAATTTAGGGGCCAGCTGCTGCTCTGTCCATCCCATATGAGAGAGCATTGCTTATAATCGGCCACTCAGAGCCATTTCTCCATTCCCCACTTTCTGTGTAGTCTCTGAGTTCTCAAGTGCTCCCTTGGGAAAATCCTTCCTTCCTGTTATCAAAGCTAAATACTCCAGTGTTCACGTTTCATTAGCAACTGCATAGATCATCTTTTTAAGTTTTATTTATTTGTTTATTTTTTGAAATGGGGTCTCATGTAGCCTAGGCTAGCCCTGAACATGCTATATAGCGTAGGATGACCTGGAATTTTTGACCCTTCTGCTTTCCATTTCCAAGTATTAAAATTATAGGCATGGCAAGCATCCTTGGTTTATTTGTACTGGGATGTAAATCGGGGTTTGGGGCATGTTGGGAGGTGCTCCCCCAACAGAATTAGATCTCCAGCCATTTGGGTCACGTTCTCCTTCTAATCTTAAAGCCCTTCCTTCTAAAAGTCCTACCACTTTGAATGGCTGCCTCTGTAGAATACCACAGAACCTAAGGCCTCTCACTCAGGAGTGAAGTTGGAATGTCCAGGCTGCTACCCATCTGCCGTCTACTCCCTGGGTCCTCGCCATGCCATTTTGCTTCCTTGAGCCCCAGTCTCTGTAAAATAAACTTCACCCCTTCTCTCTCTCTACCTCAGATCTAGAGCTGTGGGTGAGACAATGGATTATAATTGGGCCTGATGTTGATTATGACTTGTGTGCACCAGGCACATCGGCTTTCAAATGTCTCTGAAGGACTTGAAGCACAGCGAAGTAACAAACCCAAAGACACAGAGCCTGACAGGCCTTAGAGCCGTGCTTCTCAACCTTCCAACTGCCCAGCCCTTTAGTACAGCTCCTCAGGCTGTGCTGACCCCCAGCCATGAAATTATTTTGTTGCTACTTCATGACTGTATTTTTCTCTGTTATCAATCATAATGTCAATATCTGATATGCAGGCTATCTGATATGCGACCTACAAAGGAATCTCTACCCAGAGGCTGAGAACTGGAAAGCCCTCTGTGAGCAGAAGTGAACTGGCTATGCCTAGGAGTTCTTCCCAAGTGTGCTTCTTTGTCGGGCAGACCGACTGCTGTTCTTGAGGGGGTCTCATGGGAAGACTAGTTGACATGATGTCTCATCCATAGCAGACCACAATGTCTCTAATTCTTATCCCCTGCTACTGATTTTCAGGAAATTAGCAGTATTTATAATTGAGAATTTGATACCTGTGTACAGCTAGTAACCCCATGACCCTTAGACGCCTTTAAATGTCCTCTAATTCCTGGTAGTACAGCACAAACAGACACTTCCCCGTTTTCATTAAAATTGATTCAATAAACCGGGCCATGGTGGCGCACGCCTTTAATCCCAGCACTCGGGAGGCAGAGGCAGGCGGATCTCTGTGAGTTCGAGACCAGCCTGGTCTACAAGAGCTAGTTCCAGGACAGGCTCCAAAGCTACAGAGAAACCCTGTAGATTCAATAAATCACTGAACCTTTACTCTGTTGTGCTAGGGACTGGGGGAGACAAAGGAGAGCGGCTTCTCTGCTTCGAGCAGCATCGACTATGTCATTGGTGCAGTCTCACAGCAGAGATGATCCTACAGTGGAGCACTTCCTGGAGGAACAGCTTTCTCTCCCTCCCTCATTCTACACCCTCTCACTCAGCCCTTTCCAAAGCAAACGAACACCCTTCAGGGGCCAGAGAGGCCAAGAATAATTAAGGAAAAGGGCTTCATTTGCCCTTTCGGTGTCTTTCCATGGGCACTGGTGGTGCAAAAGCAGAATAAGGTCAGACTGCCAAGCCTCAGGGAAATCCAGGCAGAGGCCTTGACTTGCATCAGCTCCCTTTGTAACCTGCACTGTTATACACCCAGGGGAAAGGAGGAAGCAGGAAGTTTATCTGGGACGGTCCTCCAAGGAGCTGCCAAAGCTATTGATCACACAGTACTTTGACCTTTGATTTACATCTCTTTTTAATATTCTACATAATAAGAATGCTCCAAATCCCATGGCATCTCTGAGATATAGTTGTGCAGAAGGAGAGGACTTATGTGATGGGTTATGCACTGACTTAACTTTTTTTTCCTTGAAATATTAATTTTATTTGAAAAAAGTCAATAAAAGAAGCTACAGTTATTTAAGCTTGGATATTTGGGCAGATATTTTCTCCAAAGTTTACAACATTAGTCTTCCTGCAAAGAAAACACTTGACAATGTATGATGCCAATCTTGAATTTGAGTTGTCAAACAAAAATCAGATCTCTGGAGAATTGTCATGCTCTCGTGGGTTCGGTAGAATCCTGAGATTTTTTCCAGTGTGGCAATATTGATGAACATGATCTTCTAGTGTAAACATAGAGAAACCAACAAACACCAGCAAGTGCTACGAAACACAGTGAAGCTGCATTTCCCCAAACAGCCCGTTCCTGACGTTATAGGCTTAGGTACAGATCGGAGATCATGCAAATAGTACAAAAAGTTCTTCATTAATCTAGTTTCAGATCCATACTGCAATTTATCTCGAAGAAGCTTGTAGAGAAGGGCACATAGTTTCAAAGCAATATTCAGGATATTCACCTTCAATAAGATTGCCCGAATATTCCTGTTCTTAACTGCACACTGTTATGAAGGACCTACTTCCTTCCAGTCCTTCAGCGCTGGGGAATGTTAGCATAGACGCAATGGAGGAGCACCTGTGACAGGCTCGGCTTCTTTTAGGAAGCCAGACCTCGACAGGATTGGAGGAACATGCAATACTTCACCAATTTTTTATTTTGCAAAATACTTATTATTTTTCTATAATTCCTAATTTAGAATTATGTTGCTATATGAACTTGCAATTGGCTTATTATCTTATTTTAAAACAAATTAATAACTATTTAATTTTTTTCAGTCGCTATACCTAGTGGAAGTAAATGTCAGTAGACACTGGTCCCAGAGAAAAATAGCTTTTTTTAAAATTCTTTACATATCTCAAGGTGTTCAATAGTAATCAAACTCTGCTATTCTTTCCTGAATATCATGGTTCTCGGCTGTGACAGAAATTTACAATCATCTAGAAAAAATTACCAAATCAAGACACAAACATAAGCAAAATAAAACAAAGTTCCAAGGCCCAGCCATAGCTTCCACTGAGGAGGCACAGAGAGGGGTGCACACCAGCTCCGCCTGGTCTAGGAGGTTTCACTGTGCAGTCAGGGCTGTGAGCCAGAGCTCTGACCTCACTCTGACCTCACAGAGGCAGCAGGAAGTGATAAGGCTGTTGACAGCTAGACAGCTGAGGTCGGGCCTCAGGAGTTGTCCTGAGAGGTGACAGGAGGGGCCTTGAAGTCTAGTTGTGATGAGTTACACAGTGTGGAGCACGGCTGGAGCTCACTAAGAAGCCTAGCTGGGTTCATCTGGGGCAGCCAGAGGAAGGGTTTACACAGTAGGCACATCCTTTCCCTAGGAGGGAGGTTGACATCCCAACCTTAAGGGACCTCATTGTCTTTGGTCTGGTGCCTGAAGTCTCCTGACTTTCTTAGCTGCAAGACTTGGCTTCCAGACTTTTTAGGTTAGTTGATATAACCAGGAATCATCTTAAGGTCTCTCATTATTGCCCTTTTCTGAAATATATATATAAAAAAATGTGCTGAGGATACTCACAGTCCAGCAGAGGATGGCAAACCCAAACCAGGCAACTCCCCAGGCATGCCGGTCCAATGGTCCAGAGATCAGGTCATAGCAGCCCTGGGAAGATGGCATGAGCTACATTAATATGGGGAGTATAGAGCAGAGATACGAACCGATGCTGTCAGATTAATAGCTGACAACCATCTGAGTAACTTTGCCATAACCTTAGGGATCACAGGGATCATGCAGGAAATTATTCCAGGCAGATTCCATGCCCCAAAAGGTCCAGAGGCAAGTGTGCTGGATTTGTCTGCAAATTTCAGCAACTATTCTAGGTTGTCCATGAGGTTTAGGCCACACCCACCTGTAGTGATATTTCTCTTTTTTCTTTTCTCTTTCTTTCTTTCTTTCTTTCTTTCTTTCTTTCTTTCTTTCTTTCTTTCTTTTTTTTTTTTAAATAAATAAAGCTTGCCTGAAGAACAGAGAGTCAAACAGCCCCACTGGTCAGCCTTACATACCAGGCCATGGTGACACGCACCGTTAATCCCAGTAGCCACACTAGTTTGCCATAGAAACCGGTGGTAGTAATGTATGCTTTTAATACTAGCCCTAGGGAGGGATATAAGACAGGAGGAGACAGCTTTCACACACAGTCTCATTCTGAGATTCCAGGAGGCAGGATCGCCATTTCGGACCTAGGTCGAGGTAAGAGCCAGTGGCTGGCTGCTTTGCTTTTCTGACTTTCAGGTTGAACCCCAGTATCTGTCTCTGGGTTTTTATGAATCATGTTCTACCTAGCAGCTACAACTGTACACTTCATGTTCCATGTTCCATGACTCAGCGTCCCCCTTCCTTAAGCCACACGCATGCTGTTTTCTACCCTGATGCTTCAGTAGTTCCCTCCTGACTTTATTGCATTTCAGGATGGCCAATAAAACCTCCTGGAATTTTCCTTAATTTCTTTCTCCAATATTTAACCTTAAGCAAATCCTTTAGGGTCTATTTAAAAGTATCACAAATGCAAGCACTCCTGAGTCTTTTTCCTCGTACTGCTCTGGCCCCTCCAGGGCCTCACTGGAGGGCTAAGACCCCTCCAAGAAGAGCATGCATGGGCTTCCTCCTGTGGTACTGAGTCAGCTCATCAGAGGCCAGAGCCTAGCGCATCTGAGCCCACTCACTAGATCGAGGTTTACCCATCCCTTCTAGACATCTCCCAACTGCTCTAGCCTTGTAAGGCTTGTCTTCTTGATGCCCCTCCAAGGTGCTAAGAATGCTCCAGGATTTGCATGGGCCGAGAAGTGTTCCCTAAACACGCCAGCTCCCCCTCTCCTCACGTAATTCAGGTCTCTGAGATGTCATCTCAACAAAGGCTTTCTGGACAGCCACAGAGAAGGCGGTTTTCTTCATCATGTTCCATTTACCGATACAGCTTTATGTCTGCTTCGGGCACCCCACAGCCAGGAACCTGCGCGCTTGTGTGCAGTGTGTTCCTTATTTGTCGTCTATAACAGATTGCAGCCTCCACAAAGGCAGAGGGTTTATCGTGTTAATTGTTGCCTTCGAGAACCTAGAATGAGTGCCTAGTATCTAGCAGGTACCTAATAATAATTTACAGAATGAGAGTTTGTAACCCCAGCATTCAGGAAGTTTAGGCAAGGTTATAAATTCAAGGTCAGCCTGAGCTACAGAATGCCGACCTATCTTGAATGAACGAAAGAACAAACAAGAAACCGACTTAATGAAAGGATATTAAGTAATGATCACAGTCTCCACTCGGAAAACACAGAACACTCTCATTCTCTTGAAAAGCTTGGGAGGTAATCATTAATCTAATATTATATGTAAAAGCCAGTTTACACCAGGTACTGGGTTCTGAGTTGGACACTTAGCTGGAGCAAGACAGAAAGGACTCTTGTCTTTGTGGAATTCACAGTCAAAATCCACAATTTTTCATCTCATTAGTGAGTTTTCAGGAGGCTAATTATTTTATTGGGACTGTACTCTCTTAGTATGTTTTAATATTCTTCAGGTAAAGTCATCAAGATTTGCATGTAGTATTTTCAAGGCTGAAGAAGCCTAAGTGTGTGTGTGTGTGTGTGTGTGTGTGTGTGTGTGTGTATTTGACCTGCTTTGTGTAATTCTGGTTGATTTCCCTCCTTATATACTTAGTCTGACTTTCCTAGTTCTGTTAGTGTTTATGGCTACAGCAACACCTTGGTGCAGTGCAAATGTTGCAAAGCTTCAGGACGGCTACGAAAGGGGAGCCATCCACTCCTTCACTCACTTCTGAACCCACCAAACATTTCTTGAGTGTCTGCCTTGTGCCAAGCATTATGCCAAGTGCTGAAGATATGGAACTAAGCAATACAGCTCTTAAGGCAGCTCATAGAAATTTGTGGACAAGGTAAATGCAAAGACAACGGCAAACGATAGTAGGTTTCGGGTGGATTGTTTCCGTGTATAGCAAAGGATTGTTGGAGTGGAATTAGCAGCACCTGTATGTCATAAAGTGGGGATATGTGGGAATCTGGGGGACCAAGAACGGGAGAGTCAGACCGATAGGTCTGCTTGTGGTCAGGGCGAAGAATGAGAGAGATGGAAAGAGTAGAGGCAACGGGGGAAAGGAAGAGAGGAACTTGGTTGAGGAGTGGGGCGAAGTGGCGATGGTTTAGCTGTGGTTCAGCTGCCTGCAGTGGAGACAGAGACACTGAAGGCAGATAAGGCCAAAGGAAGGTGTCAAGATGGGTCTGGAGGTCCCAAAACAGTCAAAAGAAAAAGAGTTAGTTTGTGTTTCCCCTTCAAACTGGCCCCTTTAAGCTTGAGTAAGTGGTTTTGGTTGATTTCCATCGCTGGAGTGCTATGTATTATAGTGGGAAGACAAGGCTATGCTCTAACGGGAAGGTGGATGCCCCTTTGTCCCTTTTAGAGAGAGGACACTGCTTGTATGTGACTGTAATTCAGCAAAGTCTGGTTTGCACGAGCCACTTCTAATGTGGACATGCTGAAAACATTTTATGAGTGGTATGGGCGATAGCTGCATTTTATGCTGATTTTGAGCAATAAATTTAATTTTTATTATAGCCCAAATATAAGTGGCTAATACAATGCCATAACGAGGTTGCTCTGAAGCCCAGTGAGGGTTGCTATGGACACCGCCACAAAGTCATCTGTATCACTCCCCTGTCCTTTGTGAATGGACGCATCCAGTTCAGGCACCCTGACAGGCGGCTCTCACTCCAAACGTCTGGTTTGTGGCATTTACTTCTGTGCGGAAAAGCCGGATGCTTCTGAATTATTTGACAGATTGACCTACTGGTGCTCTTCCTCACAGTGACCGCTGCCAAAGCAGGGCAGAGGGCTTCAGTGTGCTGTGTCAGCAGATGTTGGTTACCGGGTCTGAGAGCGCTCAAGAAGACTTTGGGGGACTATTTCCAAGCCTTTACTGATGCGGCGTCTGTGCTTTCAAGCTATGTGGCTTGCAGTTGAAGCCTGACTGCCAGTTACTAACTGTGTAAGCACGGGCAAGGTCCGGTTGGCATCTCTAGCTCCATTCTTCCTGTGTAGACTACAGAGCACAGCCAGCACCAACTCTTGAGCACCCTAGGCATCACAGTCTGTGTGCGGCACACGACACAACATCAGGCATTCAGGAAGACGTCGGTAAGGGTTTCGTGATTGTCGTCAGGTCACTTTCATCAGCGCAGATGCACTTTGACAAAACTCACATGCATATAAATCATCTTCCGTCCAAATCACCAGTCTAATCCTGCTGAACACCCCCCTTTCATCACCTCTGACCTCGGGAGTTGCTGTTGTTTTGGAACTGAATAATATTCTTTTTGTATATCATTCTTTCTAATCTCCATTTTGCAAGCCTCTGTCTAATGCAAACATTTCTCAAAAAAAAAAAAAACCGCTTTCGAACATTACACAGGTTGTCATTATTGACACCAAGTTGGTTTGTGCTACGGAAATCCTCATGTCGCAGTAATTTTAGTACAATTAAAAATTACAACAATTCTAAATGAGCACTCACAGAGAAGAAAACGTAATACGAGGTGTAGGGGAAACAGGTAGACTTCCATGCGGACATTACCCATGGCTGACTGTTATTCTCCTCATGAGGAGCAGAAGCACTTCCTGCCAGGTCTTCAGAGGAGAGGGGACTCACCTGACGGTGGTAGTAACCGAGCACCCCGAGTTTGCAAGCGTCCAGGTTGAGAGGCTGTTTAAGTGTGTTCAGGACACAGCACTGCCGGGGCCAAGGGTAGTCGGCATCGTTATTCTCCACCCGGAAGGCGGAGGTGTATTTCTGCCAGTCTGATGGGCCGTTTACACCACAGCAGTGGTCCTGCCAGCCGAGGAGAGACACCACGTTATCTCTGCCCCGTACTAAAGCCATCAGTGTCATAACCAAGGCTTCGTGGAGAAAGTACTAGAAGCATACCGTATCTTACATTACTAAAATATCTCCAAACTGGAGCTCATGGTTGTCCTTGGTTTCCAAAAAATGTTTTTGTGCTTATAAATTTAACAGTCGTGAATGGGAATAACCTTGTAGGTCTCTAAGGCAGTGGTTCCCAACCTGTGGGTCGCGGCCTCTTGGAGGTGGACCAGCTCTTCCACAGGGGCTGTATATTAGATATCTTGCATATGAGATATTTAATTATGATTCTTAGTAGTAGCAAAATTACAGTTATAATAGAGCAATAAAATAATCTTCTGGTTTGGAGTCACCACTACATGAGGAATTGTAATAATGAGCTGCAGCCTTAGGAAGGTTGAGAACCACTGCTCTAAGGCTTGTTCCATTTGACTATAGATTAGAAATGAATATAGGACCTACCTTATAGAATTTTTGTGAGGATCAAGTGTGTTAATATAATTAATGTACTTGGTATAGCACCTAGCTCATAGTAAACTCTTACTAGGCATTTGTTATTATTAATACTTAAAGCAAGATACATTAACATGAGAGTATTATCATTTAAAAATCATAAAATGAGAAGTTTTAGTAGTAAAGAAATTAGCAATTATTCTTGTTTTCCTTTTCTGTGTTTGTAATATTTTCCTAGATCAATTATGCATTAGTTTTATCTATCTATCTATCTATCTATCTATCTATCTATCTATCTATCTATCTATCATTTATTTATTTCAGTTTTTTCCAGGTGTTTTTTTGTTTGTTTATTTCTTTTAAGACAGGGTTTCTCTCTGTAGCCTTGACTGTCCTGGAACTCACTTTGTAGACCAGGCTGGCCTCGAACTCACAGAAATCTGCCTACTTCTGCATCCTGAGTGTTGGGATTAAAGGCGTGCGCCACCACCTCATTTTATAAGAGGGAAAGTAAACTGAAAAACCATTTCTGACCTGGTGGCACACATCTGTCCCTCTACATAGGAGAAGGGGCCGATGGACACCTCTGATGCCCTGAGAAGTCTGCACACACTGGAGAGAGGCTGTGGCGTCCATATCGCCTCCTTTCCTTATCATAAATTCTGCTAAAATGTTTCAGTGAGGAAGGAAAAATTACAGGCCTCCCCAAAATTTTAGAATAAATATAACCAAGCAAATCTAAGAACAAAGATCATCTTGAAATAATGTGCATTTTTGTCACTTAGATATAGGAAATAGCTAACCAGGAAAAAGATCATTCTGTGGTGTGTGTGTGTGTGTGGTGTGGTGTGGTGTGTGTGTATGTGTGGTGTGTGTGTGTGTGTTTTGGTGCCCGTGTATGTGTTGTGGTGCATGTGTGTGGTGTGTGTTGTGGTGTGTATGTATGTGTGATGTGTGTGTGTTGTGGTGTATGAGTGTGTGTGTGTGGTATGGCGTGTGTTATGTGTGTGTGTTGTATATGTGTGTGTGTTGTGGTGTGTGTGTTGTGGTGTGTGTGTTGTGGTGTGTGTGTGGTGTTGTGGTGTGTGTGTTGTGGTATGTGTGTGTTGTGGTATGTATGTGCATTCTAGGGGAATTGAGTTATGTTTGAGCGGGTTTATTTCAGATGAGGATCTAGGTATAGGTAGAAAGAGTTAAGGCTCTGGAACCGAGCTTTGATCCACTTTAACCCTGAGCTGGGAAAGGGGTGAAAGTCCAACAAAGGAGACTAGGAAGGGGTCTTCAAGGTGACTAATGTAAAAGTAAGGAACTGGTAACTGCCATAGTGTCGTGTGAGCAGAGCACCGGGCTAAAAGCAGCTGGAAAGGGGGACAATGAGAGCGTCCGGTCTGCGGCTCTCTTCTGAGATTTGCCATGAAATCCAACAGTAGTGGAGCAGAATAATGGGCGAGCAGTGGGCAAGAGTTCTCGAAGGTGTTCCCATAGGCTGATGTTAGAGAGAAGCTGGTGAGTCAGAGCCGAGTAGGCTGCAGAAAAGGAGAGGAACCCGGAATGGAAACCGAGGACCTGGGTGTGGCAGTCTGTCTGTCACTAGTGAAGAGGCTTAGCTGAAGATCAAAGTGGACAGGTGGACTGGCTGATAGAGAGGTACCCAGATGCCATCTGCTTGCATCTATATTCCTAAAGCATGGGGTGCAGTCATTGCTGAGGCTGAGCGCGAGAGGAATTTGGCAGAGGCATGAAAGGGAAATCTATGCAATGGTGATAAAGCAGGTTTAAAAAAACCCAGGAGACAGAGAATGCTCATTTGAGCTTTACAGCCATACATTCAAACCAGCACAACCAGGGGCTTTCCTCCTGGTGGGGGGGGGGTTGGACAGTAACTTATTCACTTCCCTAGGGACTGGGTAGGAAAGATTGATGAAAACAGACTCACAGCAGAGCGAAGGAGATAGGAGAGAGCGATGGCAAGAAAAGAGAGCATGGAAGGGTGATTGGACAAATCAGCGAATTCTAACAGAATAAAATGACGGAGTGAGGATAGTAGAGCAAACGGAAGACGTTATAGAAGGTTGTCAGGAAGTGGGTGCCCAGTCATTGTGGGGACATGCTGGCTGGTGGCACAGTAATTGGGATGACATGTTGGCTGTGGCCATGGAAGACGATGGCTGAGAAGGGGGTGGGCATCTGTGGGATGCAGGAAGACAAGGTACAGAGAGAGCAGATGCTGTCGAAGTCCCCATCTGGTTTCTGAAACCTCCTCCAAGGCAGGATGCTGATAGTATGGGGAAGAGGGCCCAGTTGGTGACACTGAAGGTGTGGGTCAAATAACTACAATAAGGAGCCCACAGGCCGCTGGCATGAACCTCAAATTTTTAAACAAGGAGGGAAATCAAGGGAAGAGAGAATATAGAAGCCAGGCAGAGAAGGAGGAAACCTAGCCACTTTCTAAGTCTTAGGGCACATGAAGGTAAGAGCCCAGGCCGGGGGGGGGGGGGGGGGGGCGGGGGGGGGGGGGGGGGGGGGGGGGCTAGGCGGCAACCTGGTTTCTAGTGAAGCAGATGTGTCAAGAGAGCTTCGAAAGTAGACCAGATAAAAAGGTTGGTTATGTGTGTGAGTGGCTGTATCTATGTGAGAATGTGTGTGCGTGAGAGAGTTGTGTGTGCATGGGTATATGTGTGTGTTGGGACCAATGAAGAGTTGGCTCATATTTATAGGTTATACACAAAAGACAAAATGGGGCAATATTCTGGAAGACTTGGGGTTCTGATGGTATTTGGAATAAGTCTGGATATATGGAATGGTGGCCGCTTAAAATGGGTGATTAAATCAAATCCTATCTCCTGGTACTTAGCAGAATTTTTCATAGGAGATATGAAAAGGTGAGATGGGCATATCACTATTTGAGTTTGCTTTAGGGGTGAGAAGGCCTCTTTTTCTGTTAACATAAGGGAGACTTAACACTGTAAGAGGCAGAACCTATTACTAATCTAAAGATTTTAACATACACTCTATAGAGGCAGGCTAATCAGCAGTGTAGCTTGATATAAAGAGTGGGGCCAGAGGCCTCACTGAGTCACGTGTTTTACATTCCCCCTTCCTTGTTGGCCAGGCCAGGAGGGAAGGCCCTGGAGGCACTGACCCACTCCCACCCACCTTCACGTTCTTTCTAGTTCAGATGCGCCGTGGATCACCACAGAGCCACACAGCCTACCTGGAGCATGAGCCTATCCCAGGTCTTGGTCACGCCGTCGTTTTTCCATTTGTCGTCGTTGGTTGGGGGGCTGTTGTTCTGATACCTCACCAGCATCTGCTTCAGGAAGAGGTTGGGTGTGAACTGCAGGGGCAGGGACGACACAAGAGAGAGCATCAGCACGCCTGCTCCCACGAAAGGCAACGTCTTCTGCAGGGCTGGAGGGACGCTAAACTCGGACACAGGTGCATTTGGCTGGGGCTGCTTTGGGTTTCTATAGAAGAAGGAATCACCGTATGGCTGGTGTAGACAGGAGTTTTAAGATGGTATAGATTAAAGAATTAGTAAGAAATGGAACAAGAAGGATTCTGAATTCTCCCCCAAAGCAGAACATGCAGGAAGGCCACAGCATGGTCGAGTGAAAGATGACCAATGCTGGGATCACAGGTTGGGCACTGGGAGCCAGGCTTCCTGGGGGCAGAAATCTTGCTGTCACTTGTGCATCGTTAGATAACTGTCTTCTCTCTCTCTCTCTCTCTCTCTCTCTCTCTCTCTCTCTCTCTCTCTCTCGGAACCTCCCCTCTCTTTTAACTTAGAAACGACAATCAATACTCCGATTCTAGGGTTCTGAGTATTAAATAAAACTCACTAGTTTTAACATGTGCGTATTAGGACGACCAGCACACAGCCAGGGCTTAAAGCATGTCAGTTGCCACAGGGTCAGTGCTATTGTCATTTCTGTTCTGTGCTTTGGGGACCATACTCACAAAGTCTCGCTGTGTCGCTGCTGTGATACAAGATGCCACTTCGAAACCATACACTATGAACATCATAATGAAGTACTGGGAAGGAGCCAGACGAGAACAGAGCGTTAGAATGGGAATCTCACCACGTGACTGCACATTCATCCAAATGCAATATCCAAGCCCTTGGCAGGTGGGTCTTCTCAGTTCTCTGCTTCTCTCTAGAGAAATGACCATTCAGAGCTTTCCCATCCGGCATCATGAGTTTCTATTTTAACATGGGGAGCTAATATAAGCAGTGAAGGGATGTGTGGGTGTTTCAGAGTCTTCGTGTACACACAAATGCCCAGCGTTGTGAATCCCTTCTTAGCGGGAGTCATTTTCTTCACGGACTACGGAAGCCGGGAAAAGATGACAGAACACGTTCAATGCCTTGTGTCTTTCCCACCCAGGCTCCTCGGTAACGCGCAGGCAGCCTTCCAGCGTGGAGACTCATGGGTGAGTTACAAACCCATGTCCTAGTGAAGGCAGAGCAGAGCTCTCTGGGTGCTGCTTACGCTGTGCTGAAGGGTGCAGGGCGCAGGCACTGTGGGAAAGAAAACGGCTCTGCGCAGCCCCGCCCCCAGGGTCTGGCTGGGAAAGAGCGGAACAGCAGACGCTTTACAATGTGTATTGAGAACTTTACCTCTGCCTCGCACACTGTTATATATGCGTGTTTGCCCTTATGGGAGCCAGTGGCGGAAGACAGGGGACGTTGTCTTCCCTTTTTGGGGGTGTTTGTGGGTTCAAAGGTCAGGACTGTTTATTGCTTTTACTATCTGGCTCTAAAACAAAATAAAACAGAACAAACACAACCACCCCACTGAAAAAATTAGTAAAGGGCCTTCTGGGACACCAGAGACACCCCCTCCCCATAACCCTCTTCATATTGGCTGCTGTCTTGCTTCTGCCAAGAGCTTTGGTGGCTTACAGAACCTCAGGACCCTCTACAATTAGTCCAGAAAGGAGGCATTGGAACACGCATTTCTCCTTCAGCTTCACAGAGAGGGGTCTGTTCCTTTCCCCCACTCCCCAGCTCAGTTCTCTCGCTTCGTCAGGCACATATGACTGGCCAAGAAGGAGCCCAGGGTGCAGTGGAAATTGTCTTCAAGAAGATCTCCCTCTTCTCTCTGGAGCTCCATGCCTTTTCCCGCTCTCTCAGAGTGGGTGAGTTTGCCCTGGAACTAACTCACCCAAAGGAAACAGAGAAGGCAAATATTCTGCACTTCTGGGCACTAGGGCAATCACTACCTTAGAGAAGTGAGCCAACCAGCTCCCTAAATGGTTGAGCTTCTGCTATAGAAGTGGGACTCAGGGTGGGAGATTGACTTCAGGGCTAGGGAGGGGTGTGTGGGTGAGTGTGTATGTGCATGTGATCACGGTGCCTTAAACTGATGTCTTGGGGTACAGGAATCGAAGCCAGAGGTCTAGGCCCAAGTAAGAGTTTCTTCCCCACTGGTTAACGTTCATTTCCATTTGCAAAGGCAGAGCATGATCTAGTCAGAGGAGTGTGAAGGGTCGCTCACAACGGTGCCGTTCAGGGTCTTCTGGGGTCCCTGTACTGCAGAGTCAATGACAGTGTGGGCAGTGCAGGCCATCATACAAAAACCATCCGCCTTGAACTCAAAAGTCTCCAGAGAGGTTCTTGTCCGCTTTGAAAAATTCACGCCTACTTCGTAGTCTGTATCTCAACACACACCTCTATCTGACCGATAGTAAAACAACACTTAAAA
>NC_022010.1:49651683-49672005 GCF_000317375.1 Microtus ochrogaster
GTAGCTGGAGAAGAGCGCATCTGTGCACAGTCAGCTGGACCACCCACAGCTGCTGTCTCCGTTTGCAGTGCTTTTTACTAGAATCCGAACTTGCAATTATGGAGGACATCTTTGCCTCCTGCACGGAAGATCTTGCAGCAGGGGATCTCCATGGTTTTTTGTTTTGTTTTGTTTTTGTGGTTTTGTTTTGTTTTTACCACTCACTTGGAACTCATTTTTTTTTTCATTTAGTGAAAACCAAAGCTCTGTGCTGGAGAAGAAACAGTTCATCAAGGGCTTTGGACTTACTGTGCCGTCAAGGATCACCTTGAATTTCTGATCATCCTGCCTCTGCCTACGGAATGCTAGGATTGTAGCTGTGCAGTGCCGTACCCAAGTAATACGGCGCTAAGGTTTGAACCCAAAACTTTATGTGTGCTAGGCAGGCACTCAACTAACTGAGCTACACTTCCAGCTAGCAGAGTGCTGTGAGGTCTTACCGCCAAGAGCATTTTCCTGTTGGACTTCATAATTCCTACAATGGCAAGAACAGACAGGCAGAAGAGGCAGATGCCCACAAACATGCCAATCCAAGCTGCCCCATAGATGTCATCGTTGTTGGTGGCTTCAAGCAGTGGGTAGAGACTGTTTTGGTCAGATACAAAGAAGATGCACTCTGCAGTTAGGGCGATGCCACACATCTGGAAACAAGCCATGAGAGGATCTGTTAGGCTGGTGTCCAAGAGCAAGGCACTGGGGAAGGGTATGGGGGCAGGGTACGTCCTAGAGCCAAGTCCCTTCCTTTACAGGGGCTTTATGCAATGGATTCCTCATTGCCAGGAGACCCAACAACTATTTGTACCTTGCTTCCTTTTCATATGCCCTCTGTCTTTGATGCTTTATTCCACACTCTGTCTGGGAACATTTCTCTGTTTGGGAAAAGGTTTAGGTAGTCTCAGACCATCCATAAAGCCCCATGTGATATGACCCACTCAGACAGTGTCTTCTTGTATGAAAGTCATTTCCCTATCCTGTCCCAATGCAAATCTTGCTTTCAATACTTGAAATGGCCTGGCCTTTGTCACAGTGGTTCTGGCAGCTTAGCCATTGTCTTCCTACTGCTCATATTCTATGGATGACGAATTAAGGTCCCGAATGATGGTGGCTCATCCACAGCTATACACAGAGAAGTAGAGACAAAACCGAGTCAAGGACTAGCTCTCTCGACTCCTTGACTAGTGTTCTTCCCTTCTCCTCGTGCCCACGCTGTCTAGGTTTTGAGCCACTATCACATTCCGTATAGAAAAACATCTGTCCCAGCATCTTCAATAGCACAGTCTCCAAGTCAGGCCAAGGTGAAACTGGACAGAAGCATAAAGGGATGCTTAGCAGGTGTGCTTGGCAGATGTGCTTGGCAGGTGTGCTTAGCAGGTGTGCTTAGCAGGTATGCTTGGATACTGGCCATGGTGAACATGACTCAATATTCATTATGTCTTAGAACTGGAAAGGAAATATCTATTTTAAAGCAGGTCGTGGTGTTCTGTCATAATAGGTCAGTTATATACAGCTACCCTAAGATTCTAGCTAGTGTGTTTCCCTCCACATTTCTTAAGATGAAGGCACTATAAAGGGAGCTGTAATCACACCATTTTCTTAAACTTTCACTTTTAAGTCATCTTACAAGAAGAACACTTTTTTTTTTGAAAAACATTCATGACTTACACCGACAATCACATGTCCAAAGATCAACAGACCCTGGAAGCAACGGACAGTGGAATCATCCTTGGCCATCTTCAGGATTTCCCACAGGCTGGAGACACAGTTAAAAATGTTAGAATTTGGCCGGAGCAGGTAGCAAATACTGCTTCAATTTCTACACTGTCACCAAATCATGACATCACCTATTTCCTTTTTGTTATCCAAATCAAGGTCATGTGAGCTTTTAGTACCGGTGGAAATCTGGTTTCCTAGGTCGGCAATCACACGAGGTTTATGAAGATAAAAAATGCTTTATATATATGTGTGTGTGTGTGTGTGTGTGTGTGTGTGTGTGTGTGTGTGTGTGTATGTATGTATAAAAAAGGTTCTCAGTGCCTTCCGGGTGTGAAGGGCACCAGAGTCTCATTCTGAGAGGAGTAATGAGAGTCTTCCAGGTCACCAGGGGCACAAAGAGAAGACCTGTCTTGGTGATGACACACACTGAGAGTCCCTGCTATTGGCTCTGCTATCCTTGGACAAGGCCAACTTCAACCACAGGTAAACAAAGAGAGTTGGCTGAGGTCCCTATGGCCTGTGGGTTGATGTTAAATATTTTGTTATCCTAAAAAAACATAGGTTGTACTTAATGAAGCTTCCTGTAATGCAAGAGGCGTGCAGGGAAGAGGAACGTTTAGCTCCACTGGGCACTCCTCTAGCGACTTCTCTTGCCTATCTGAGTCCCAGAACCCAGCTAGATGTGAGCGAGGAGGAGGTTCTTGTGCACACTAGGAAATCAAAGCCTAACTAACTGGTAAAGTGGTACCTCCGAAGCCACACAGACCAGCGATGGCAGAGTGGGTTGCATCTTTGGTCTATGTGACTCTGAGGCCCACACTCTTCCCTGCTGCTTGCACTAGCTCCTAGAAACTATTTATACTATTTATGCCAGATGGAGCTAAACATGGAGCTCATGTCTCCTTGAGGATTCTCTGGAAGGAACGCAAGGTTAAGTGTTCGGGTCAATCATTTTGGCTTCTGCACTTGAGATGCTTTGAGAAAAGCTGTTCGCATGCCTCAACACTTTAACCAATTGACACTCCAAATCTAAAGGTATTAAATGATACAGTTTGCATGTTGGGGCATGTAAAGATGCATGAACAAGGTTCTTACATTCTAAGGTTTTGTTCTGGGAGAGAAACTAAGTTCTCAAGTAGTTATAATATGTAAGTGGATGACTAAATACATGAATGGGGTCTGGGCGTGAAAGACTCCAACCTAGCTCATTACAGAGCCAGCATTTGGATCAGGAGAGGAGAGAGAAGTAGGATGTGAAGGAGGAGAGTGAGATGGGCTGTAGACATTCCAAGGATAGGGAAAGTCAGGGAGTAGATTCAGAAGAGCAAAGTGAAGACCAAAGAGCAAGCTCGCCAGTTTGGCTGAACTACCCATTTGTTGTGAACAGGATCTGTGGGGAGGCGCATCTCGCTTTTGTTGCTTTGTTTCTCCCCTCCCTGCCTTTCTTTTTAGAATCATGTGTTTTTGTGTGTCTGCATGAGTGTATGTCACATGTATGTGGATGCCTGTGTATACCAGAGGCTTCGGATCCCCTGGAGCTGGAGTTACAGGCTATTGTGAGTCACCTGATGTGGGTGCCGGGAAGTGAACTCAGGCCTTTTAGAAGAACAATTTGTGCTCTTAACTGCTGAACCATCTCCTCCAGCACAAGTCTTTTAATTGACTCTGGCCTTGGTAAATCTTGCACTATAGGCATGTATTAATAGCCTAAGTAATTTAAACATCCCTAGTTCGTTCGTTCGTTCGTTCGTTCGTTCGTTCGTTCCTTCCTTCCTTCCTTCCTTCCTTCCTTCCTTCCTTCCTTCCTTCCTTTCTTTCCCTTGAAGGCTGTGAAAATTGAAAATTTAAGGAGTTATTTTTTTTTTTTTTGGTTTTCGAGACAGGGTTTCTCTGTAGCTTTGGTGCCCATCCCGGAACTAGCTCTTGTAGACCTGGCTGGCCTCAAACTCCCAGAGATCCACCTGTCTCTGCTTCCTGAGTGCTGGGATTAAAGGCGTGTGCCACCATCGCCTGGCAAGGAGTTAAAATTTTATGAATGTTTTTAGCTCAGGGTTTGGCATACACACTCAATCATTGTTTGTCAAAGAAACAGAAGAATCTGGGCCCTTGTTACACCATCTTCCGACCCCACCCAACCTCTGGAGTTTCTTTTCAGAAATGCCATCTGTTCAGGGAGGGGAGAGGAGAAAAATGTAGAGCTCAATAAAAATCAATAAAAAAGAAATGCCTTCTATTTATCTGGAGTAATAGTTCCACATCATAAGGGTAAAGCCTTGCAGTGTCTAGAGGCTCCACCAGGAAGAATCTAACTGGTACAGCCGGATTAGCTGCATTGTAAAACTCATTATTGGCATGCACGGACATTAACCCTGACCAGTTAGGCTGCTCTCTAAACTAGACACACAAATAAATGGACCTTGAAAGATAGAAATTCAAATAGAAACAGAGAGTAAAAGGACAAATATTTGGAAAGGCCAAGTCCAATATCGTCCCTGCCCTGAAGGGTATCGAGTTGGTGGCCATTTGTCACACAGCAGTCTCTCTTTTTTTTTTTTTTTTGGTTTTTCGAGACAGGGTTTCTCTGTGGCTTTGGAGCCTGTCCTGGAACTCCCTTGGTAGACCAGGCTGGCCTTGAACTCACAGAGATCCGCCTGCCTCTGCCTCCCGAGTGCTGGGATTAAAGGCGTGCGCCACCACCGCCCGGCACACAGCAGTCTCTTGATAGTGGTGAGTGGGGCTCAAAGAACAGAGAAGAGAAAGTTTCTTCTTTCAGGGAATCTGAAGGGGACTATAGCAACATGGATTCTAAAGGCACATTAACTGGACCCAGTCCTAACAGAAGGGAAGTTGTGAGAGGTGCGGAGAAAAAGGAAGGGACCAGAGAGATGTTCAACAAGGGGTCTTAACTGGTCCAGAAGGAAGCTGAAGGCTCCTGAGCAAGGGATGTTGCCCCAGTGCCTGACTATGCTTTCCCAGAGATGCTCTTGTCACCAAGTTCTCGAAGTGGTTTAGCTTCTTGGCTAAGATCAGGTAGAACAAGAGGCAAAGAACAAATCAGTGCCACACGGGAGAATTCCAAGAGTCAGAATTAGGATGAGAAAATGCAGACTAGGGTGGAGAAGAGAAGGGAGAAGGTAGGCGGCTACTTTGGACAAGAAAGGCACAAGAGAAACCTAGACTGTGGCCTGGTAGGGCCATCTCCTATGGGTTGGCAGCCTGAGAGGGGGCTGCATCAATAGGCAAGGTGTTCTGAGCCTGCTGGCTCTTCTGTTTCTTTTCAGATAGTAACCCAGAGAGCCATGCTTGTCTTGGGGCTGAATGGATGGGCCAGCAGGGAAGAGTGAGTACTGCCCTTGCAGAGGACCAGAGTCCAGCTGCTCCTGGGTTAGACAGCCCACAAAAGCCTGTGACTCCACCTCCAGGGGATCCAAGGCCCTCTTCTGGCCTCCAAGGGCACCTGCAAGCACACCATGTACCCCTCCACTCCCACACACATAATTAAAAATAAATCACCTTTTTTGCTCTGTTTGGTTATAAAGAAAGCTGTGCTACTCTTGAAATGACCAAAAGGAATTGGAGCTGTCACCTATCAGGCCCCACAGTGCTCTCTATTCTGTTAGGCACCTTTGATTCATCTTCTCAACAGACCTAAATGGATATTTTTGCCAAATAAATAAATAAATAAAAATCTGTGCTTGTTTCTTATTGCTATAGTAACAAATTTCCTCAACCTTACAAATGTAATTCCTGGCACTCTGGGGTCAGAAGTCTGAAATGAGAGTCACTGGGTTAAAATCTGTGTTGATTGGGCTGCACTCCTTTTAAAAATTTTAATGTTTTTTATTTTGAGAATTTCATGCATGAGTATTGCCCTTAATCATTCACACTTCCCTCTCCCCTTCAAGTCCTCCTGTGCCTACTTCTCCCTCCCAAATTTATGACTCCTATAGTTATTGTTATACACACACAAACACACATACACACATACGCACCCCTCCTGAACCCATTTAGTGTTACTCCTATGAACATGACCACTTGGGATTGGATGACCTATCTGGGGGCTGGCCCACAGAGAAAATGGGTTCTCTCAACAGCCATTGACTGCATATAGCTCTTCATCCAGGGGTGGGGCTTTGTAAGATTTTCCCCATCCGCATTGGTGTTGTTATGTTGAGCATCCCTATTAAAGAGATTTCATGGAATACACACTCCTTAAGGATCCAGGCAGAGAACCTGCTTCCTTCCATCTTTGCAATGAATAAATATGGAGAGACTCATTTCCTCAAGACCTTGCTGCCAGAAAGCCCAGGACCCAGAGTCAAATCCAGGTCATCCTGACTCTTAAGTTATTTGACACCAGAGTTTAGCAATCCTAGCACAATGCTAACACTTTAGGTAGAAACAGAAATGCCTGTCTAGCTTCCCTGACAACTTGGGGACAAAGAGAACACAAAGAGCCTGTCTTTGCAAAGAACACCAGGCTTCTCCACGTACCCTTCACTACTTTCTTGGCGTAGCCCTTTCACAGGGCATTAACACTAACACTTTCCCACTGTTATCTAGGAAACTGCGTAGATGTTTTCCAAACCCACAGCTTTCTCTTCTACTCTTTTCTACTTTCTGGAAATAAACGGTTGCAGTGTGAGATCTGGGAAACCAGATAACACTTTTTGATAACACTTCCTCAGCCACTTGCGTGTTGTTTTATGGATATAGGGTCTTTCGCAATAGTCCAGCCTGGCCTCAAACATGGGATCTTCCCACCTCAGCTTCCCAAGTGTACCATGCTGCCTGGCTTTGTCTCTTCGTTAGATTAAATACATGTCTGTAACACCCCACAGACAGGCATAAATGTCAAGAGGAAGCCAAATGCCGGCTTCCTGTTGTTCATTGTGGTGTCTGGTAGTTGCGGTCTAAAAGTGAGCATGCTGGACTTGGCAGCAGTCAGGTCTTCCTGTCAAGAGTTACTCTGAGCAGTGACTGACCTTGTTAGTATCTATTTTCTCATTTATAAAATGGCTAGAATACAACTTGCCTCACAGAACTGTTGCAATCATCAAAAACTAAGATGGTTTACAAACAAGACAGCGTCCATGATGACCAGGGGATATTTGGAAAGGAGAGGGTCTTGGGTTAAGGTTATATTTAATACCCTAACAACCCGTGGAACATAGGAAGGAGGTACTAACAATGACTGATTGGTCCTACAGTTAAGGGCTCCCAGGTCCAGGAGAATTAGCCATATATCCACTTCCTCTTCCCTGACGGGGGCAGCATTCTAAGCCCTGGAAGCCCCACACCCACTACCCTTTTGTGCTTCTTTCTATTTCTATGATTGGCTTTGAGAGGTAAAAACTTCCCTGGGAAAAGAGAGAAAGCCTGCTAACTGTGCTGGGGTGTGTCTAGTGTCAGGTACCAAGTTGCACGTCTGTCGGCAGGGAGGGTGTCTGTACATTCCGTCAGCATTCCTGTCCAGTTAGCTCTTGCCCTTGTGCCCTGGCCGTTGCTGAACCCTCTGATTCAGACTGTAGCGATGTGGATATGACCTCTGAGGTTTTCTCTTGCACAGGGGATGCTTTCTTTCTCTTTTTGCGTTCTTCTTCTCCGTAAGAATGGCACATTAGAATCCAGCTGCTCCCCGGCCTGGCATAGCTCGCTGAGTTCTTCCTCATCTATAGATGCTGGCAGGAACCCTACAAGGGCACCATCTGGGAGTCTCTAACTGACAAACTTCTTGGTGTCCAGATCTGCCACGTGGGATGTGAATTTAAGTTAATGGTAGGTATCAGTGGCTACATATCCTCTTTGCCAGCACCTTCTCTGTCTCCTTCCAGAGAACCTGGCTTCAGGCTTCTATGTTGAAAGCCCCCCACATCCTCAGATGGGTATAAAAAGAGACCTCACTTAGGCCATGTGGTCTCTGATTTATCTCTTTAGAGACCCTGTCATGTTGTTTGTCTCTGATCCTGGCCTGAACGTTTCGTGGAGCCCCCACCATGCTGTTGCCTCTGAAGGTCTATCTATGGCATTAGTAACTTTTCCAAAAAACCTTTTTTTACCCCCCCCCATTCCCTCGGTGCCTCTCTTGAACCCCTCTCCCCACTCTGAAACCTTTTACTGTTAGTATCTCCTACACAGGGCTTCCTGCATATTATAATAAGAGTCTCCCAGATGGAAAGCATTGGTTTCTGCTATATTTGTTCCAGCCCCAGAATGGCACAGTGTTCGACACACAGGAGGGAGTCAATTGTTTCTCTAAATAAAAGAAAAAAGTAAACAAATGTTTGTTTGTAGGAATGAGCATGTAACTGAATATGTGAATGGCTGATTTGCCTAGAGCCTGTTGCAGAATAGGTTAAGGAAGAGGGAGAAGCAGAGATATGGGCTCAGGATAAATCTTGCTTTGAGTTTTGGTTTAATCATGTAGCTCTGTTACCCCAGGACTCTGGTTGAGCCTTATCTGTTAATGAGAATTGTAAAGCCCAGTATCAAGAGTTCTGTAAAAATTAAGTGAGAATTTGCAAAGATCTCATACCATATTGGCTGCCTAGACAATCTTAATTTTCTTGGCTTTTGCCTCAGCTTCTTGAAGCAGACAGACCAGATCTAACAAGTCAGGAAACATCGAAGGCAACCAAAGCAGTGGCTTCATTAAAAAAAAACAAAATAAAACAACACAGCCGTCATTTCAAAGGAAACAAAGATATATGATTTCAATATGGACTCTAATATATTTGAACAGATCAAAATGATCTTCTTCAGCTGGAAGGGGAGTAAGGAGTCTGTGACCTCAGAGCATCTCACTCTCCATCTTGTCCAAAACCAGGGTTCTTGGACTAACAGGAAAGATGTAAGCAGATCCCAATGCTCAGAAGGCAATCACCCAGAGGATTTATGGAGTGTAGTTAAAAAGCCCCGGCCACAACAGAAGTTGACAGTATGCTGTTTCTGTGCAAAGGGGCCCTGATTCAATGCAGGATGTCTAGAAATTGTTCCCGGAGCATGGACAGGTGAACTTGCTTCTGTCATACACAGCCAGAAGGCTCTCTGGGAAAAGACACACTCCTGGTACTGAGAGAGAAGGTGACAGTATTTGTGCGAAGACTCATGTATGCCTGGAGGCTGGGATTTGCTCAGTGGATAGAGTGCTTGCTTCCACATACAGTGCCCTGGGTTCCAGTCCATGCACCCAATAAAACCAGATGTGATACTCGCCTATTATCTCAGCACCGGGAAGCAGAGGTAGGAGAATCAAAGACCAAAATCTTCCTCAACTACAGAGTGAGTTCCTAGTCATCCTGGGTATGTGAAACCCTATTTCCAAAATAAACAAATTCTGGAGAAAAGGGCTGACTGGTACATGTTTTGGCTTAAAACCAAAAGGTTTGATGAAGTTCTATTTTGAGAGTTATTTTTAGTTTTTTTTTTTAAAAAAACCCTTTTATTCTTATTTTATGCGTGTAGGTGTTTTGTCTTCATGTCTGTCTGCGTACCATGTTCGTGGCTGGTGTTCACAGAGTCCAGAGAGGTCAGATCCCCTAGGACTGGAGTTACAGACAGATGTGAACTGCTGTGTTGTTGTTGGGAACAGAACTGAGGTCCTCTGGATGTGAAGCCAGTGCTTTTAACCACTGAGCCATCTCTCCAGTCCCCTGGTAGCTATGTTTTAAAAGACACTATGAAAGTCTTCCCTTTCCATGAAGAGAAAGAAGTATGAAAGAACAAATGGACATTTCTCCGCACACAGAATACGAATTGTTCTCTTTGCACGTTTGGTAAAGAAATGCAGAATATACTTCTTGTGAGGGTTGATTAAATAATTTTTAGGAAGATTTATTTATCTCATGTGGGTGAGTCTTTTGTGTGCAAGTATGTATGCACACCGTCTGCATGCCTGGTGCCCTCTGACGTCAGAAGAGGGTGTCAGATGTTGTGACACAAAACAGGTGGTTGTGAGCCACCATGTGGGTACTGATAATCCGACCAAACCTGGGTTTTGTGAAAAAGCCTCAAGTGTTTTGAACTGCTGAGCCCTCTCTCCTCTTCCTGTGATGGCTAATAATATGTGTCAACTTGGGGAGGACCTGGTGCCTAGATTTTGTTTGTTTTGTTTTGTTTTCTTGCCTCAAAATACCAGTCTAGGTATTGCTTATGAAAACTCCTTCATTCAGACCTAACATTTAAGTTAGTAGACTATTTTTTTTTCTTAGATGAGGTCTCACTATGTATCCCAGACTAGAATTTGTGATTCTCCCACCTCAGCTTCCCAAGTGCTGGATTAAAATGTGTACCACCGCACCTGACACATCAGAAGAGTCTGAGTAAAGTGGCTCAGCCTCTATCACACGGAAGGCCTTCCCATATAATGGAAGGCTGTCAGTGCAGACATCTTGAAAAGAAGACACATTAGGGCCGGTGGGATGGCTCCTCAGGTAGACACTTGCCTAGCAAGTCTGGTGACTTAAGTTCAATTCTTCGAGCCCAAGGAAGAAGGAGAGAACCAACTCCCACTCCCACAGGTTAGCCTCTGACCTCCGTACACAGGTGATAGCATGCTCATACCCATATTCACACAACACACACACACACACACACACACACCCTCCCTCTGTGTGTGCGCGCTGATCTATTGTGTCTTCTTTTCAAGATGTCGTTTACATTCATTTTTTAAATTGAGAGGCTTTTAACTCCCTTGCCGTTGACCCGACTTTTATCTCACCGTTAAGGGAATCTTGCACCCAAAACCACCTTCCCACCCCACCCCCACTCCCTTCTCCTCTCTTCCCTTCAGTTCATGAAATGCCATAGATACAGAATCACCTCTTGGATCCTGGTTAAAATGCAGAAACATCTAGAAGAAGCACAGTGAGTCTCATGAGCCATCAACAGCCATGCCTCACGGTGAGTGATTTTATTATATCTTTCTTCTTACTGATCTTCACAGGGAGAAGAAAAGTACTGCCCGAAGGACACAGGCCCCAAACAAAAGTATGACTTTAAAAGACAAACCTCCCTTGCTAAGCCTGGAATCTCAGGCTGGGAGTGGTGGCTCATGTCTGTGTCTGCAATTCCATCCCTCTGGGGCCAAGAGAGGAAGGCTCTGAGTTTGAAGCCAGTCTGGGCTACATTATGAGAGACCCTGTTTCAAAACATAAAACAAGGCTGGGGATGTAGCTCAGTGGCAGTGTACCTGTCTAGCAAAACGTAAAACAATGACAAAAAGAAAAGGTAAAGAGAGGGAGGGAGAGGAGGGAAAAGAGGGTGGCACACACAGAGAAAGAGAGAGAGAGAGAGAGAGAGAGAGAGAGAGAGAGAGAGAGAGAGAGAGAGAGAGAGAGAGAGAGAGAGAGAGAGAGAGAGAGAGAGAGAAGAGAGGAAGAATAAGAGCTGGTGCGCACGGGCACATGGGCACACCTGCAGCTTGGGTCTTTCTCTCTGGATAGTTGACGCCCAGAGATGTGACATTTCCTCTCATCTTGCCTTCTATTGAACACCCAGCACTAGAGGCTGGCTCACAGTCATGACTTTCTGAAACTCTTCACATCATTCTCACACACCACTTCCCTCACCATGTCAAGGTTCTCTACCTGGAAGTCCTAGAAAAGAAACAGGTAGGTGGGGCGAGTTACGTAAGTGTCCTACGGTAGCAGAAGCAGAGAAATAGCTGTGTACACTAGCAGCAACGGCACTGTCGGCTGACTGTGCGCCTCACCTTGCATGTTTCCGTGTAGGGGGGCCCGTGAGCCCCACCCTATTGAAGAATGTCCAAGTGACCCGGCATCTCCATGATTCCATTGCTCAACACCCTGGGAGGCCCTTTGCTTTTAGAAGCACTGATTTTTAAGAGGTTGAAAATGTATTTCTTTCTTTTATTCCCCGGTTCTTGTGCCTTCTTTAAGTTTGTTTTCTTATGAAGTTATTCAATCCTGGGGTGTTGATACCTTCAGACACGCTGGATAGGTTTAAGAACAATTGCTCACTGAACAAACCAATGTCCAAAGCAGGAGAGAGGTGAGGCTCGCCTACCACTCATGAGATTGTCTTTTCAAGTTCATTACCTCTTCTACTTACTCAAGTTTCTGGCACCAGAGAATACACAAACCACACCTCAAACTCATGCTAGAGAAATTTGGATTAGGAAAATGGGAGGGAGGGAAGAAGAGAGAGGGCAAGAAAGAGAAAGACGAAGCAGGACCCTCCTCATCTCTGTGGTCTCTGTCTCAGTTAGGAAGCTGTAGCTCGTCAGGTTTGTGCGCAGCCTGCAGGGCCATCAGGCCCGGATTCCAGTGGATTCTGGGCTTGACTGATGTTGTTCCTCGGAATGTAAGCAAGGGTGAGAAAAGAAAATTTGACGTTTCACTGACTTTTTGCCTAACTGGTGCCTAACTACTCTTGCTAAATGTTTATGAGTCTTTTCTCGGTAGTTAAAAATATAGGAAAGTTGATTTTGGAAGCCTAGTGTAGCACAAAGCAAAATAGTGTGCTGTAAGGGGAAGGGGAAAAAGACATTATTACACTTACTAGGAAGATGAACCAAAAGGAGAACTACTTCCTCAAAAGCCTAGGAAAAGCACAGCAACCATATTACCTGTCAAAATTACATACTGCACAGGCAGGATGCACATTGCCTTCTTGCCTGCTGTGCTTATCAGTTCTCCCAGCAAGAAACAGCCAACAACCAAGTGCCTTGACTTTTTATAAAGACCTTAAAATTAATCCAAATTCATAAATGTTCTTAAAAATGCCTAAAGCTACTGATAAATGAAAATTTAGACTTATAAACAGAATCATAAAAGTATAAACATCTAATAACAATACTAGTGTTACTTGAAACAACTTGTTTGTGTAAAAAATATTAGAACAGAAATATGTGTATCTAAAACCTGCCGAATCCTGGTGGATCAACTCAGTGGCGAACAGTAAAAATCAGTCTGGTAAAAGTTGCCTTGATTAGATAAAACTAATTGGCTGACTTTTTCCAGATCACACACCGATCAAAGCAGAACTGTTTAGAGGGAAGACCCGCAAAGAAACTGCCCCACCAATCCTTTCAAGGCTTGTCAGACCAAATGATTTATCAGAAGAAGAGGAAACTTTTTGTCAGGTAAGGGGACAAGTAATTATCGAAAGAGAATTTCCCAGAAGAGTTGCAAGATCTCAGACTACAAACAGGACAGACTCATCAAACCCCACTTCCTAGCTCCCAGGAGAGCCCAGAGTGTCCAGTGGGCTTCTCTGAGATGTTCCAGTACTTACACAGTGGCTGCTGGGTAGTCTCTGCTCCCTTTGCCTGTTGGTTCTGGGCACCACCGACTCACTCTGCAGTGCACACCAGCCCAAGGTGCTTTTCTACCCCACTGACTTCTCTGGAACTGCAGTCCCAGGGAAGGGTGGTCTGTGATTGGGAGGAGACATCTCACATGGGCTGAGCCTGCTGCTGCCTGAACCTGCCCGGCTGAGCAGGAAGCATTGTGGGCAGATTTCTGCTGCTTTGGAATGTGCATCTCTGATGGAGAGGTCAGCTTTTCTCCTTGAATACAAACTCAGGACTTTTGTGTTTAGTTGATTTATTTTTTGCTTGATTGGATCATTAACTTCTAAGCTTTTGCATAATGAAGAAGGCTGATCATTCTCCCTTCTCTGTTTGCTTGCAGTGTCAGGGCCATGTTCAATGTCTGTAGCCACAGGTTATATTCTCAGGCACAGTAAAGGCTTAAGTAATGTTCATATGGTGAGTAGTACAGCAACTCGTAGAGGAGAAGAAAGTTAGAAACATATGGAGAAACATAGAGATAAGATCAAGTAATTATTTGATGTCTAACCAGGTCCTTCCTTTCTCTTCTCTTTGTCCCTTCCTTAAGGACCACTATGAGTTATATATACACAGCATGAACAATATTGCTTTTCGTGGGTAAATAGCAGCACATAGCCTAGCTAGCACTGAGGAGTAAGTAAAGGCAGGGATAGTAGAAAGGACTGGACACTTTAATCAATGGACTTGGGAGTTTCTCACAGGTTAGCACCATCTCCTCACAGGCCATGCTCTTCTTTCTACTCAAGGAACAGAGTTAGAGCACAGTTTGCTCATCAGGGTGTGCCCTGAGAACCAGGCCCATAGAGACTCAAGCACATCACAGGCGGGGCAGCCTCAGACCGTGCCCTGGCAGCTTTGAGGGTGAAGGCCTGTCTGAACGCTGCACTGGGTGCCTCCATGATCTCTGTCTTAAGGCGAGGGTCACCCAAGGAAACAGATTTTCATAGAGGAGACCTATTCCTGAGCAAGGCTGAGGAACCCTTCTCACTTGCTCTTACATTCCTAGAAGTGCTGAACATTTCCAGTGCTTACAACTGAAGCTGTTTTCCTTTACACCACCTTGTTCGTATCACAGATGGAGAGACAGCTGCCTGTTTGCTACGTCATTTTAATGAATGCATTGTATTCTGCTCTATGAATTTGAAACCATCTCCCTGGCTGAAAATTCAGGTCATTAAAAAAGTTCCCGTTGTTATAATAATGTTGCAGAAAACATGGGATTTTAAATTCTCATCATTTCCTTAGTAGCATTTTTAAAATTTAAATTTGTGCCCAAAGGCTATGTTTATTTTTAAAATATTTTGACTTATAAGCATTTCAGAGATGTTGTAAAACGATTGTTTCCTGGAACAGTGTAAGTCCCCATTTCTCTTCATCTTTATGTACTGTCTTAAGACAAAAAGGCATTAAAACAGTCTTCAACTTTTTAAAATTTCTCTTTCTTTTGTCAGTCACAGGCTCTCACAAGCAAATGTCTTAATTTTATATTGCTTATATGACATGGCCAAGGCAGCCTCTAAAATAAAGCACTTAACTGGGCTCATGGTTGCAGAGGGTTAGAGTCCATGACCATCATGGCAGACAGCCCGGCAGCAGGCACACAGGCATGGCACTGAAGTTGTAGCTGAGAGCTAAATCTGACCTGCAAGCAGGAGGCACAGTGATTTAGAGATTAGGAGTGACGTGGGTTTTTGAACCCTCAAAGCCTACCACCAATGACACACCTCTCCCAGTAAGGCCACACCTCCCAATCCTTCCCAGACAGTTCCAACAACGGGGAACCAAGCATTCAAATATGTGAGCCTGTGTGGACCATTCGGATTTAATCCACCACAGTCAATTTTCTTCCATGTTCTTGGCCATCTTCTATAAGTGCAGTGTGTGTAGTCTTACAATGTAAGCTGAGGAAGGCTTGATACATTTTTGAGACTACTGGTGCACTATGTATATTGCAATTATTAATTTTTTTCAGATATTATAGATGAAGCTGCTTATTCATTTCCTGACTGCCCAGACATGAAATAAGCACATAGAAACTGTATTAATTAAAACACTGCTTGGCCTATTAGTTTATGCATATTTTTAACTAGCTCTTATATCTTAAATGAACCCATATCTGTTAATGTGTGTATCACCATGTGGTTGCGGTCTATGGTTAAAGTTCCATCCGGTGTCCTGTGTCTGTCTCCTGTGGCAGCTATGTGGCTTCTCCCTAACTCCATTTATTCTCTCTCTAAATCTTTTCCAGCCTGGCTATATTCTGTTAAGCCATTGGCCAAAAGCAGATCTTTATTAGCCAGTGGCAATAAAACATATTTACAGCATACAGAGGGGAATTCTACGTCAAGTCACCTTTTGGCTTTTTAGTTATCCTATAAGTATTGCTTACTTATGTCAATTATATATAGCTTTTTAATGATTTCTGATTTTGGCATGGAGGCGGATCGAATTAATACAGGCCAATTGGTATAAGATAATCCCACTTTAATATAAATAGCACACTCACGCAACCGAAGTTCCCGCGATGCCCAGAAATAGGAAACAGGAAGGGGCTCCAGCGTCTGTGCCCCCCAATTAATAAACATTTGCGCAAGGCCGTCCCGCCCCCAAAATGCGGGATCTCTCTACATCTCCCCCTTTTGTCTAAATAAGACAGAACTAAACTAACTACAACTATAAACAATAATAACAAATAATAAATGTAACAAACAATATTGAGAACAAAAGTTTTACCAGACACTCTATCTCAAGGAGTCTAAATAATGTAGAGAGTAATTACAATTATATAATCTTTAACTCCGTCAAAGATCTGAGAAGGGAATAAATGTTACTTAACAAATGAGAAATATCCAAAATGTGCCAAAAATGACAGAGACAACTGACTACCTGGGTAATCACCCAAATTCTCGTTCGCAATGTTGAGTCAACCAACTTTGGCTAAGGCCTAACATAACTGACATGTCATTATCAAATGTAAGAAACTTTCTTAGAATTATCCTACCTTGTCTTGGAAAGATAAGACAATCCTGTTTTATATCTTTGTCAGTAGTTGAGGTATGGGCTTTTCTTAACCCAAAGGCCAGTTCTGCCAAGAAGACAAGCTCCCAGTGGAGTGTCTTTGGTGCTCAAGGTTCTCTCGGGAGTAGAGTGGCGTTGCCAGGAGTAATTGTGTCTCATAGGCACAGAATTCTAGGTTAGATTAAAGGCCATTTTTCTACAGCTCTTTAAAAAGGCTGAAGATTATACTATCTATACTAAATATAATCTCTAGGTAACTAGAAGACCTGATTAACCTAAAAATAAACATGACAAACATATAATTTTTAATAACTATCTAACTTGAAAACTAAGAGAATAAACAACTGTGCAATATATGAAGACAATGATCTTCATCTGTAAACAATGTCATTACATATCAAATGTAAACAGTATTACATAAATAGTATCAGAGGTAGAAATGTACATTGTAATATGGTAGATGTATCAATACAATATAAGCATACTCTTATACAAAATTAGAGGTAGGAATACTCACATTCAATATTTAATATATCAATATACAGGAAACAGTACCAATACAATTTTCTAAAAACAGTAACTCACAAATACCAATCATCCCATCATACCAGTTAATCCTCCCCCCCCCTTTTTTTTGAACATACTCCTAATTTCATAAAACATCTCCCCATCCCCTCAACCCCAAACCAACCATTAAAAGATGTCCCTAACCCTGAGGGCAAACTCTGTTGGGAGAGGGGACGTCGTTCTCTAAGATTGCTTCAAGCTGACATGGGGGCGACGTTCTTCTTAGGGGCTCATGTGAAAGCAAATGATGGTAAAGTTCCCAAATTAACCTTTGACCTAAGAAAATTGTAATTGGTCTCTGTGCATTTTGAGAAGGTCTGGCCAGAGTGGGCTTTTAAACTCAAGATTTCACATTATCCTACTTTTGTACTTTATTTTATCTAGTTAATCATTGTTTTATCTATTTGACTGTCTTTTTCTATGCGTGTTTGCTATTATGTGTGTCAAAAGGTATTATATGATGTGGGCTAGATCATATACTTGTACATATTAAATAGTAGCAACAGTAACAGTATTTGGATTAATTTACTGCAATGTCATTGTATCTACTTGACCCATGAATACCTGGGCAGTTCTGTGGTTTGACAATTATCCTCACATTTTTATTATAAAAATTTGACACAAACCTTTCCTATGAAACTCTCTAAACTTGGTGCCATTTCTGGAGGTATATTTCATCCACTGAGTGGTTTTATAGTGGGGAAGTTTTGGTGATGACCATTGTGACTGTAATGGTCCCCAGAGAGGAGAGTCCCCCAGTGGCTCCTAGCCACAGGTCAAAACCACAACTCTCTCTGAGCTTTACCCTCACAGTGTTCCTAATTCAATATTTCCCTTCCCACAGCCTCACATGGCTGACATGAAGATTAAAGTATAGTTATAGCTCCTGAGACACAGTGAGAACAACACTTGTCTACACCGCTCTGCACACAGATATCAGAGAAGACAGAACTCCAGGCATAGTTGTACTTACATGTGCTCATCTGTGCTACAAGGTAGAGAAGTAGGTGGGGTTGAATAGAGTTAAGATAGGGCTGTGTAAGAGCAAAAGAAGATGAGCGAGAAGAATGACTAAATAAAGGCAAAAATGGGCTACAAAAGGGTTTCTAGAGTTGGGGAGTGAGATGGGGAGACTCTCAGGAATGGGGGGAATAGAAAGATATTTCTAGAAGACTTGAACATTGCTGTTCTGAATTTCACAGCTTTTATTTTTTATCATTTTTTTTTCTGTTTTCCAGCAAGCTTAAAAATGTTAACCTCCAAGCTTTTATATAAAAATGTATTAAAATATGTTATATCTCACAAAATTCATCTCTTGGAAGCATTTCTCATCCCAACTGACATGTGCTGGTCTCTGTCTACACCACGAACTTTCCTGTTCTAGAGATTTAACGTAGTGAAATCATATATGTCTTTACTTAGGCCTGTTTGTGTCACAGCCATGCGTTCTGTATTCCACTCTTTCATTGCGGAGTAACACCACTGTGTGTGGACACACCACCTTTCCATTTTAAATTTAACAACTGCAGAAGTAGCACACACTATTCGCTAACACTAGTTGCGCTAAGTGTACAGTCTGGGAGTGTGAAGGACATGCACATTCTCATGCAACAAGTCTCCAGAGTTCCCCATCTTCCATATCAGACCAGTTGACTCTTCAAGTGGCTTCTAATTCTTCTGCTCTCCTTCAGCTCCCAATACCCACAGTGTGCTTTCAGCTTCTTCAAATTTGGATATTTATAAATATGTTAAGTACTAATTATTGACATCAATGTAATTAATACTAACAATTGATAATTAATATTAATTATTTAATAATATTGATGAACATTAAGTAAAATCATGCAACATTTCATCTCTGGCTGATCTTAGTGAGCTCAACACTCTTAAGAGTCATCTAGACCAGACCATAGCTGTAGTATTTTACATCTCCAGAAGTAGGATATAGGGGATTTAATTTCTTTCCACTTCTGCCAATACTTGCTACTGTCTCACCTTTTGACCGCAACCATTCTGCTAAACAAGACGCGTTGCTTCATTGCGATTCTCACATTTCCTTAATTGCCAATGATGCTCAAATTCCTCTTTATGAGGCTCATGCATTGCCCACTGTGCTAAGGGACAGGAAAACAAAATCTTTAAATAGCGGAGGGGAGGGTTGGGGATGTTGGTCAGCTGGCACAGTGCTTGTTAGTCACGCAGGAAGCTCTGGGTTTGATCGTCAGGACTTCACAGAACTGGGTGTGGTTATATACTTATAATTCCATTATTTGGAAGGTAGGGATAGAAGTCTCAGAAGTTCAAGATCATCCTTGATTACAAAGCAACTTTGAGGCTAGCCTGGGCTACATGAGTCCCTGCCTAGAAGAAAGAAGTAGCGAGGGAGGGAAGTGGGAGAGGTAGGGGGAGGAAGGGAGGGAATGCGGAAGCTCAGGGAAAGAGAAGATTTGGTTTTTGCCACTGTGAGGAAATCAGTGACAAAAGTGAGGGGGACCCATTGCTCATGTCCAATCAATATTACTCCTGTTGATAAGAACACTTCTGACACAACATTGCTAGTTACTGTTCTAGGCACGTTCTTATATATTTCCTTGAGAATGGCAGGCCTGGAGATAGAGCAGGTAGAGGGCTTGTCTAGCATGCCCAAGGCCCTGGGTACCACAAGATCACAGCATGGTGACACACACCCATCAGCCTCTGCACTTGGGAGGCAGAGGCAGGAAAAGCTGAAGCCCAAGGTCGTTCTCAGCTGTGCAGCAAGTTTGAGTCCAGCCTGGATTATTTAAGTTTCCATCTCAAAACAAAGACATACTTGAGACACAACTCATAGCCCTGTGGGTAATTCTTTTCACAACCGTCCTGGAAAGCTTCCTTCGAGAAATCAGGTCTTTCAAGCCAAGTGTGATGTCACGTGCCTTTAATCCCAGTACTTGCAAGACAGAGACAGAGGCAGATGGATTTATGTGCGTTTGAGGTCAGTCTGGTCTACAGAGCAAGTTTCAGGACAGCCAAGGCTATGTACATAGCCAAACCCCGTGTGAAAAACCAAATAAAATAAAATAAACTATGTGTTCGAATCTCAGTTTACTCCCCACTGAGACTTTCGGCCCCCACATTTTTTTCTCCGTGGCGACTCTGTCTTCTTTGTATCTAGTCATAGAGGGCAAATTCCAAACCCCTGCCTCCTGCTCCCCAGCTGGCTGCACTTAGATTCCCTCACTGAGTGCTTACTTCTGGCCTGGGGGACCTACTTCCTGCCACTTAGGAGCGGCTGCTGATTAATCTTCTCTTCAGACGCCTTTGTATAGAGCGCCTGAGTCGCGACATGGGAAGTGTGGTGCGCGGGGTTCTTCTTTCTCAGGTGACTGCTCACAGAAGACATCACATCCCGCTCATCCCCTTTGGTCCACCGCCTCACGATGGGAGGTCACAGATGGGAGGTCACAAAGGCTGTGGAAGGCATCGGAGATAAACTGAGGGCGTGGTTGCAGCTGTCGGAGTGGTTGGATCAGAGGTGCTCCACCTGTAGAAACTTGGTCAAACTATCTAATACTTGGGCCAGACATAAAAACCCCTAAATTTAGAGCTTTAAAGTTAATTTTATTTATGATTATTACTGTGTTGTGGCATGTGTAGGATGTATGTGTGGGGAAGGTCGCGGTGGGACATGC
>NC_022010.1:49672176-49682175 GCF_000317375.1 Microtus ochrogaster
TTTTCATTTCTTTTTTATACATGAGATCATTTTGTCAGATAGCCCAGACTGGTCTTGAACCTCAGGTTGTCCTTCTCTGGCTTTTAAATGCTAGGATTAAAAGTGTGCTCCACCAACCCGGCACAGAATCATCACTTAACATGCCATGGCCTTGAAGCCTCCATGTTTCTATCACTAATAACAGGATGGCCACTCAGGCTGTAGGTTATTAGTTTACATCACTCTGGTTTATCCCACAGGTCACCGCTTGTCGGTCAGCTTTCAGCTCAGCCTCCAGGCTGACAAGCTGCATCTGCATAGAGAGCGTTTATTGAGTTTGAACACACGCACAGTTCATGAACAACTTAAAGGAAAAGCTAAACAATCAGGAAACGAGGCAGGAATGCTTGGGGCACAATTATGAGAAAGAAATTGTCAGAGCCACGACAGCGGATTTGTGTGTGAATGTCAAACAAGCATAATCCATTGCCATATAGTCACACAGTCTTACCTCGTCATTAGCTAACAATACCAAGAGTCAAGTCCACATCAGTGTTCCCATAGAAAAGCTTTAAAATGTTTGCCATGCAAGAATAGAATTGAACAATCATCTCAAATATGATTTCTGACCAGATACTCTCATACCAGATAGACTGAGTTAAAGCATTTGGCGGCTAAATACCAGTTGGACTGGTTGCACATTCTGCCTGATATAAATTTCTCTAGGGGATAAAGGTGACGAGGAAATGACATTGCCTCACCTGCCCAGATGTGTGTAGGGTATGAACACATGCCTGAGTTTTACTGTAGGCAAAAGCCAGGGGAAGATTCAATCTCATTCACCAGTGGCAGAATGAAGCAGGCAGTGATAAGAAGCCATAGTGTGTGCATTTTGTGGGATTATCCAGAGATACCTGTAATAGTCATGTGAGATTTACAAAGGCACTCTATATATTCTGACCTAAACCGAGAACACACTTAGGCAGAGTCACCGTCAAGGCCTGCTGAAAACACATTTTTTTTTCCAGGGAGAGAGGAGCACAGAGCTGACGTGGGTGACAGCGCACAGTGCTGGCGAGAGTTAGTCTTCAGATGCTGCTCCGCTGGTCTCTGTAGCGGATCATTTCCTGTACCTAAGGAGAAGAAGAAAAGAGAAATTTTCCACTGGGAATCTTTATCTCCTCAGAATCACTAATCCTGTAGGGGTTAAATATGTAGAAGTTTAAAATACGAAAGTCCTTGGACTGAGTAAGCACAAATAATTTAGACTCCATAAGTGAAGATTCATGGTTTCATCTCTAAATAAACCGTTACAAAATAAAGCTATGCAGAGTCTGGAGAGATGGCTCAGTGGTTAAAAGCACACACTGCTCTTGTAGAGAACTTGAGTTTGGTCCCCAACACTCTGATCTCGTGGCTCACAACTGCCTGTAACCGCAGCTCCAGGAGCTCTCTTCATAACTGTAATTTTGCTACTGTTACGAATCATAATGTAAATACCTGTGTTTTCTGATGGTCTTAGGCAACCCCTGTGAAGAGCCGTTCAACCCCCAAAGGAGTCTTGAACCGCATAGGTCGTGAACCATTGGTTTGAGAACAAGATGGACTAAACTACTCCCTAAAATATTAACGTGTTGGGTAGGTCCTCACGTCTACACGGCGAGCATTTGACTCAGCCCTCATACAGCGATTTTTCTAATTCAACTTTCAGTGATGAAAAGGAGCTATGAAGATGGGTAAAAGCAAAAATACTCACTGCACAAACATGAGGGCCTGAGTTCAAATCCACATAAAAACCCGATTTGAGGCAGGAACATTTTAAATCTTAGTGTTCCTACAGGGATATGGGAGGTAGAGAGAATTCCCAGCAGACACTCAAAGCCAGTTAGCCTGGTATAGTCAGCAAAAAGACAACAAAGGGACCCTGTCTCCAACAAGGTAGAAGATGAAGAATGACCCTTCCGGTTGTCCTCTGGCCTGCAGATGTGCTCTAAGGCACTCACAATGCCCATGTTCTCACAGATGAATGCACACACACACAGTTCCCAGGTTAGACACTTCACAACCACCTGAACTTCAGTCTCAAGGCATTCTTTATCTTTTTCTGTTTTCCATTGACATCCTCATCTCCCCTTTCTTTCTCTCTCTCTCACTCACACTCACATAAACATAAATATATTTAGGAAAAAATAACCATTTCATTGAAATTATAGTAGAATCCCCCCTCCCCCCAATATAAGAAAAGAGATGGGAATTCAAGTGTGAGTGGCATTTAAAATTCTAAATAAGCATAACCCCAAACTGATTTCTTCACAGTACATTATAGCTAAAATTCTTAGACTAAGGAACAGGAAAAGACAATTGAAAGCTGAGGGGAACTGAAGGAGAAAGACACCAACTTATTAGGCAAATTCTTCAGAACTACAACAGACTTCTCATCAGAAACCTAAACCTGAAAAGGCATGGGATAATATATTTCCAATCCTGAGAGATAACTGGGAGATGTGAGGACTTTGGAATTGCATTGTAACTGGAGACAGAAGAATACTCCGTGATTAGTATGGAGATAGTCAAGTCTACAGAGATTAAACCTTGGAGAACGCCCAAGGGAAGGACACCTGTCTAGGGGAAAGGTGGCCCTCGGGGGTGGAGGAAAGTTAGGAAATAACCAGAGTTGAAGGTGAGAAGTGATTACTATGTCAAAAGTCTCAGGGCTGAGGAAGAGAATGCTGGAGACATCTTTTTCAGTTGGCCCATGGCACGTTTTTATGATATTAAAGATCACAGTTTTGGAAGAGGATTGAGGTAAAGGATGATCACAGGAGATTTAGAGAAGAAATAGAAAAGGGAGGGAGAGCCATGTGCTTACACCAGCTTCTCAACAGTTTTGTTTGTGGCTTTACCCTGACGTCGGAAGCTCAGCAAACCATGACTGAAATCACCATCTTACCTAATTTCTCTCCCAATGGCACTAACATTTTGTCTTTCAATTGTGAACAGTGAAGAACTCAGGATTCCAGAGATTCCTCTGGCTGACTGTTTCTAGACACTAGATTCAACCATGGGGATTCCAGTTATCCTTTCTACCAGGTCTTAGGTTAGTTGTAGGACAACTTCAAGTGACCTCAAATCCATATAATTGGGATCCTTAGAAGAGGCATCGAAAGAACGGACTCTTGAAGGTTGTCCTCTGACTCTGAACACACTTCCTGGTACAGGGGACCCAACACACACACACACACACACACACACACACACACACACACACACACACGACAGCATAGATAAAATGTAAAAGTTTAAAGTTGAATTTATGGCAATATACTATACCTCAGAAAATCCCAGGTTTGGATATGTGAACACTAGAAATACATGTGTATGTGTGTCAAGAAATCAGTATAACTCTATGTTCACTATAGCGTCACACATAATAACCCACGAAGGATCATTGATATATAACTCAGAATAGAGAATTTGCAAATAAAAAAAGAATGACAATATGAACCCTATGAGTGAATCTCAATCATGTTGTTGATCAAGGAAGAAAGCTCTTAAGTAATCAATACATATTTCATTACTTTCATGTTACATTTTAAAGGACATTAATTTAGAAGTAGCAATAATGAATATTTCATGTAGGAGAGAGGGTAAGGCACCTAGTTGAGTTCAGAGGAGCTGCTAACACGCTGTCTTGATTTTGAGAGAGAAAAGCAGAACTGTGAACCGTAAGGTTAACTCTAGAACAGAGAAACTGGAAAGGCCACCCCAGGCAAGCCTTTATCATCCCCTGCACTGCTGGAGATCACCCTAAGGATCGTATAATGGCCCCCTTCAACAAACAGGAAAAATAAGACCACATTTAGGAAATGAAACCTAGGAGGGTATTCCCAAGAGACACATGTGTACAAAAGAAGTAGAGTGTCCCAAGGTGACCTAACTTAGGGGCTACCATGTCTGAGCTGCATAGCATTTTCCTCACTCCAACAGAGAGGATTATGGGATGGCAGGCACATGCTCAGTAAGCACGAAATTATATAACTTAGGCCAGTCCAAGAAATACCCACCTCTTCAGGAAATCCTTCCTTTAGAACCAAAAGCCCCTGGACTGGAAACAAGGCAGCTCTAGAGCCATGTGTTTGCCTGAGAATGACTTTGCTTATTTCAATAAAGCTGTCTTAGGGTTTCTGTTGCTGTGAGGAGACACCATGACCACAACAACTCCCATAAAGGAGAACATTTAATTGGGGCTGGCTTACAGTTCAGAGGTTTAGTCATCGTCACCACGGTGGGAAGCATGGTGGCCTGGAGAGGGGCTGAGAGAGGATGTACACCTGGACCCTCAGGCAGCAGGAAGAGAGAGACACTGGGCTTGGCTTGAGCATCTGAAAACCCAAAGTCTGCCCCCTAGTGACACACTTACTCCAACAAGGCCGCACCTACTCCAGTAAGAACACACTTCCTAATAGTGCCACTGCCTATGAGCCCATGAGGCCATTTTCACCTAAGCTGCCACAAGAGCTATGCATTTGTACTGATTTTCTGTGCTTTTGCTCCATGCTTTGAGTCATGGAAGAGCCCTTCAGATCTGTGCAGTTTTCTTTACGTATGATTGAAAAGCTCTAAAAGTGAAAAAAAAAAAATCTCCCTTTTGCTAAAATAAGAACAACAAAAAAAATTCACCCAATCATCTCTAAAGGTAAAGTAAATGAATTTGAATTTGATAAAATTTATTTTAAAATCTCAGAAAATATATGAGAAGGGAACTTACTTAAAATGAGCAATGACCATTACAAACAATAAACATCATATTTAATAGTGAAGCAGTGAAAAATATTTTTTTAAGGAGCAAATAAGGTAAATCAAAGCAGGTACTTGCATCCAGCATTGATTATTCTGGAGATTTCTAACCCGAGTGCTGCATTGGTCATTATCCCAAACAAAATAACAACAAACAGAAAAACAGAGCATACATTCACAGTAGAATTCTATGAAGGGAAAGGGATTACTTAAAAAGAAATAGATATGGGGAATCATATGGAGCAAGATAATCAAAGCTAGAGACAGTAGAAGTAACTTTAGGCCTGAGGGTGTGTGTGTGTGTGTATGTGTGCCTGTGAGTGTGTGTGCACTTCATGTGTGTTCATGTTCGTGCATGTGCACTGCACACTGAGGTACGATTTGACTATTATTGGAATCCAAAAGGTAATAGTCATGCAAAATAAGATGCCTCCAGACAGACAGATCAGCATGTACTCATAAAGAAGGCCACAGAAATAAACCTAAGCACGCCTTTCTTTTTATTCCTGCTCCTCATCCAGGGTGTCTCATGGTCTTAGCCCAGCGGAGAATCAGGACACAAGCCTAATTGAGTTCCTAGAGATCAGCCTTTCTGTAGGGAGGAGAAGAGAGGAAGATGGCTGTGAAGCATCACAGAGAAGACCTGCACCATAGGTGATCAGACGAGGGAGGAAGAAGGATGGAAAAGGTCAAAAGACTACTCACAGATGATGTGCATGTGTCTGTGGAAACCCCCAGTGCTTCAACATATCTGGAAATACTTCACTAGAACCAAGTCAGGGTCAGTGAGGCTAATGACTAAGAATAGCAAAACTGTATTTCTGCATGCCAGCTAGTTAGATCCTCAAAATTTAAAAATTTCTACATACACTAGCATCAAAAGCATTAAATACCCACAAGGAAACCACCAAAATACATGTACAACATGTATGCAGATAGTAAATGTACTGAAAGAACTTAAAACCTAAATGAATGGCCAAGAAGGATGGGAAGATTTATTTTAAAGTTATCACTCTCCCCAAATAATGACCCAGTTGAGACCAAAAGGAACCACACACACACAATCCGACTGGTGTATGCTTGTATGTATATGGAAGTATACATTACATATTATTATGTAACTTCATTAATAATTCTTAAAACAAATATGGAAATAGAGCTCTAAGAATATCAGAGATATGTTTAAAGGAGAATAAAGTGGGCAAGCTTTCTCTACTAGGTGCTGAGTTATTCCAGTCGCAATAATTAAGATTCTTATTTCAAAGCAAGTATTAATAAATATGTGAAATACAAGTCAATGTGTAAACTATGACCTTTACTAAAAGGGGCTGGTTTCTGGATGAATGAAAGAAGTGGATCTTTACCCAGTCTCCTATGGGTACAAAACTGATTCAAGATTGTAGACATAGATTTGAAAGGTAACAAAGAAACCCTCCATTTTACACACACACACACACACACACACACACACACACACACACACACACACACACACACACAGAGTAATTTAAGAAACTATAGTCAAATGTGGGTGAAACTTCTAACATAAGACAGTGGAAATATTTATCATAAATAAAAATATTGTTACAGTTGATATTAAACTTGAGACTCTGCTCATCAAAAGGTAAGAGCTAGAGAGTCAGACAGAGAGTGGATGGATATACAAACATATGTGATTAACCAAACGCCCCAGCCAGAACATACAGAAGCCTGTTGCTAAGGACTAAGACATGAAGTAATACTATAGAAAACTAAGTGTTTCCAAACGGCCAGTAAACAGATGGAAAAGCATGCCAGTGCCCATCAGCCAGGAAAAGGCAAAAGGACACTGTAAAATGTACTACCTACTTACCTGCACAGCCACGGTTAAATACAGTGGCAACAATGAACACTGGTAAAGTTACAGAGCTGTAGCGGGGAGGGGTGCAAGCTGGTACACTCATGTTGGAAAATGAAAACAATCCATTTGAAGCTAAGCAGATACATGTTCTACAATCCAGCAATTAAAGTATACAGCCAAGAGTGATATACCACCTAATGACCCGGATGGGAAAGCTTACTACAAGGTTTTTTGTAAAAGCTCCAAATTGGAAATAATCTGCATGTCCTTGGAAAAGAGAATGAATCAGCCCTAGTAGTCTACCCAATGAATAGTATGCAGTGCTGAAAATGGATGAATAGCTACATGCAACAGAAGGCTCCATCTCCCAGACAGAATCTGGGGCAAAAGAGGGAAAACGAAAACAGCACTGAGCAAAGACAGTTCAGAGAGCTCACAGGTCTCAACAAAAGTGTTTCATGATTCATGTTTGACAGTAAAATTTTAAAGAAAAGTGAGCAAGCTCTTAGAGAGGTCAAAATAAGTAACACATTTGTGGGAACTAATGAGGAGGGGGCCTTCTGTGATGCTGAGCCGCTCTTTTCCAGTTTGAGACAGGGTCTCACTATGTAGCCCTAGCTGGCCTTGAACTCACAGAGATCTGCCTGCCTCTGCTCCCTGAACACTGGCATTCAAGAGGTGAGCCCCCATCCCTAGATTTGTTCTGGACTTGAGTAAAAATGCTTGGATGGAAGCTGCAGTATGTTTCCTTCATGATGGCTTGGAGCTGTTCGTGGTCTGCTTTGTCCATCTGTCTGTGTGTGTGCTGTGTTCTGACAATGAGAACAGAAGGCTTTGTTCTCTCCCACTCCATACCTGGTCTAGCATGAAGTTCAGAGGGTCATCCGGCTTTTCATAGACTAAGTTTTCAGTGATCTGCTGAGAGAAAGCACACCACACCACACTTGGTTCCAAGAGGGTTGCAGTCAGCTCCTACTGCCCTAGCCATTCTAAAGGCATTCCCATATCCCCAAGAAACATCTTACTTTCTTTCTTTGGATGATATCAGGCAAATCAAGATCAAATTTGAAGGGTTAAAAGTTTTACTTAAAGAGCAATGCATCTTTTTGGTTGTTTCCAAGATCAAAGAGATGGTGGGAAAGTTGCAAAGCGTTTGAGAACTGCGATGTTGCTAGATGATCAGTTAATAAATTATTTGCTTTAAACAGTTAAAAAAGAGTTCTTAAAAGGGAATAAAAGAATGGCACTGGGGATTTACATATAATCGTTCAAAATCTTGACTTTAAAACATAAAAATCATGTTTTGTTTTAGTATTAAATGAGGAAGGATATATCAGATTTATGAGATTAACTTCCATACTTTTTTATTGTTGTTGAATAACTCAAACTCAAAATGCTGTCACGAAGCAAGCAAGCATCTCATTTGCAGGGAATAACAATCATGTTCATTTCAGGAATAACATATTAAAATATGCTAAATGTATCTGTATCACTCAATTCTGTATTCAATATATATACTTGACGTTTTTAATTAAATTAAATAATCAATTGATTTTATAGTGCTGGAAACCTTGTGCATGTGGGACAAGTATCTTCTCACTGAGCTATATATTCAGCCACTTCATATATATTTTTATTGAACAATATATATGATAATTTATTTTCTTTAGTATCACACTCCATTTATAAGCATTATTTTTTCTTTAATTTGAAAAATTATAGAATAGACAAAATTTTTTTAAAAATTAAACTTATTTTAAATGTGTATATATATATGTATGTATGTGTGTGTGTACCTTGGTACATGTGTGGAGCTTGCATTAGTGTGTATGTATGTGTGTGCATGTGTGTGTGTGCATGTGTGTGTCTGTGTACTTTGGTACATGAGGAGAGCTTGCATTAGTGTGCATGTATGTGTGTGCATGTCTCTATGTGTATCTTGGTACATGCAGAGAGCTTGTATTCATGTGTATGTATGTGTATGCATGTGTGTGTACATGTGTGTGTGTATACCTTGATACATGTGGGGAGCTTGTATTTGTGTGTATGTACATGTGTGCATGTGTGTGTGTACCTTGATCCATGTGGGGGGCTTGTATATGTGTGTATGTATGATCAAGATACTTATACATTGTTTACATTTGGAGGTCATTGTCCTCATTTACTGCACAGTTGTTTATTGTCTTAGTCTTTAATTTAGATAGGTATTAAGAATTATAGATCAATAGTCATCTATGTTTGTCATACTTATAGTTAGACTAATCAGGTTCTTTCGATACATTAAGATTATATTCTGCATAGATAGATAATCTTCAACCACTTCAAGGATCTGTGGAACATGGCATTTAAATAACTTAGGGTTTTGTTGACATGAGACATGATTGCTCCTGGCAACACTGATCTATTCTCTAGAGAATGTTGAGCACCAAAGACACTCCACTTGGAGACTGTTTTCTTCTTGCAAAAACTGGCCTTTGGGCAAAGAAGTGCCCATGCCTCGACCACTGACAAGATATAGTATCCAGAAATAGATAAACAGGACTGTCAAATCTTGCCAAGACAGGGTAAGATGGTTTTGAAAATTTTCTTCCCTTTGAAAATGGTCTGTCAGTTATTCTAGGCCATAGCCAAAGTTGGTTGTTTCAATGTTGCAAAATGAGACGTTGGGTGATTGCTCAGGTAGCTAATTGTTTCTGCCATATATTGCTCACTTTAGAAGCTACTTGCTTGTATTTCCTGCCTGCTCAAGTAATATTATTTCCCTTCTCAAGCCTTTGATAGGGTTGAAGATTAGATAGTCATAGTTACCATCCTCTTATGATCTAGCCAAGCCATTTCCTAAACAAGACATAGACTCCATAGGATAGAATGTTTATTAAAACATTCAGCATATATTCCTTGCTTAATATTGTTTATGCTGATTGTAATTCTAATCTTATACTTAATATCTGTTCCTAGTGTATATTGTTTTGTATTGGGTTTAGAACTCTCTTACTTAAACAAAAGGGGGAGGTGCTGCGGGAGCTTCTTCTGCTCCTTCAGCCAATAGCCTTTAAGATACCAGTCCACTTGGGCATGGTCTTGTTTGCTTTAAAAAGCAGCGGTAGCCATGTGCTTGTTCTCTTGCTTCTGGCTCCACTTCCAGCTACTAGGCTCCTTTCCTGATTGCACAGAGGGTTGCTGTCTAGGACAGTGATCTGTAAGTTTTTTTCCTTTAAATAAATATCCATTTTTAAATCATAATTCCAAACTGGTGTGGGATTGTTTTGTGACTTACACCTTCAGTAGATCAAAAGGCAAGGGCTTTAATCCACTGAACTATCTTGCCAGCCCCTGGACTCTGCTTTCCTAAATACATTCCCTAGTTTTGTTTAGCAATTACT
>NC_022010.1:49682275-49700426 GCF_000317375.1 Microtus ochrogaster
TTAAGAATTATAGATCAATAGTCATCTATGTTTGTCATATTTATAGTTAGACTAATCAGGTTCTTTAGATACATAGAGATTATATTCTGCATAGAAAGATAATCTTCAACCACTTCAAGGATCTGTGGAAGATGGCATTTAAATAATTTAGGGTTTTGTTGACATGAGACATGACTGCTCCTGGCAACACCGATCTATTCTCTAGAGAATGTTGAGCACCTTATACTTAATATCTGTTCCTAGTGTATATTGTTTTGTATTGGGTTTAGAACTCTCTTACTTAAACAAAAGGGGGAGGTGCTGCAGGAGCTCCTTCTGCTCCTTCAGCCAATAGCCTTTAAGATACCAGTCCACTTGGGCATGGTCTTGTTTGCTTTAAAAAGCAGCGGTAGCCATGTGCTTGTTGTTCTCTTGCTTCTGGCTCCGCTTCCAGCTACTAGGCTCCTTTCCTGATTGAACAGAGGGTTGTTGTCTGGGACAGTGATCTGTAAGTTTTTTTTCCTTTAAATAAATACCCATTTTCAAATCATAATTCCAAACTGGTGTGGGATTGTTTTGTGACTTACGCCTTCAGTAGATCAAAAGACAAGGGCTTTAATCCGCTATCTTGCCAGCCCCTGGACTCTGCTTTCCTAAATACATTCCCTAGTTTTGTTTAGCAATTACTGGTTCTCTGATTAAAGACAGAAACCTGGCCACTTATACTGTACAAACCAGAGGATATTTTAAGAAGGAAACATCATAAAGCAGAGCGAATGAAATAGATATTTCAAATCCCTATTTTATATGAGGAATCTGAGAGCCATAGAAACTAAGTAATGTCCTCAACTCATGGATGTGTGACCAACTTAGAACCTGAATGGTGGTGCTCATAGAGCAAGGTATTTGTTCCTCCCTCTGTCCCAGTGGTTCTCAACCTTCCTAATACTGTGATCCATTAATACAGTTCCTCATGTTGTTCTGAACCCCCAATCACAAAATAATTCTCATTAATACTTCATAACTGTACTTTTGTTACCCTAATGAATCATGATGTAAATATGATGTTTTCTGATGGTCTGAAGTGATCCCTGTGAAAGGGTTGTTTGACCCCCAAAGAGGTGGGGACCCACAGTCTGAGAACCGCTCCTCAATACACTGCTTCAAACTTTACTATTTTGGATGCTTTCACGAGAGGCAAACTACTCAAATTTTAACCTGTCTAAACAGTCACTCCAAACACATGCTGTCGTAGATGGATATGTGCATTGCTTATCGGATAAAAGAGACGTACCTGGTGAACAAAACAACCAAATTACAGCTGCAATAATCTCTCATAGTCCTATACCGTTCAAGAAATCTCTTTAAAGGAAGTTCCAGTTCTAAACCCTGGCATCAGTGAGATTTATGATTCAGGAACCGGAAGGAATTTGTTATTTTTATCATTTCCTTCTTTTTTTTTTTTTTCGAGACAGGGTTTCTCTGTGGCTTTGGAGCCTGTCCTGGAACTAGCTCTGTAGACCAGGCTGGTATCATTTCCTTCTGAAGAATGTTGCTCTCAGGTGGTCCTGAGAATGGTCTGCTTTTGAAGACTCAGCTCTAAAGAGCCCTCAAACTTGGTTGTTTTTTTTTTCTGATTTTTTTCTTATACACTTATTTAAAGCTAAAATGATAATTATTGCCCAAATGCTACCCCAACGACCATCCTACATGGTCTCCAATGCTTTTGATGAACTTAATGTCATGGTATCATTGGCTTGGTATTTCTCATCTACTTTTTTTGGTTAAAACACTAATTTCTGAACTAGCCCACACCCAGGAAGAAAGGTTAAGAATTAAGAGCTTTACCTGGAATATCTGAAGAATGTTGTGCTTTTCCATGTAGCGGAGTGCAACTTGATAAGGGTCTTCAAAAATGATTGGAGGGAACCGCCTCCTGTAAGTTTGGCTCGATCTCTGAGAACTCTTTCTTTGCTCAAATTCTGTATCCTGAAATTAAAATAGTCCCCCAAAGATTTATCCTTTTTAGAAAATAAACTTAAAAGTAATAGCACTTTTTTTTTGCTGTCACTATCACTGGGATCTAGATTTAATGAAATTTAAAGCCAAGAATTAAGATTTAACACTGAGAATTAAGAAAGATAGTACTTGTGCTACTTTCATGGTGTGTGTGTGTGTGTGTGTGAGAGAGAGAGAGAGGGGAGGGGGAGGGAGAGACTAATGATCTTTAAGGGTTCCTTACAAGAGCATGGATCAAAGGTTATTTACAGAAGCATGGGTAAATTACCAGTGCTTACACCAAGGAGAGAATGCATCTGTCCCAGTAACCATGAACTGCTATGATCCTGAGAGCCAGTTCTTTGGCAGAGCCAACTCATCCTTAAGCACTATAAAGCACCTCAAAACTTGTTGGAGGATATCTTATATTCCTCTACTTCAAATACTTTCTCCAACACAGGGATTTCCAGTTAACTTCACATCTCCTTGCTATAGTAGACACCCATCGTGGGAAGTGATTAAGTGGTCCTTGCTACGGTAGACACCCATCGTGAGAAGTGATTGACTGGTCCTTGGTATGGTAGACACCCATCGTGGGACGTGATTGAGTGACACAGAGTTAGGAGCAGAACCTGAAACCATTGGTTTCCTAAATCCTGGCTCCACCGATCCTTCGTGAGTATCCAGAGGAAAACCAGGAGGCAACATATCTCTTTTGTTTCACACCTTTCCTAAAACCTATGGATAGCACATAAGACATTACATGCGTTTATTCCTCATCTCTGATTTAACCTGCATCTTTCTACCCCCGTGTTCTTGTTCCTAGCACCACAGGTCCTGTCCTGTCCTCCAACCTCCCAGGCAGACATCACATCTCCCTTTTACCTACAGTAGTGACTTCTGTGGTCTGCAGTTTGTCTTGGCTGGAGGTGTAGTACCCTTTTGTGCTGATGGAGGGCAGTTTTTCATACGAGGACTGGGAATTGCTGGTGAATTCAGCATCAGGTAGGTTGTAAGCTTGGAGAGTGGTTGCACTTTCTGTTTCCTCGCCAGTTGAGACCTTGGATCTGATGTCCGTTTGGCTCTCTTCAAATTTGCAAGGCTGTACTTTGAAGTCAGCTTCTTTGATCTCTTTGTTGTCACCAATGTCAGATAATGCGCGGTTCTCAGCCTGGGCAAGTGTTTTGTAGTATGAGCGGTGGTCAGCCTGTTTTTCTGTTTTGTGGCTAATTCGGGTGTTGTCCTCACTAAACCTGTGTTGATCAGTGTCATCTTCATCCAGGAAATCATCGTGGCTGTAGACTTGGCGTTGACTCTTTTCTGAGGTCTTAGAGTCGTCTGGGTCTGGTGAAGTCTGCTCATCATACTCCCAAGATCCTTGGTCAGTCTTCTTAGAAGCTTTCCCACCAGAGGGCAACGGCACTCGATCATCTATATTCTCAGAGGCTTTTCCCTCAAGCAAACTGGGCGATTGCTGATTAGGGGGCTCAGAAGTTCTTCTGTCAGCCTGGACAGATGATCTGCGGTCAGCCTGCTGAGATGTTCTTCTGTGCTCAGTCAACTGAGAAGCCTCTTCAGGAGTTCTTTGGTCAGTCTGTCCAGACCCGGCATTAGCAGTTTGGCTGGATGCGTTGCCGCCAGTTTGCTCGGATAATCCAACCCCAGCATGTTCAGATCCATTGTCTGTGTTTTCATGGTTCAAGGATCCTTCTGGAGCCTCTTGTGGAGGCTTATCCATTTTCTGCTGCACCTCTGACTGGCCTTGGTTGCCAGGCACTGTGGGTGGGGCCTGAGTTTGGTTGTCTAGGCAACCTTCTATGAACTTGTGATTCCATTGGGCTTTGTTCTGCCTCTGCTGAGGCTGCTCAGAGTAGGTAGGTGGCTTTCCTGCTGACTGAACAACCATCACTATCAAAAGGAAAACTACCGCCCATGGGTAACTGCAGTGTGAGCAAGAGATGTCTCCTGAGAAGAGGTGAAGCCCATAGACAGGCAATCTGGCTCCATCATTGTCTAGTTGGTTTTTTAAACTCTTACTCTTTTGGCTCTTCATTCTTTGAAGGGCTGTCACCTAGCTCCCAAATAAATCACAGGGGTCTTATTCTTACTTACAAATGCGTAGCCTTAGCTTGACTTATTTCTATTCACCTTTTCTTAAATTATTCCATCTACCTTTTTACTCTGGGCCTTTTTCTTTCCTTATTTCTGTATATTTTTAAATTGATTTTATTGAGCTGTACATTTTTTCTCTGCTCCCATCCCTTTCTCTCCCCTCCACTTCAACCCTCTCCCGTGGTCCCCATGCTCCCAATTTACTCAGAAGATCTTGTCTTTTTCTACTTCCCATGTAGATTAGATTCATGTATGTCTCTCTTGGGGTCCTCACTGTTGTCTAGGTTCTCTGGGATTGTGAATTGTAGGCTGGTTTTCTTTGCTTTATGTATAAAAGCCACTTATGAATGAGTACATATGATATTTGTTTTTCTGGATCTGGGTTACCTCACTTAATATGATGTTTTCTAGATCTATCCATTTGCCTGTAAATTTCAAGATGGCATTATTTTTTTCTGCTGTGTAGTACTTCATTGTGTAAATGTATCACATTTTCCTTATCCATTCTTTGGTCAATAGACTTTTTGGTTGTTTCCAGGTTTTGGCTATGACAAGTAATGCTACTATGAACATAGTTGAGCACATATCCTTATGGTATGGTTGAGCATTTTTTGAATATATACCCAAACATGGTCTTGCTGGGTCTTGAGAAAAGTTGTTTCCTAATTTTCTGAGAAATCACCACATTGACACCCAAAGGGGCTGTACCAGCTTGCATTCCCACCAGCAATGCAGAAGTGTTCTCTTTACCCCACAAACCTCTCCAGCATAAGTTGTCATCAGTGTTTTTGATCTTGGCCATTCTTACAGTTGTAAGATGGAATCTCAGAGTTGATTTTTATTTCTCTGTTGGCTAGGGATGTTGAGCATTTCCTTAAGTGTCTTTCAGCTATTTTAGATTCCTTTGTTAAGAGTTCTCTGTTTAGGTCTGTATTCCACATTTTTTTTATTGTATTATTTGTTCTTTTGATGACCAATTTCTTGAGTTCTTTGTATATTTTGGAGATTATTCCTCTGTCTGATATGGGGTTGGTGAAGATGTTTTTTCATTCTGTAGGCTGCCATTTTGTCTTGTTGACTGCATTCTTTGTTTTACAATGCTTTTTAGTTTCAGCAGGTCCTGAATTGTTTCTCTCAGTGACTTCTGTATATCTTACTTTTAGTATTACGCTGTGACTGACTGTGTGACTGGGTGTCTGGGCCCTGATGTCCTCCTCTTCTTTTCTTGCACCTTGACTTTGCTGTTCCCTGATTTTTGCTCCATTTATTATCTCTACCTGACAGCCCCGCCTATCCTTCCTCCTGCCTAGCTATTGGCTGTTCAGCTCTTTATTAGACCAATCAGGTATTCTAGGCAGGCAAAATAATGCAGCTTCACAGAGTTAAACAAATGCAACATAAAAGAATGCAACACATCTTTGCATCATTGAACAAATTTTCCACAGCGTAAACAAATGTAACACACCTTTAACTAATATTCTACAACAGCCTAGCAATGGAGTCTTACGGTTTTTACTGGTGCCTAGAGCTATTCTTCTTCTTGTATTTTCTTTATTTTTTTTTTCAGGCAGGTTCAGGCAGTTTGGGGGCCTAGGTACCATTCTCAGGTTCCACACTTTTAACCAACACCTCTCCCTAAACACCATGAGGGGCTCACACCTGAGAGGGTAGACTACTATTGCCATCAAATTCACACTGCTTTGGGGTCTGACTTAACTTTGTCACAGCCATGCTGCATAGCTTGTGAGTCATTTTCTTGCTGAGTTAGATGAATGATCAGTTGCTGGAATGACAATGGGAAGATTCAGGGAGAGCAGGTTCTAAAGGCATACTGTCAAGTAGTCTTAGAGCAAAAACAGTGTTAAGATGAGAAGGCCAAGCCAAAGTTCCAGAAAGGAAGAAAACAAAGTGTGGAAATATACCAAAAGAATAGTTTGACAAATAGAGAATTTGCACTTGGCAGTGTTGGCCAGTGACCACCAGGTTTTAAGATTTGCATTCCTCCTCTGAAATAAACCTCAAATAATGCATGTGTGAGGTCAGACCATCTATTGCCATAAGTTTAATTGCATTTAACAATTAGAGATTTAAAGCTTAAAAGCCAATATTTGGGGTCAACTGGGAACCTGGCTGCGAATACAGGAACACAGAGGGAACTCCAGGGATGCCGACATAAAGCCACTTAGGAACCAAGCTAGTAGCCCAAAAAGTGTATGCTGAATGAAAATTTATAAATGATCTGCCATATTTAAGACAATATGGAAGAAATGGACACCACGTTAGCATAAGTGATAAACTGTCTTAGGGCTTGAATGTTCAAAAAGTATCAGTCTGTGTATCTGTTTTTCCATCATAGAAAAAGTACCATAAAGAAAACACTTCCTTAATATTAAAGACACAACTTTTATTAAAATGTATATGTGACATCTATGTATGTCATATCTATGGGTCAGTATACTTATTTCCAATGGTTATTGGTTTGAGATCTCTCTTTTGTAGTGGAGATAGTTGTAGCCCACATTTTCCTCTGCTCTTTCTGCATCCCATAGCTTTTTGCTGTGTTGTGTTTTGTTCTACCTATATCAAAGTATTGTCTCACAATTCCTTAATAATTCTGACTTGGCATGGTATCTAGAAATTTGTTAATTTCTAAACATTTCACGTGCTTTCAAGTTTTCTTGATTCAGTCCTAGCTTCATCCTCATGTGTTCTGAGAGGATGCTTTGCATGAGCTGCTCTTTTCTAATGTATGGAGGCTTGTTGTGTGTCCCAACACGCCACTGTGTAAGGACATGGCCCATGAGAGGAGAGTGTATTTCCTGTTGTTGGAAAGAGTGTCCCAATACACCACTGTGTAAGGACATGGCCCTTGAGAGGAGAGTGTATTTCCTATTGTTGGAAAGAGTGTACCATACACAATTTGTGTGGACATGGCCCATGAGAGGAGTGTGTATTTCCGATGGCTTTCCTGTGTTAGGTATCTGTTTCATTATGTAGTTGCTTATTGACTAGTTTAACTATTCTAACCACTGTTGAAGGTTGAGGTATTGAAATCCCCAACAGCTTTTGTAAAATTGCCATTTCCCCCTTCAGTTCTGTTAAGATTATTTCATGTTTTGAAGTGGGCAGAACTCCATAAAACAAATGTGTTTACAATTCCTCTACCTTTGTGTTTAGTTGACCATTTTATCAGTATATAAAATACTTGTCTATTGTAACAGTTTATAAAACAGTTTATTTTGTCTGATATTAACATAGCAAGCAAGCTCTCCTTGGTCACTGTGTGTGTGGTCTTTTCACACACCTTCACTTTCAACACATTTGTAGTATCAGAACCAAAAAGAGTCTCTGGTAGAGATGGTTGTATCATTTTTTTTCTAAAATCCATTCTGACAAACTATTTCTTCTATTTGAAGTGTTTAAGTCCATTTATATTTAAACTGATCATGGAAGAGGAAGGACTTCTGCCATTTTGTGATCAATCTACTTTCTATTGTCAAAGTCTCAGTTGCTCTATTACTGTCTTCCTTTATGTTTGTTTTTTCTTCTGTTAGTTTTTTTGTTCTTTTTGTAAATGTAAGTTTTGTTTTTAGTGGTTATCGGGGATTGTAATGAACTTTTAAATTCATGCCACCTATTAAGTCTGTTCGTAAGCTATTTTGCAGCTATTAATATGCACAAGTTGAGTCACTCCTGCATTCCTGGAGTGAACCCAAGTAGGTCATACCACACCATCATCTAAATGTGTCCTTGAGATGTGAAAGTACACTTTGGAGGATTTTTCCACTAAATTCATTAGGGAAATTTGTTTGAGAATTGTTGTTTTCCATTGTGTCCTAATATGTTTTTGGTACCAAGACAGTTAAAGTTAGTTTGAAAGTTTTTATTCCATTTTTAATGGGAAAGTTTGAGTAGCATTGGCGGTAGCACTTTATTTTTTATCAGTATATTTTAATTGAAAATTTTTTATACAATATATTCTGATTATAGTTTCCCCTCCTCACAGATCCTCCCCACCACCCAATTATATCTTCCTTCCTTCCTTCCTTCCTTCCTTCCTTCCTTCCTTCCTTCCTTCCTTCCTTCCTTCCTTTCCTTTCCTTTCTCTCTCTTTTTTTTAAGAAAATAAACAGGCAAACAAGCAAACACAACCCCAAACAAACAAGATTTAAAAAAAAAACACAAGAAACACACATACTTAAACACACGTATGTTGTAGGAGGGCCTGCTTGTTCGTTCCGGCCACCCGGCTAGCTTAGCCCTGAAATAATCTGTATTGCCCTGAAATTGTATTAATTAAGTCACTGCTTGGCCCATTATCTCTAGCCTCTTATTGGCTAACTCCCCCCTCTTGATTTAACCCATTTCTATTAATCTGTATATTGCCACATAGCAGTGGCTTACAGGGAAAGATTCTGCATGTCTGACTCTGGTGGCTCCATGATGGCTTTCCCTGACTCTGCTTTCTTCCTCCCAGAATTCAGTTCTGTCTTCTCTGCCTACCTAATTTCTGCCCTATCAACTAGGCCAAGGCAGTTTCTTTATTCATTAGCCAATGAAAGCAACACACCAACAGAAGGAACTTCTACATCAGATGTACACACATACAAACACACAACTCAACACACACACACACACACACACACACACACACAATAAAAACACAAGACTAGAAACCATAATATACAAGCAAATGACCATGAGACAAAAATTGTCCAAGCAAAGCCTTACAAAACAAAAGGTCTGCAAGAATACCATTGAGTTTGTTTTATGTTAACCATCCACTGCTGGCCATGGGATTAATAGACTAGTGAGATTCCACTGAAGAAAACTAAATTTCCTTTGTACGCAGATGTCAAGATGGGAACTCATGCCCACTTCCTCGTCTCAGCACTGGGATACCATCTGGCTGAAACCTGGGCAGGTTCTGTGCTTGCTGCCACCATTTCAGTGAGTCCATGTATTTTTAGCACATTCTTGAAGATCTGATATAGTATTGTGGTAGATTCATCTGGTCCTAGGTTTCTTTAATCATGTTACTTGTTGGGGATCTGTTGAAGTTGCTTTATACTCTTAGTTTTAAAATGTTATTCATTCAGTTTTTAAATGTGTGAGTGTTTTAGGCATATGTGTTTGTGCACTACTTACATGCCTAGTGTTCATGGAAGTCAGAAGAGGACACTGGCTCCCTTGGAATGGGAGTTGCAGACAGCTGTGAATCACCGAGTGGGTACTCGGATTGAACTCAGGTCCTCTAGAGCAGCAAGTGTGTCTAACGGCTGAGCTGTCTCTCCAGTTCTCTTATGTTTTAAGACAATATTTTTATTTTACACATATGGGTGTTTTGCTTGCATGTGTATATGTAATATATGCATGTATGCCATGCCCACAGAGGCCAGAAGAAGGTCCCATAGAAATGTGATTACAGATGGCTATGAGCCACCGCATTGGTGCTAGGAACTGAACCCAACTTCTCTGTAAGAGCAGCAAGTGCTCTTAACCACTGAGCTGTCTCTCCAGCCCTATGGTATAGTCTAATTCTAAAGTTTCATCATTGATTCTGAGTGTGACCTATATGAGTATGAGAGTTAAGCCATCCACTGATACTGTCTCGGTAGCTACATTTACTGAATATCTATTTATGGTTGTTATATTTTCTTTTTTGTATTTAATTTTAAAAATTATTATTTTATTATTATTATTATTATTTACTTTGGGTTTTTGATACAGGGTTTTTCTGTAGCTTTTGAGCCTGTTCTGGAACTAGCTCTTGTAGACCAGGCTGGCCTTGAACTCACAGATATCCGCCTGTCTCTGCCTCCCGAGTGCTGGGATTAAAGGCGTGCACCACCACTGCCTGGATGTATTTAATTTTTTGAAAAAGAAAACAAACTATCTTTTTCATTATACATATCAATCCCAGTTCCCACTTCCTTCCTTCCTTCCTTCTTCCCATTCCCTCTACATACACCCCCATCCCACCCGCATCCACTCTTCTAAGAGGGTAAGACACATTGCTTTGTAGAAGGTCTAAGGCCCTCCCTACTGTATCTAGGCCGAGCAAGGTATCCATCCAAAGAGAATGGATTCCAAAAAGCCAGTACAAGCAGTAGGGATAAATTCTGGTGCCACTGGCAGTGACCCTGCAGTGTGCCCCAGCCATGCCCCTGTCAACCACCTTCAGAGGGACTAGTTTGGATCTATGCTTGTTCCTTCCTAGTCTGGCTGGAGTTGGTGAGCTCTGATTAGCTCAAGTAAACTGTTTCAGTGGGTGAGCCCATCATGGTCTTGACTTCTTTGCTCATATTCTCATTCCTCCCACTCTTCAACTGGACTTTGGGAGCTCAGCCCAGTGTTTCAACACAGGTTTCTGCCTCTGTCTCCATCAGTTGCTGGATGAATGTTCTATAGTGATATTTAAGATATTCATCAGTCTGACTACAGGGCAAGGCCAGTTAGGGCACCCTCTCCTCTATTACTTAGGGTCTTAGCTCGGGTCAATTTTTTGTGGATTCCTGGGAATTTCACTAGTACCAAGTTTCTTGCTAGCCCCATAATGGCTCCATCGATCAAGATATCTCTTTCCTTGCTCTCATCTCTGTCCTTCTATCTCAACTATCCCATTCCCTCAAGTTCTCCTCCCCCCTCCCCTCTTTTCCTCCACTTCCCATTCCACCCTCCCTTCTCCCCTCCACCCTTATATTCCCAATTTTGTCAGGTGATCTTGTTTATTTAGACTTTTTAGGTGGATCTATTTATGTTTTTCTTAGGGTTCATCTTGTTACTTAGCTTCTCTAAGATCATGAACTATAGGCTCAATGTCCTTTGCTTATGGCTAGAATCCACTTATGAGTGAGTACATACCATATTTATCTTTTTGGGTCTGGGTTACCTCAGATGGTAACCTGATGGTGTTTTCTAGTTCCATCTAGTTGCATGTAAACAAGATGTCATTTTTTTTTAAGTCACTGAGTAGTACTCTAATGAGTAAATGTGCTACATCTTCTTTATCCATTCTTCAGTTAAAGAACATCGAGATTGTTTCCAGGTTCTGGCTAGGACAAATAACGCTACTGTGTGGAGAAGCAGCCATGGGTGTCAGGTAGCCCACTGTAGTTCTCAAACTCTGAAGAAAAGAATGGTGGTCCCAGGGCTTGATCCTCCAGCTGACTCTAGGCAATCAGAACTATCCAAGATTGTCCTCAGTTGATGAGCTGTAGCATCTAGCAGGGTTATGTCACCCTCTGTAGCTCACAGTCTGTCAGCCAGCTTCCTGACACTTTCAGGCCCTCCTGCTGTTCCAAACCACCAGAGCTGTGGTAGAGTAAACTCTTCCTTCCTATGATCAGACCGTAACCCTTCTGGTTGCTCAGTTTTAGGCAACAGATTCTCTGTCAAGACAGCTCCTGGCCCCTGCCCTCCAAGTCATACAGAGAAACAAAATGGGCTTTCTGTCCACTGTAAACCAAACCATTGGAGAAGTCACTGTGGTAGTTTGAAATAAAATGGCCCCAAAGGGTGTGGCACCATTAGGAGGTGCGGCCTTGCTGGAGTAGGTATGGCCGTGTTGGAAAAGTATTTCACTGTAGAGATAGGCTTGAGGTCTCATATATGCTCAAACCATGCCCAGTGAGCCAGTTCACTTCCTGTTGCCTGTGTGAGATGTAAAACTATCAGCTTCCTCTCCAACACCATTGGTTTTCTCCATGTCACCACGTCCCACCATCATGATAATGGACTGAACCTCTGAGCTGTAAGCCACTCAATTATATTACATTAAATGTTTTTCCTTTTTAAGAGTTGTTTTGGTCATGGTGTCTCTTCACAGCAATAGGAACCCTAACTAAGACAGTCACAATGAACTTGAAGCTAGTGCAGGCTGTGGATTTGTCCTGAGTCTCTTCCCTAGAATGGGGTTCCCTTTCATAGGGTCTTCCGATTCCCTCTGCCCTATGGGCCACACTGTTTGAGCTGTTTCCCTCTCTCGCCTGTCATCCATCTTCCACTCTGGGTTTTAGGTGTCCTATCTCAGTCTTTGTGACTCCCTGAAGCTCACCCTGTCCTGGGATTAGCAGTTTCTGTTTCGCCATCTTACCTGGAGGACATGACCTCCCACACAGCCTTGACAGCTGCCATCCCCCTGATGGAGCAGAGAACAATTGGAGAGTCTCATACACTCAGCCTTGGTGGTGAAGAGCGCCACGCCTCACTCAGGGCTACACAGCGCTTGCCACCGGGAACAGTAGCACATGGGGCTGTGTGGATGGCAGGTTTTGTCATCAGCAAAGGTGAGTTACCTCCCTGCCCCCAGCTCTCGCCCACTTCCGGTTCTCATGAGATATCATTGGCTTGTCAAGCCACGCCGGCTGTCAACACAGTAATCCTGTTAGGTGGAGAGCCAGGAACCCCTGGGACCTGAGCTGCTCTTGTGTGACTGCATGGCATATCTGGTAGGAAAAGGAGCTCATGGACCTCTGCTGACATCGCTTGAACACTGAGGTCCGCCCCGCCGGTTTCTTCTGTATGCTGTTTGCTCAGGTGCGGACACGGATCTGTCCCTTGCTCCATGGCCGAACTTGCTTACTGCTTCTAATTAATTAGAATTTTTTAAAATACACCTTTATATTATGTGAAAATAGAGATATATTTCATTATTTATTTCTCTCCTCTCTTTAAACACTGTTCTTCATTGTGTATACTCTTTGTACACAGAACAGTTGCCTAAGGACATTTTCAGACACGTATTACGTGGTTGAGCGTATTCCCCACAAACACATCTCCTTTCTTACTCTCCTGGTGCTCTCCTTTGTCCCATAGACAGTTTCACATATTGTTGGGAAAAGTGCAGCCTAGCTTCAGACCAGGGCATGAGTGCTGGCCCAATGGTTCTCTAGGTGAGGCAAGGCCCCCAGGAAGAGTCCAGTGGACTTTGGGACAACGCAGCATACTGCAGAGACCACACAGCCTGTACACTTGCTCTTCTTTTTTAATGTCGTTGATTCTCTTGGTGGTTTCAGTGTCATTTTGTCAATTATGCATGGGACAGAAGTGATCATTCCTGGAAACCCCATTTTTTTTCTAGAATATCTTCCCCTAAAATTCTTTGGGAGCTGATGGTTCTCAGGTTTCTTGTCTGGGGATGGCAGGTGTTACTTCAGCTGTTCTAATTCAGTGCTGACAGGATTGGAGGCAGGTCACCCCTAGTCTGTAAGTATGTTTTGAGCGATATTGTTCTTGAAGATGTGTGCCTATGTTTATCACCTTTCGTTTTGTAAAGACAGGATGTACCTGGCTTGGTTACTGGCCAAGCTAGCAGAACGATAAGTGTTTTGGCTTAAAGATGTTTTGGCGTAAAGGTTGGGAGAACTGGACTTGACATATTTGTTTTTGCCAGAGGTTAATGTTGGAGATGGGAAAAGCTTGTTTGCTAGTATAGAAAAAACATGCTTGTTTTTAATGTATAAACAAAGACAGCTGGGCTATATGGGGCTGGCCACGTGCGTGAAACTCATCTGCTGGTTGGACAATTCATTTCTTCATACCGATGCACCGTTCTCATCTTAGGACCCAAACCCAGACTGCAGCAGGACCACAGCAATATCCATTTTCATGTCACATATGAGCACACATTTTTATGTATATAACATCTAGGGAACACAAATGAGAGAAAATAGATAATACTCATCTTTTCGAGACTGGCTTAATTCTCTAGTTTCATCCATTTTCTTGCAAACAACACAACTTTGTTCTTCATGGCTGAAGAAGTCAGTCCATTGTGCATGTAGATCCTGTTTTCCTTATCTATGCACCTGTTGATGGGCACCTAGGCTGGTCTGTGACCTAGTGGTTGTGACTAGTGACGTGATCAGTGTTGATGTGCAAGGGTCTCTGGGAGACGCTGACCTAGAGGTCAGTGAGCGGACATCCAGGAGAAGTCTGGGTAGTGTGGAATATCTATGTAGTTTTTGAGAAACCTTCAGACTTATTGCCAAAGTAGCTGGATGAGTTTATATTCCCGGAAGCAGTGTGTGTTTCCTTTAACCCACATCATTGCCAACATCTGCTATTTTCTTAATGACTGACATTCTAATTGGGATGGAATCTCAGGGCAGTCTTTTTAATTTTTAATTAGAAATTTTATTATGATTCTAAATTAAAATATAATTATATCTTTTCCCCCTCCCCTTCTCTCCCTCCATCTCCTTCCATGTACCCTGACTCATTCCCTCTCAAATTTATGGGCTCTTTTTTTCTTGATTTGTTATTGTAACTTTAGTGTGTAAATGCATAAATATTTAAATGCAGCCCTTCTGAGGCATTTAGTGTTGCTTGTGTGTATTTGACTTCAGGGCTGAGAATTTGGAATTGGATACCCAATTAGGGGTCTCATCCCTGGGGACAACTAATTTCCCCCCTTTTAGCAGTCTTTGGTTGCCTATAGTTCATTGTGTAGGAGTGAGACCCAATCAGATTTCTCCTTTTTCCAATAGCATCTCTAGTAATGTCACAGTTCAGGTCCTGTTTAGGCAGCTATGCTGTTGAAGCATCACGGGAGTAGCTTCCCCTCCATTTCTAGGAGACATTGTCTCACAGATTTCCCGACCCTCTGGCTCTTCCAGTCTTTCTACCCCCACTTTTCTGATGTTCCCTGAGCCTTAAATTAATAATGATGTTTTAGATATATCCACTGGGTCTGGGCAGTCCCCTATCAGATGGCTTCTGCATTTTGATCAGTTGTGGACCTCTGTAATGGTCTCCATCCTCTGCAAAGAGAAGCTTCTTTGATTGGGGATGAGAACTATTCTGATCTCTGGGTGTGAGGGTATTGGAATGCAGTTAGAAACTATGCTGGTTTAGCAACATGGTGACAGTAGCTTCTCCTGTAAGATTCACGCTCCATTAGCCCTGGGAATTAAGTCTGTTTCTAGTACCTGGCATGATTTTCCTCCTGTGAAGTGAGCTTTAAGTATAATTGGACATCTGTTGGTTACAATCACGATATCAGGGCTACTATTGCACCTTTAGGGATGTCTTTCTTAGTTTATTGATGTAGCTCCCAGACATCATTGCTGGGTAGGGCTATTGCTTGCTGCCTGCTCTTGCCAGCATGTACCTACCTTCTGGTACTCTGACAGCTAGTCACCAAGGAGGAGGCACTCAGATCAAATCTAGCTTGAATCCTTTGAGTATGCAATTGAGTCTTACCTTCGAACAAGGGCAACAGCAATAGTTTAAATTGTTTAAACTTCTCTGACCAACAACTTCAAAGGAGGTTTCTCATGCCTGGGTCTGGGGTTGAGCCATTATTTTCCGAGTGACTTATGCTGCTATTTTAAGTGTTTTCCTTCTAACAGTTTAAGAGCTTCAGGATCTATTTGATATTTTTGTTTTGCACAGAGTGAGAGAAAGAGATTTATTATCGTGTGGATATCTAGTTTTCCCAGCTTCCCTTGTGGAAGTGACTTCTTCTAATGTATGGTTTGATATCTTTTTCAAAGATTGGGTCATACCTTGTATTGGTCTATATCTCCTCTGCTCTGTTGACTATATGTTAAAAGTACGTGACTATGTATTGTTTGCACCAAAAGCTGCCTTTTTGTGGCTATAGCTGTGTGATCTAACTTGAAATCAGGCAGGCATTGAAGTCTAGTATTTCTTCCCTTAGCATCAACGTCTTTGCCTTCCCTCCTTTCCCATTTTCTTTTTGTACCTCTGACAACAACACCATCTATGTTCCCCCTCCTCCTAATTTTAGCCTTTTGAATGTCATCTTTTTGTGTGACCAATCTAATTAAAATTTGTCAATTTTGTTTTCCTTTCAAAAGAGTCAATTTAATGTTCTTTTCTAATTTTATATTCTAGTTTATAACTTTTCTGATCCTTATGACTTACTACTTATTCCTACTGTATTGTGTATGTGAAGTTCTTTTTTCTTTACGTAGTCTTACAGAAGACTATATAAATTTAGGTTATCAGTTAGGATTGGGGTTGATAAACTATATCTTTCCTTCTGTACATTGCTCTTCTGAACCCTTCATTTGGGTTCATTTTGTTTACATTTAGATTCATCTCTAAGTATTTTTCATTATACTTAGTATAAACCCATTACCATTTTTAATAAATCATTGTTTTTTCTGCAATATGTAATTCAATTTTCACAAATTTGTAAATACCCTAATTTTTTCCTATTATTGATTCCTAATTTAATTTCACTGTAGGTTATGAATATACTTTGTACAATTAGAACACTGTGATGGTATTTTTCTTAAATGAATACTAAACTATCAACATTTCAACAAGTAATCAGTGCCTTAAAATAATTATTGAGATATTCTACACTTCTATGAAGTGCTCACAATATGTTGGGTGATTTTCTTTATGGGACATCTCAGTTTAGATAAGTCACATCTCTAGAGTTGAAGCCAAATAATGGCAAGTGTCTGCTTTATGGGACATAGACCTTTAGAACCTACTGAGGTTTGTTTTATGGTCAAGCATATAGTGCATCTTGGGAAATGTTCACATGCATTTAAAATACATATTTTGTTATGACTGAATCATGTATACAAGAAGTATTTCCTATAAGCATTAAATTTTTAAAAAATATATAGAATGTTATGTCTTCACAATATTTTGTCCTTCTTCACCTCCTCACTGTTTTTAGATGTGAAGAGAAGATGTCTCTGGTGTTGGCTCTTCTGCTCAGGTGGGACTGCTGTTCCAGAACTGGTGAGTGACTTGGTGGCTGTAAGCAGTTATTACCCCAGTGGCCCGGATGAAGGCATGATGTTGTCAAGTCTTTATTACTGCTAGTGGCTACTACTCTACAGCCTGATTGAGAGAAGGGACTCTGATGGGGGAGTGTCATATATCAATCTGTTGATTTCATTGGTTGAGCAATAAAGAAACTGCTTGGCCCTCATAGGTTAAAACATAGGTGGGAGGAGTAAACAGAACAGAATTCTGGGAGAAAGAAGCTGAGTCAAGGAGTCGCCATGATTCTCCCACTCCAGACAGACGCAGGTTAAGATCATTCCTGGTAAGCCAGCTCATGGGCTACAGCAGATTATTTAGAAATGGGCTAGTCCAGGTGTGAGAGCTAGCCTAGAAGAGGCTAGATAGAAATGGGCCAAGCTGTGTTTAAAAGAATACAGTTTCCGTGTAATTATTTCGGGATGTAAAGCTAGTAGGGTGGAGGAATGCAGCCTGCCACTTATTACTACAGGACTCATTCCTTCCACATCCTTCTAACATTGAGAAGAAGCTTCCATTTCTTAATCTTGAGAAACAACCAATTTCCCATTAAACACATTCATCAGCACACAAAAATCAGTATCCAGTGGTCTGAAATAGGAGACAGGAGAACAATCTTATAGCTGCTAAAAGAAGTAAAAAAAAATCTTTATGGTGAAAACCATAAAACATTGATGAAAAAACACATATATACACACATAAAATAGAAAGACGGTTTTTAGACAGAAATCATATTGTTAAAAATACCTGTACGACACAAAACAATCAACACAGTCAATTCTTATCAAAATATCAGGGGCATTCTTCCTAGCAGTAGAAGCAATCTTAGACTTTGTGTGGAAATACAGTGCCCTTTCCTCCACCTCTTTCCCTACAACTAATTTTAAGCAAAAAGAGCAAGGAAGAGAGCATTGGAGTACTTGGTTTTTAACAGACTGTAAAGTTGTATTGACCAAGACTGCATGGTCTCACAATCAAAACATACACACAGACCAATAGAACAGAAAACCAAGAAGTAAACCCACACATCTGTAGTCAAGTGGTTATCTTTGCTCTTTATTTATAGACAGTTTAACTCTGGTGGTCAGGCTGGTCTCTTATCAACAATCAGCCTTGGGACACTAGGGGACAGGTGTGAATTGCCACACTTGGCCTTAGTGAATTTTTTTTTAAACAAAGGTCCTAAGGGAATTGTGGGATTGAATAACCGCATGTAAAAGTATGAAAGCTGGCCCGTATCTCTTAATAATTACAAAGTCACTTTATTTTATTTTTTTTTTATTTTTATTTTTAATTTATTTATTTATTG
>NC_022010.1:49717923-49732579 GCF_000317375.1 Microtus ochrogaster
AGGCTGGGAGGAGGTGGAAACTTGTTTTTTTTCCTTTTCTCAATAAAAAAAAATAAAAAAAAATAAAAAAAAAGCAAGGCCCCAAATTATGAAACTACTAGAAAAAAAATCTAGGAAAATGCTTTAGTATATTGGGATGGCAAAGATATTTTTGGTAAGACCCAAAAAGCATGTATAAGAAAAGTACACATAGAGAAATGTGATTACACCCGGACTGCATAACAAAGGAAACAGTAGAGCACAGCCCAGAGACCGGGAGGAAGTATTTGTAAACTGTATCTGACAATGGGTCAGTTTCAAGAATATACAAGAACTAAATGGTCAGAACCAACCTGATTAAAAAATGGACAGTTCATGTAGGTAGGCATTTCTTTAAAAAAAAGGTACAAAAATGGCCAAAACGTTTTTGAAGAAACTCTCAATATCAACAATCATCAGAATGCAACGTCTCACAGCAGTAAGGATGGCCATGGTCAGAGAGATAAATGGTAAAATGTGCTGGCGGGAATGTAAATTATCATGGGCATTACGGCAGCCACATGGGGATTAGCCTGGAAAGTGAGGGAGCTGCTCACAACTCCTCAGTCCCACACTGGGCAATCGCCACAGAAATGAATCCGGACTGAGGACACATCGGAACGCGTGCCTATGGCTGCACCGATCACAGTGGCCAAGAAACAGAAGCAGCTTGTCACCAAGAAGATGTGGAACACAAACACAGTCATAAGAATAGTCAAATCCTGTCATTTGGCTGTAACGAAGGGTCGCTATGTTAAATGAGATAAAATAAGTATAGGAAGACAAGTAACACATGATCTCACTCATGTGGAAAAAAGAACGGCTGCTTTTGTGGAGGTCAAGGACAGAATGAGGGTTGCCAGGGCCTTCGGAGAGGGATGTGGTGGGGTCAGGTTGATCAATGGCTGTGTAGTTCTGAGCAAGTGGATATAGTGTGTTATTGCGTAGCAGGGCAAGTATAAACAACAATGTACTCCATGTCATAAAAAAGCTGGGGGAGAGATTTTGGAGTTTTGACCATGAGGAGATGATACGCCAGGAAATACACATGTGTAATCTGAATCAAACATTAGGCCGTGTTCCAAAGCATCACGTGGTTCCCGTAAATAGGTATCCTTTTAAATGTATTAGTTAAAAGGTAAAATAGTAATGGAAATACACAGACTTCATAAGGGAGTGGGAGGGAAGTCTAATCTCCATTGGAAGAAGAGTCCAATGCCCTTCCTTGGAGTTATTTTGTTAATCCTCCTACTTCTGAACCTGAATCTCAGTATTTCAAACCCAGTGATGTATGAAGGGAGATGGGGAGCTGGGACACCAAAGGTGACAGTTTGTTTGGTTTTGTTTTCTTATTTAATTTGTAAAGAAATTTAGTCTTTGCTCATATATTACACCCCAACCTCAGCTTTCATATCCCACCCCCTCCCAGCTCCTTCTCTCCCCACCTCCCCGTTCCCCGCCTCTGTTTCCCTTCAGAAAAGAGCGATCCTCCCAGGGGTATCAACTAAACATGGCATGTCAAGTTGCAATAAGACTAGGCTCCTCCCCTCATATTAAGGCTGAATAAGACAACCTAGTAGGAGGAAATGGGTTCCAAAAGCGGGCAAAAGAGTTAAAGATAGCCCCCTCCCCGTTTCCACTGCTATGAGTCCCACAAGAAGACCAAACTATACAACCATAGCATACACACAGAGGACCTAGCTCAGATCTCTGCGGGCTCCCTGATTGCCAGTTCAGCCACAATGAGCCCCGTGGGACCAGGATGGTTGATTCTGTGGGTTTTCATGTGGTGTCCAAAGGTGATGTTTTTAACTAATTATCTCTGTTTTTGGGAGATGAGTTTTTAACACAGTTCAGTTAAAATTAATCTAAATTTAAAATCTGTGATAGAGCACTTGCTGTGTGTCAGGCAATAGCCACAGTATAGGAAATAGCTCTTAGGCCTCACAGATTTTATATTATAAAAGGACTTTAATATAAAAATAGATAATTTTATTTCTCAGTGTAAAAAGAGAAGATGGGATGTCTTGGGAGGCAGCTCAGTGGTAGAGTGCTTGTTCAACGTTTGTAAGGCTCTGATTTCTGTCCCTAGCATGGGGTGGGAGGGGGGGAGAAAAGAGGGGTGTTCAACGTTTGTAAGGCTCTGATTTCTGTCCCTAGCATGGGGTGGGAGGGGGGAGGAAAGAGGGGGTTGTGACGGAAGAAGTATAGCTACTAGTGAATATTTAAAATCACCCAGAGATTTTAAGATCTTAAATGTAAGACTAGGTGATGTTCGATTGCTTTTCTGACTACACCGGTCACTGCAACCGTTCCTGGGTGGACTTCCTCCCCAAAGTTGTTGCTGTATTTTCCAATCCTGTGTCCTATTTCTGACTCCTCCCAGAAGCCTTTACTTATTTACTGAATCTCTTCTCCACTTTCCAGAGCCCACTCCCTTTCAGGCTACTGTAGGAAGCTGCTGTCCCGTAAATCTCCCCTTCTGCTGATCTCTGGAGTTGTATCGATACAGTTCCTTTACCGAGTAATAAAGCTTCTCAGTGCTCAGAAAACGTTTGCATTGAATCGAGGATTCTTCATGACCCCTTTGGGGGCATCCCAGGGATCTAAATTTGGGACATAATCTGAAGTTAGGTGGCAAGATTAACTGTGCACTCTCAAGTGAGAACGGAGCCCAAGGGCCCTTGACACCTGTTGTATCTCTAAATGACATTCTTCATCTGCAACTTCCCCAAATTTCATGTTGCTTATTTGAAAATTTGATAGACTCAATGCAAAATTTAAACAGTGAAAAATTTTCGGGATCATCCAGGAGAAATAGATTTTGAATGCAAATAAGTTATCTGAGACATTAATTCAAATGTTGAAAAGCAAAACTCTGAAAACGTAAGAGATTGAATGCTTGGAAAACACTTATGTATAAAAGATGTTTTGATTTTCAGAAATGATTTTTGTAATTTTTATTTACTCTTTGGTGGTTTTATGTATATGACTATAATGTGTTTGGATTATATGCCTCCAAATCACCGGCCTGCTGAGGCTGGCACCATTGTATGCTTTGTGTTGTTCTTCCACTAGAGGGCAGCAAAGATTTATGATTGAACAATAGACTTAGGGGTTCGATTTTTGGAATATAGTTTGAACAAAATACATTTACCACTAATGGTAAAACACACTAACTTTCTAGCCAAGTGTAAGGTGAGATGAAGCGATATCTTTTCTCTTTTAAAGGACAGTGTGCTTCATCATAGTACAGGCTCCTTCCGTGGCTTTTCAACCTCACCCAAATGTGTGTTAGGCTCTGCCCCTTGCTGGGAGCTGTGCAGGTCTTGGGATTGAGAGATGAACCAGATACCATTTCTGCTTCCGAGAGCTGTGTCCTGTGGCAAACCATGTCCACAGTAAACCCAGGGGTGGCATACCTTCAGAAGGCGCAGTATGTAGTACATTACAGGTGTTTTCTGCTGTTTGCTTTATCTCATTACTCAAAAATAGCTATAAGAACCAAGAATTCACTCTTCCATTTTATGGATGGGAAGTTGATCAAAGGGGCTGAATGGGTAGCACACCATATAAGCAACAAAGTCAATGTTGGAACTTGGGCAGCCCGACACAGCCTTTCACCACAGTGTTATACTGTGTCCTACACAAACTGTATTCTGAAGCAAACAAACAAACAAACAAAACCCCATCGTCTATGAGGCACTTTCTGTTTAGGTCTGTTTGACGGTGTCAACAAAGGTACTTTCTTTCTGACTTCGATTTTAAATGGTTTGAGAAATGAAACAGGAGAGTGTGGAAATGAAGTTCACATCTTTATTACGGAGCGACTTCGAGGAATTGGAGGTCTGAGGTTTAGAACTGCTAAGTAGGTTTACTTGTTAGTCCTGATTTTCAGCATGAATGGGCCTCATCCTCAGACCTCCACCCAGTGCCTCCTCCCAGTAAGAGGACTGAGTGACCTATTAGTAACTCATTCCCGGGAAGGCCGGAACTGTGAGTCAACATACCCAGATTATTCTTTCCACATCTACCAGTCAGATGCAGCACAGTCTCCCGTGAGCAGAGAGAAGCCAGGAAATTGCTCCCTAGGGAGGAAAAATCCCCCTCGTGATGGAGTTGCATTTCTCCCTATTGCAGAGTGTGTGGCAGCTACCTACTGTTGAATTTTTATACAGTTGTACACCTACACCACAGTCTCTGGAACCTGTGAATAGCTTACATGGCAAGGGGTGAGGATGCAGGTCATGGGTGGAACTTAGTTGCTGATCATCTGAACTGGGAGGCTATCTTGGATATGCAATGTTATCACCTTTGAACATGGAAGATACATGAAGAAGAGTCACAAGGACAGAGAATGGCTTCCCCAAGCCCAAGAATGGTGCGGGAGAATTATCTGTATTCTGTCAATCATGTCAATCATAAAACACTGATTGGCCAGGCAGGAAGTATATAGGTGGGTCAACCAGACAGGAAGTAGAGGCAGGGAGATGAGAACAGGAGAATTCTGGGAAGGAGGAAGTTGATTCCTCCCAGCCCTGCCCAGACTCCAAAGAAGCAACATGTGATCTGCCCCACTGTGAAAGGTACTGAGCCACATGGCTAACATAGATCAGAATAATGGGTTAATATAAGTTATAAGAGCTAATAAGAAGCCTGAGCTAATGGGCCAATCAGTTTATAATCTAATGTAGACTCTCCGTGTGATTTTCTTTGGGACTTGCCAGCTGTGGGGTATCGGGTGGGACAGAAACCCCAACAAGCCGGCCCTTCATGTTACATGAGAAAACAATTATCCCGTGGCAAGGAGTTTTGGCCGACAGATGTGGGAGCTTCCTCCTCTTCTGCACAGTGTTGATGCCACTCTCAACAGCTTCTCTTCACTGTCCTGGTCTCCATGCCCTTCTAGCTCTCTTTTTAACATCTTCTTAGGAGATATGACTAGATAAAAGGATTGTGTTCCAGATGTCGCAGAAGGTGCCTGGTGGGCTGTTCTTTTGTTTTCCAGGAACACTCGTCTACAGGAGACAGGATCTGTGTCTCTTAGTGGTTCTCCTCTATTGTTTGGGTTTTGGGGTTTGTAGGAACAAGCTATCATTTAACTTTTAAATAAATGCCACGCACTCTTGACTTTGCTGTCTCGTTGCTTTTCTGACTTGATAGAACTATGTTTGCACGGCCTGTCTTCCTGGCATCCATACTAACTCCTCCATCATCTACAACTTATCATTAGCATGGCCAGTGCACCCCTACCACACCCTGTATTTAAGGAAGACGTCTTCTCGGATGCCCCAGCTTTATGAAAACACCCCTCAAAGTCTCTTCAGAGAATTATTTTCTGATTGTATCTGGATTGTCTTCTGGTCTTAATTTTATTTCTCTCTCAGAAGGTGATTGCGTTGATTAGCTGATGAATAAATGACCTTGGATATTCTATTTCTCACTATGAATTATTTATTTATTCAATTCAGGTTAACCCTTCTTTGGGCCCTGCCATTTATACCAGAAACTATGAGCTGGGATACATGAGGCGGATAAGAGGAGGAATTGTGGATCCTGAACCAAAGGGACTCGCATCCTTAGGGCTCAGTGCTTCCCTCAAATGATGTCAGAGCCCAGAAAGCAACCACTGATGAAGAGATGTCTTAACTCTCAAGGTCACGAACAGATTTAGTCAGTTTCATGGAGATCAAAGGAGTTAAACTGCTTCTGGTTTCCAAGGGTGGGGAAAAGGCAGAGACAGAAGCAGAAGACGAAGAGATAGTATAAAAACAAATGAAAAAAAAAATCAAAAAATGGAGCCAAGAGGAGGAAAAGCGAGCAAAAGGAAGGCAATGAAGAACAAGCCAGGAAGGATGCAGAAGACCCCGCGGGCAGCCTAAAGCATCCTCAGGGGCCATAAACAGCTGGCGGGAAGATGCACTGAGTGGCTGGAAAGGGAATCATTGTGCCTTCACTTCCCCTTCTCAGGAGCCGAGAAGCACAAGCATCACTGTCACGAAAATGAATACATTAGAAAAATACACACGCCCCAAACTTTCTGGGTAATATTTTAGCAGAAGAAAATTCATTAATGTATTAATAGATTTTGGTCTGCAGGGAAATAGTTAGAGCGAGAAGAAAAGCAACTGCCACCCTAGGTATGGGCCATCTTCCCTTAAAGATGCAAATGAAGCGGCAGCCACTCTCAGATGCTACTTAGGAACGTTACAATTAGCCGCAGTAATAACTGTGCTCTTTGGTTCTTGCTTTGTTTTACAGTGACTCTAATTAAAGGCCTAGTGATGTCGGAAAGTCACATTAATTATTCATCTGCAAACATTTACATAGACTTCCCTGTTCGCCTTCAATAAATTATCAACTTCACATCTCCATAATTTAATCAAAATGACTAAAAATATACCATCTCAGGCTTCGGTTCCTCCTCTGTGGTCTTTGACTCTTCACTGTTCTTTGTCAGAAGAGAAGATTTCCAACTGTTAGTGAGAAAGAAGAGAAGAAAATCTGCCAGTAGGAATCGTGGAGACAGTGTTTACTTTTTCCCCACACTGTCATATTGATTGGTATAAGGCTGTGGTTTGCAAATGGCTGTAATTGTTTTTTTTTTTTAATCGCAAGATGAGAGGTACCGTGGTATTGTGTTGTTATTGAAAGTTGCATGCTGCTATAATTATTAACAGAAGCAGAATATTCCAGAATACAGGGACAACCCCCCTACCATGCTCAGTATGTGAAGAACTGAGGCTTCAGCAGCTTAGCACGCGCGCACACACACACACACACACACACACACACACACTCACTTCCAGGGCTTACAGTTGAGGCATCACGGATTGAGAGCAAAATTAGAAAAGCAATTGAAGAATTACAGGCTAAGGAGACAGATGTGCAACTCGATGGATTAAGTCGTTTCTTAGTCGGCCTATAACTAACTCTTAAGACTGGCAGACAGCCAAACTCAAGGACTTTTTTTTTTTTTTTTTGGTTTTTCGAGACAGGGTTTCTCTGTAGCTTTGGTGACTGTCCTGGAACTAGCTTTGTAGACCAAGTTGGCCTCGAACTCCCAGAGATCCGCCTGCCTCTGCCTCCCGAGTGCTGGGATTAAAGGCATGCGCCACCACCCGGCACCCAAGGACCTTTTAAGGGTGGTGATGGGAAAAGTTTAGACTTTGGAGTCAGCTGCACTCATGGTAAAGAAAAATTCTCAATTCTGATTTTCAGTAGTTTCTGTTGAAGAAGTCTTATTCATCTTGACGGATAATGCCCTGGCCCAGGATCATTTGATTGCAGGGAGTGGCAGCCTCTTCAAGCAAATTAAACACAGCACTCACTGTAAGGAGCACAAGTACACTGCCCAGACAGATTGCAGACAGCTTTTCATTTCTGCCGGTGTTCTCACCCGAATTCCTGTATGAAATCTGCAGGATGTAGAACCAAGAACAGAGAGGCATCCTGGGTTTATGGTTCAAAAGATGTAAACTGTTTAAATGGCAACACTCCCCGAGTTGGCCTAGATGTCCAAGAGCCTCTCACAAGTCAGTTTTCGAGATTTGGGGACAGAAATCAACAAGTGGGCCCTAAGGTTCACATGAATACCCAGAGAACCAGAATAGCCAAGACCACCCTGGGAAAGAAAATGGTAGGGTACTCACCCTCTTGATTTCACAGTTTCCTATAAAGTTACAGGAACCAAGGGAGCGTGGATCCGGCATGCAGGATCAGTGCAATTTAATTGGAGACTCCAGAAATTATAAATGTGTACATACATACAGTCTAATTTTTTTCTAAGCTGCCAAATGTTGGAGTGCTGGAATTAAAGGCGTGCGCCACCACCGCCCGGCTGGAAAAGAATAGTCTTTAAAGGGAGTTATCACAACTGGGTAGCACCATGCAAAGTAATGGAACTAGACTCCTCTGCCATACCACATACAACAAACTAACTCGCACATCAGTCACAGATCTGAAAGGGAAAGCTCTAAAAGTCTTAAAGAGGTCCATGTGTTCATCCACTTAGATTAGAGAATGGTTCTCCTCCCAAGTTTTATCTCCTTGTCTTGTTTTTCTCCTTTCTCCCCTTCTCCGTTTATTTAAGATATTGTGTAGCCAAAAATGACCTTGGACCTCATTACAACAACAAAGGTACAGGCAACAAAAGAAATGAGATTAAGTGACTACGTTGGGACTAAAAGTATTTGTGGGCTGTTTTGTTTTTTCGTGCAGGTCTCCAGACATGCTGAGAATGTGCACTAGTCCCTGAGCCATGCTCTCTTAGAGCTACAGAATGAAATGATAACCCACAGAACAGGGCAATTATTTGCAAATCATTTAGTTGATAAGGTCTGATATCCAGGATCTATCAGAACTTCTGCAACTACATATGATTTAAAAAAAAAAAAAGACCCAGAAAGACAACTCAATTAAAAATTTGCCAAAGGACTTGAATAAGCATTTCTCCAAAGATGTGTCAACTGCTAGTTCATTCGGTGTAAGGATCTTGTAGGCAACAGGAAGTCGACTGAAGCACTGGGTGGTATCCTGAGCATAGGAAACCTCAAAGCCTGCCCCACAGTGACACCGTTCTTCCAGCAAGGCCACACTCACTTTACAAGGGCATTGTCACTCACCGCGGATGCTGAATCGTTGGCAAGTCCTCCATCTCTGGAGGTAAACTCTTCTGTAATCAGAGAGAAAATCAAGCCCTTTCATCCTGATTTGGGCCTTCCTGTACTTAGTTGGTTCTACTTTTAGTTTCAAGATCTAAGATTTTCTTTTCCCAAACCATGCCTAGTATTTTTATCTCACTCCAGGTGTTTGACCTTGCTTCAAGATTAGGTTAGAACTTCCTCAGCTTCTTTGTCAGTTTCTCTTTTTCTTGAACCCACACAGTGTAACCTTTGTCTAGTTCTCTGTAGCCCAGGCTGTAGCCTGGGGCCCACAGTGGCTCGCAACGCCTCCGTCTCCAGAGTGATGGGATTCAAGCATGCGCCACCATGCCCCTTTATTTTACTTCTTCTAGCTTTCTGTCTCTAGACGAGGATAGACCGTTTGCTTTTTTAAGTAGTCAATAATGTGGGAAATCAGCCTGTGAGAGTGTTATCCAGAGGCTTCATGTTGCCCCACTCTGTTTGTTAAGATATGGGATGAGGTGTTCATAAACAGATGGCAAAATTAAGAAATTACGTGGTATATATAAACAGTGGGATGTTGTTCAGCCATAGAAAAGAAGTGTCATGGAAGATGTCTTAGGGTTTCTATTGCTGTGACAAGACACCATGACCAGAGCAACTCCTATAAAGAAAACCTTAGATTGGGGTGACTTGCTTACAGTTTCAGAGGTTCAGTCCATTATCATCATGATGGGAATCATGGTGGTGTGCAGGCAGACATGGTCCTGGAGTAGCAGCTGAGAGTCCTATGTCTTGTAGGCAACAGGAAGTCGACTGAGGGACTGGGTGGTATCCTGAGCATAGGAAACCTCAAAGCCTGCCCCACAGTGATACCATTCTTCCAGCAAGGCCACACCCACTCCACAAACCACACCTTCTCATAGGGCCACTCCCTATGAGATTATGGGGGCCAGTTACATTCAAACTGCCCCAGAAGACATTACGCTTGATAAAATAAGCCAGATGCAAAAAGTAGTACTTCATGATCTCAAATACATGTGGAAGCTAAAAACAACCAAGCAAACCCAAACCAAACCAAAACAACAGAATAACCAAAAAAACAACAGAACTTGGTTCAGAGCAGACTAATGTGTATTAGGAGCTTGAGAGGTTTGGGGAGGAGGGAGCCCCGAGAGGTTGGTCAACAGTATGTAGCTCCAGTTAGACTAAAGAATAGCATCTGGTGCTTTTAATACAGTGATGCTACTACAGAAAATAAGATGCTTATTTCACACAACTAGAAGAATTATAAATTGTAAAGAAAAAATACTTAACCTGATTTAATCACTGGGCACTGTGTGCATGTGTTGAACTATTACAATACACAACATAACTTTGTACAACTAAAAAACGAAGAAAAAGGTAAACGAACACTTCATTTTTCTACTTGTTCACTTCCCCCTTCCTCCACAGCCCACCACAGTCAAGCTGGACTGTCTTGGGAAAGGGCTACGAGTCAATGGAATTTTCCGCTTCGTTCTTTCTTTAGCCTTTTAGGTCTAATCCTTAGCAATTCAGATGACTTCTTTCAGGGTGGTGTGGCTGCAGAACATTTTTTTTTTTTTTTGCTAATTCATCCACCTCCAACGGTGGCTTCTGTGATGTGACTCTTAGTTTTCTTTTTCTATCCTGTATTTCTATAGCCTGTATTTGGATAATATCCCCTAGACTGCTCTTCCTTTCATCCAATCATTCTTTGGTTTCTTTGCCGATTCACTCTATAAAGATTTGAGTGCCTTGTGTGCACCAGGCACTGTTAGGTATGGAGGTATAAAAACACAATGGGGCCTTCATCTTCATTGACCTTATTTTTTTCTGTGCAGCACTGGGTCTTGAACTTGGGTCTTACACATGCCCATACGCTAGGCAAGGACTTTATCACTGGCCTTTTCTCCATCTCTTCTTAGTTTTTATTTGGGACAGTGCCAATTCAGTTATGGTTTGAACTTTGGAATCTATGAATACGTTGAGCTACCTCTCAAAGAGGAATTCAGGCTGCAGATCAGAGATGGAAGCCCAAGGAAGAGGCAAGCCTGAGTGAATGCAGAACAAGAGGTATCTTACACCAGGTGCTGTCAAGTCCAGCACGGCCTTAGCACATGGCAAGGGAAAGAACCGAAGTGCAGGGAGGTTGGAGAGCTGCAGTGAATGTGTTGTATTGAAACTTCTGCCTTGGAAGGTCCAGGGGACGTGTCCTCCACCCCTGGGAAAACTGAACTTGTGGTGAGACCTTGAGTGCTCAGAGCCACTGGGTGGGCGATTGGAGTGTCAGGCAGTTTTCACCATGGAGGCGCAGCACGTTATTCTTACTAAAAAGCATACTTACTCTGTGTGGATTTCCCGTTCCTCTACACAGCGCTTCTGCCAAAACTACCATCTGTGAGTCTGTAGAATGCCCTCAACACTGTCATCATATTCCATAGAAACATCACTTCTGGCTAAGAAAGTCATCTCATAGATGAAGTCTACAGGGGCCGGCCGATGGAGTTCATCTGTCTTGTCATAGACCCGGCTATGCCAAAGAATCTGTCTTAATAATGGCAGGATGCCTTTGAACAGGGAGCTACGGTGCCAGGTAGGTGCACTATCTTGCAGAGCTGGGGGAATGGCCTCAGAATGCAGAGCATGTTCTATGTCCAGGCTTGAGTATGTGGTTCCGCTTTTCTCGCAGCCAGGGTTTTTGTGCCTGGAAACCAGGGTTTAAATTCACACTCCCTTCTTATGGTGTTCCCCAGGGATCTACAGACAGAGCCTGACGCCCCACCATCGGATTAAAGCTCTACTATTCTAGCAGTGTTCATGCCAAAGGAAAGGGGAACCCCTCTGGGAGGGTTGCCCATGGACCACAATGTTGAGGAGGCTGCTGGGGCACTTTGACTCTTCATGTCTCTCAATTCGCCGATACGGGATTGGTTAACTGTCCGGCATGTGGTTATGAATTGTGACTGATCCTATACGCTTTGAAATCTGTAGATTAGAAGAGGCATCAGAGATAACATTTATTAGACTTGAAGTGTCATCCTTAACTTGAACAATAAATTAGCAAATCGGTATTACCAGTTTAGATTGACAGTTGTGTCAAATTGTTCGCTTACAGTTCCCATCATATATGATATTGCACCAGGAAGATACGTGCATAGAGCATATGCCATGCTATGCTGGTTAGATTTTACCAATTCCACACGAGCTAGAGTGAAGTGGGAAGAGGGAATTCTCAAAGGAGGAATTACCTCCCTCAGATTAGCCTGTGGGCACATCTGTGGGGACTTTTTCTTGGCTAGTGATAGATGTAGGAAGGCTCAGACCACTGTGGATAGTGATCCTGGGTTCTATAACAAAGCAGGCTGATTGATTGAGCCACGGGGAGCAAGCCAGTAAGCAGCACCCTTCCATGGCCTGTGCTCCAGCCCTTGGCTCCAGGATCCTGCCTTTGCTTTCCTTGATGATGAACTATAACTTGAAAACTAACTAACTCTTTCCTCTAAGTTCCTTTTGGTCAGAATGCTGTGGGGTTTTTGGCTTGTTCGACTGATTTTTTTTTTCTCTTTAAGCATCCCATGCATATTGTTTCATTCTTACATTAATTCCACCGAAGGTTATCAGAAATTCTTTACAGGAACCCCCAGGAAAAGAGACCAGTTTATTTTTCTTTGGAACTTTCAATGTAAAAGAAAAACACTTCTGCTTTGGTGAGATTCCTAACAGTGGGAGCAGGGGCTGATTCTGACTCTTTTGCCAGCGTTTGGGACCCTAGCCCTCATACTGGGTCGCCTTGTCCAGTGTTAATACAAGGGGTGGTTCTTAATCTTACTGCAACTTGATATACCATGTTTTTTTTTTGATATTCACAGGAGGCAGGCCCTTTTCTGAATAGTTGATGAAGGGCACGCAGAAGGGAGTGGGGAGGAACTCGGAGAAGAGGAGGCAGGTGTCTATCTATCTATCTATCTATCTATCTATCTATCTATCTATCTATCTATCTACCTACCTACCTACCTACCTACCTACCTACCTACCTATCTATCTATCTATCTATCTATCTATCTACCTACCTACCTACCTACCTACCTACCTACCTACCTACCTACCTACCTACCTATCTATCTATCTATCTATCTATCTATCTATCTATCTATCTTAAAATTAAGGAAAAAAAGGAAAAACACTTCTGACTGTCTGCAAAAACTCTGTCAAAAGGAAAACAGCATGAGCTCTGAGTCAGGAGCTCCTTGATTCTAGCTACCTGGTGACCTGTGGGCGGCTTTTAGATAAGGTCTTGCTAAGTAGCACAGGCTGGCATCAGGTTTAGTGACCTCCTTCCACTGTTCATGGAGTGCTGGGATTGCAGCTATGTACCGCCACACCGGCCGGTCCCAATGCCCTCTCCATCCAGCTGTTGTGAGAGCCCCCACCAGCTCCTTTGCAGACTGAATATGGTGTTTGCAAGGTGCGTTCATGTTGGGGATAAGTGAGATTATGCCTCCCACCTAGAGGAGCCCCCACAGATGTTCCTTCCTCCCACACACTGCTTCTCCTCTCAGAATTGTCTCATCCTGGCTGAATCATCGCTATATGGGATTTTAAAGCTGGGAAGAAATAGGTCTCAATTTCATTGCCATGACGACAGACTCAGAAGTGAAAAACTTCCTCCTGAAACAGTGAGCAACTGTTAACAAAGTAGCACCTTTTTAATTGGTGGCAAGTATGTGATTTCTTTCCTTTGTCCCCACTTTGCTGTTTTCCTTAATCCTGTTTGTTTTCTCTTTGCTGTGAAGATGTCAACAATGGTATTTTGCCCTTTTATATATCTACCCCACTGCCCACAGAAGATGGTCCAAAGGAGCTGGAATTTTGTTATTATCTGAAATTGGATGTCATCATCAGTATCTATATGTTCTTCAGATACCATCAAGCCATGGTTATATTTTCCTCACTAGAAAATACCCCCAATGAGTTACAGTGGCTGTTACATTTTTCCTACTCTAAATAAGACCATTTCCAAAAGAATTTTGTAAGTGAAAATTCACAAATAGAAGTGAAAAGTAGTATTTTGAAATGCTAAGAGTTGGTTCAACTAATGTCTAGGGAAATATATAATACACCTTTTGTGGTCTTAATTACCAGTGCAACTTCCTAAAATTGTAGCCTGTTGCTCTAACAACCACCAGTGAGAGCAGTTACTCATTGTCACTAAGAAATGCTGTCCTCATTACTTTCCTGAAAAGGGACTCTAAATCTTGATTTTTTTTTTTTAAGATCAAGAAATCACCCTTTAATCACATCACTCTGTATCAAGCCGTTGTGAGATAATGTTTTCTACCTAAACGTTATTTTTATTTTATTTTATTTTTTTGACCTGCAAAGGAATTTTTTTATTTAATTCTACAGGAAAGTCCATATTCATAGGAAAAGACACTGCTATAGAAATATGACAGGTTGAGTAACAACTAACTTAATATAGAGGAGATGAAAATACACAAGCTAATAATTAGTTGTTATACAAAAATGTAAGTTGTGATATAACTGGACAAAAGACTAGAGACATTATTGTAACACAACTCATGGCAGCCAAGTCATAGAGTAGGCACATCAAAGGATAAACAGATAAGGAAAATGTTCCATATATATATAATATAAAGTGTGATATATATCATATAAAATGTGATATATATATAATTATTCAGCTGTTTAAATTGTAAAAAAAAAGATGAGATATAGAGTTGTTTAATGAAATAAATCACACCCAGAAATACAGATACATACTTCATGTGTGGAATATACCAGTTTCTAACTTAAACACACACATGTACCTATCTGCTCACAAAAGTAGGGGTGGATGAGGAAGTTTAGAGCAATGTTTAACAGTGATACTGTTATTGAGTAAGTTAAAAGCATTCATTACTAATGACATCTCAAAACTCTGTTTTATAGAAACAAGAACAGCACCACCAATGAGCTCTTGCTTTTGTGTT
>NC_022010.1:49734274-49739849 GCF_000317375.1 Microtus ochrogaster
TTGATGTATTCTTGGATTCAGTTTGCCAGTATTTTGTTGAGTATTTTTGCATCAATGTTCATGAGGGAGATTTTTCTGTAATTCTTTCTTTGTTGCATCTTTGTTTGGTTTGGGTATCAGGGTAACTATAGCCTCATAAGAATTTGGCAATATTCCTTCTGCTTCCATTGTGTGGAAGAATTTGAGGGGTATTGGTATTAGCTCTTCTTTAAAATACTGATAGAATTCTGTGCTGAAACCATCTGGTCCTGGCTTTTTTTTTTTGGTTGGGAGACTTACTGACTGTTTATATTTCTTTAGTGGTTATAGGTCTGTTTAAATTGTTTATCTGGTCTTGATTTAATTCTGGTACCTATCAAGAAAGTTGTTCATTTCTTTCAGATTTTCCAATTTTGCTGAGTTTTAGATTTTTGAAGTATGACCTAATGATTCTCTGTATTTCCTCATTGTCTCTTATGTCCCCCTTTTCATTTCTGATTTTGTTAATTTGGATAGTCTCTCTTTGCCCTTTGATTAGTTTGGATAAGGATTTATCTATTTTGTTGATTTTCTTAAAGAACCAACTCTTTGTGGCGTTGATTCTTTGTATTGTTCTTTTTGTTTCAATTTGATTTCAGCCCTGAGTTTGGTTATTTCCTGGCATCTACTCTCCCTATGTGAGTTTGCTTCTTTTTGTTTTTTCATGTGTACTGTTATGCTGCTTATGTGAGATTTTTTCCAAATTCTTTATGTAGATACTTAGTGCTATGAACTTTCCTTGTAGCACTGCTTTTATTGTGCCCCATAAGTTTGGGTATGTTGTAGATTCATTTTCATTGAATACTGGGAAGTCTTTGATTTCTTTCTTTATTTCTTCCTTGACCCAGTGGTGGTTCAGCTGAGAGTTGTTCAGTTTCTGTGAGTTTGTAGGCTTTCTGTAGTTTGTGTTGTTGAACTCTAACTTTAACCCATGGTAGTCTGGTAAGATACAAGAGGTTTTTCCAATTTCTTTCTCTTTTGAGATTTGTATTACGACTGAGTATGTGGTCATACTTTTAGAGAATGTTCCATTAGGTGCTGAGAAAAAGTATATTCTTTTGTGTTTGGGTGAAATGTTCTGTAGATGTCTATTAAGTCCATTTGAGTTATAACATTTGTTAGTTCTCTTGTTTCTCTGCCAAGCTTCAGTCTGTCAGACCTGTCTGTTTGTGAGAGTTGGATGTTGAAGTCTTCCAGTATTAACGTGTGGGGTTTGATGTGGGACTTATGCTCTAGTAATTTTTTTCTTAACAAATGTGGGTGACCTGGTATTTGGGGGACATAGATGTTCAGAATTGTGTCTTCATCTTGATGGATTTTTTCATTTGATAAATATGAAATATCCTTCTTCATCTCTTTTGGTTAATTTTAGTTTGAAGTCTATTTTGTTAGATATCAGAATAGCTATACTGGCTTGCTTCTTAGGACCATTTGATCGGAAAATCTTTTCCCAACCCTTTAATCTGAGATGTCTTTGAAGTTGAGTTGTGTTTCTTGTATGCAGCAGAAGGATGGATCCTGTTTTCATATCCATTCCATCAGTTTGTATCTATGTATTGATGAATTGATTCCATTGATATTAAGAGATGTTATTGACCAATGATTGTTAATTCCTGTTATTTTTTGGTTTTAGTGGTGGTGATGGTAGTGTGTGTGTTTTCCTTCTTTGGGTTTTGCTGTTGTGAGATTATCTATTGCCTGTGTTTGTGTGGATGTAATTGAGTTCCTTGCATTGGAATTTTCCTTCTAGTAATTTCTGTAGTGCTGGATTTATGGATAGGTATTGCTTAAATCTATGTTGACTGAAACTTTTGCTGGGTATAATAGTCTGGGCTGACATCCATAGTCCCTTAGTGTCTGTAAAACACCAGTTCAGGCCCTTCTGGCTTTCAGAGTCTCCATTGAGAAGTCAGATGTAATTCTGATAGGTCTGCCTTTATATGTTACTTGGCCCTTTCCTTTGTAGCTCTTAAAATTATTTATTTATTCTGTATGCTTATTGTTTTGATTATTCTGTGGTGAGGTGAATTAGTCCAGCCTATTTGGTGTTCTGTAAGCTTCTTATAACTTTATGGGCATGGCCTTCTTTAGGCTGGGAAATTTTTTTCTATATTTTTGTTCAATATTTTTTTTTTGGTGCCTTTGAGCCAGCATTCTTTTCCTTCTCATGTTTCTATTATTCTTAGGTTTGTTTTTTTCTCATGCTGTCCCAGATTTCCTGGATGTTTTATATTAGGAATTTATTGGATTTAACATTTTCTTTGGATGATGAATCTATTTCTTCTATCGTATCTTCAATGCCAAAGATTTTCTCTTCCATCTCTTGTATTCTGTTGATGATGCTTGCGTCTGTAGTTCCTGTTTGCTTCCCCTGATTTTCCATTTCCAGAATTTCCCCTTTTGTGTTTTCTTTATTGTTTCTATTTCAGTTTTCAAGTCTTGAACCATTTCCTTCACCTATTTGATTGTTTTTTTTCTTGGCTTCCTTTAAGGGACTTATTGATTTCTTCCAATTTTTTGTTTGTCTTTACCTTGACTTCTTTAATTTTGAATTTCCTCTTTAAGAACCTCCATCATATTCATAAAGTAAATTTTAAGTTCATCTTCTTGTGTTTTGGCTGCTTTGGAATCTTCAAGTGTTGCTGCTGTAGGATCACTGGGTTCTGGTTGTGCTATATTGTTCTTTTAGTTGTTGAATATATTCTTACATTCACATTTACTCATCTTTTCTTCTAACTGCTATGACTTGTGCCTGTGTCTGTTCTTCCAACTGGTGAATTTTGCACCTTTACCTATGTAGTCTGCTATTTTCCCAACTGGTGTGTTTGTACCTGCGCCTATGTGGACTGCTGGGATTGCAGGGGAGGCCTGACCACAGGGAGCATGTTCAGGTGTGTGGGGTTGGGCAGCGGACTGGGTCTTGGAGGGGCAGTGTCCAGTGGGTGGTGGGAGGTTGGGCACAGCCTAGAGGCAGGGCTTTTACCTGTCTGAGGCTCAGAAGAAGTATTCGTAAGAATGATAATGTTTTGAAGCCTCTCAAGAACATACGTGAAGGTTTTCCCGGTGTGTTCTGTGAAGATATTCTGATCCTCAGCACTAAGCCTATGGAGATAGTTATGTACATCTTCAAAATAAGATTCAGTGAAAAGTCTGAGGTGGAAATAGCAAGTCTATAAAATGGATACTTTATCCTCACGGTGGCAGACTTTCAAGTAAAACGAATTCTGCTGATAATGGTAATAATATCAGCTAACAGCACTAGCTTGCCAGGTTGATTATCTGCCTGGCGGTATAATGGACATTTTCACACATATTAGTTCACTGAATCCTAATAACAACCTGTGAAGTAGGAATTGTATTCCATTTTCGTAAATGTGGTAGTTGAGGCATAGAGAGGCAAATTGACTTCCCAAAAGGTATTGTACCATAAAGCAAAGTGAAAATTGAGCAAACCTGTTATCACTTAGAAGTTCAGACACCAAAGGCCTGTTTTGTATATGCTTTATTTGATTCTAATATCAAGAGAGCTACAGGATGGAGATGCTACAAAATCTCTAAGACAAGAGGAGAGCTATTCTTAGAATGCAGACATGGGGTTTAAAATATCAGCTACTACAAAAAATGATTAAAAAAAAACTTTAGCTGAGTCATAGTGAGAACCATACACACAGATATATAAAAATCTAGGAAATCTAGGTCTCTTTGCTTGAATTCTCCTGAAGATACAGCCTGAGCCAAGGCTTATGTATAATTAGAAGAATCTTCAGGGGAACAGGAGTAATTGATGGAAAAGTTAACAGAGGGAAAGCCAACTAAAGATGCATCTTTTGCTGGTTGGTTATTGGTCATGCTAGAACCTTCTGAGGATCCCTGCAAAACATGACCAAGAACTGCTATTTGAGGGATATGAGGGGGAAGGATTATATGTTGACACTCATGGGGTGGTCTCATAAATACTGACACCCGCGAGTTATGCATGTGGCTATCACCAATTTCCCGTCAATGCCTCAGCAGCAGTGGTGGTGACACACCAGGCTCCAGGGCAGTTTGTGCTTTCAGAGTCCCAGATGCGGAGAAGCTGAGGTAGGAAGGTAAGCTGGGTTCAAGAATTTAAGGTTTATGATAACCACACAAGGTGACCTGTGTGCACAGTGCCAATGTTGTAAGAGAGGTTTATCGATGATTGGCTATTGTGTTTTTGGTTTGTTTGTTTTTTTTTTTTTTGACTTCGCAAGTGAGTTTACCTGACATGCAGGTTTAGACTTCAACTCACATGCCTTGGTATTTCCTAGGGCTTGTGCATTCTGCTGCAGTCTTTAGCAGCTGTCTTAGTCACTTTTCTATGGCTGTGCCCATACACTAGGACCAAGGCAATTTACACAAGAAAACATTTCATTGAGCTTAGAGTTCCAAATGGTTAGAGTCCATGATGGTGGAGCAAAAGTGTGGTGGCAGGACTAGCCTAGAGCTCATGTCTTCATACACAAGAAGGAGGGAGAGAAAGGAACACTGGGGATAGCAGGAATCTTTTGAAATCTCCAATTGCACCCCGAGTGACACATTTCTCACAAGGCCACGCCTCCTCATCCTCCCTGAACTGTTCTACCAGTTGGGGACCAGGTCTTTAAACATGTGAGCCTATGGAGGCTGTTTTCATTTGAACCACCACAGTAGGCAAGTTAAGGTCTTCTACTCCTGAACACAGAAGCTACTTCTGAGCAGAAAGAGCTTCTTCGTTGGGCCACAGCAAAATGTGCTTCCAGGTTGTAGCTGTGGGAAGTAGGATAAGCTTGCAGAAAGTAGTCCCAAGATCAGCAGTGTGTACAGGGAGCTCATACCATAGCACACTCCACATGATGCTACTGTGTAGACGTTGGTAATAATAATTGTTAAATGCCTATGGATTTTTTTCTAAAGCCTTGGACCAATGTGTTATAATTACAGCATCTCATAGGCCATCTAATCTTTCTCTCATTATGTTACTATAGAAACAGAGCATAGCTCACTGTTTTTAATTTAGGTTCCAATTGTTACAGTCTATTTTTGATTTTACTGTTGAGATAATATAAAAACCAAGCATTATTTAGTCTTCATTCGCACTAAATATAAAATTCAGGTTGATTTTTTAAAAGGTCAGTGTCTCATTTCACCGTGTCAAGGAAGGGTCATTAGCTGATATAGAGAAGATAGGCTAAAGTTTGAACAAACTTTTAGTACTCAAAGTAGAAAAATTATCAGCTGTAAGCAGTCACATTAATGTTTCAGACAGATGTATTGGAGCTTAGTTTCCTGGTCTTATAGACTAGAGACCTGGGTGATACTGTTTGACACTACTGTGTAAGAATGGTGTGATCTGATCTTGCAGTTTAAACCTCCACTGAACTTCAGATTTTTAAAAAGAATTCAATATGTTGCGGGGTTGGTGAAGATCTTCTCCCAGTCAGTGGGTTGCCTTTTTGTCTTTGTGACAGTGTCCTTTGCTTTACAGAAGCTACTCAGTTTCAGGAGGTCCCATTTATTCAATGTTGCCCTTAATGTCTGTGCTGCTGGGGTTATA
>NC_022010.1:49741040-49764068 GCF_000317375.1 Microtus ochrogaster
CCGACTGAGCTCCCAAGGTCCCAATGAGGAGCAGAAGGAGGGAGAACATGAGCAAGGAAGTCAGGACCATGAGGAGTGCACCCACCCACTGAGAGACAGTGGGGCTTATCTATTGGGAGCTCACCAAGGCCAGCTGGACTGTGACTGAAAAAGCATGGGATAAAACCCGACTCTCTGAACATGGCGGACAATGATGGCTGATGAGAAGCCAAAGACAATGACACTGGGTTTTGATCCTACTACATGAACTGGCTTTGTGGGAACCTAGCCTGTTTGGATGCTCACCGTCCTGGACCTGGATGGAGAGGGGAGGACCTTGAACTTCCCACAGGGCAGGGAACCCTGACTGCTATTTGGACTGGAAAGGGAGGGGGAAAGGAATGGGGGGAGGGGGACAGGAGTGGAGGGAGGGGGAGAAGTGAGGGGAGGAGGAGGGAAATGGGAGGTGGGGAGGAGGCAGAAATTTTTTCAATAAAAAAAGGATTCAATATATTTTATTGTATGTATATGGGTGTTTGGTGTTCGTATTTGTTTTTGTACCACATGTATCTGGTGCTCAGAGAGGTCAGAAGAAAGTATTTGCACTCTGGAACAAGGAGTTATGTTGTGGGTGCTGGGAATTGAACCCGAGTCCTCTGGAAGATCAGCCAGTATTCCTAATCACTCAACCATCTCCCCTAAATCTGTTTCCTTTATCCAGAAAAATAGATTGTATTAGTTACTTTTATCATTACTATAATAAAAGAATGCTGTGGCACAACCGGGCAGTGGTAGCACCCACCTTTAATCCCAGAACTCAGGAGGCAGAGGCAGGTGGACCACTGTGAGTTCGAGGCCAGCCTGATCTGCAGAGCAAGTTCCAGGACAGCTAGAGTTGTTACACAGAGAAAAACCATAAGGGATGGTGGAGAGGGAGGAGAGAGGGAGTGATGGCATGCGATTTCAGGGTATGTAGTCTGCCATGGCAGGGAAAGTCATGAGTGTGGCAGCCTGAGTGTGAAGCAACCGGTCACACTGCATCCATTTCCGTCAGGAAGCAGAGAAAGGCGAATGCCGAAATTCTGGCTGCTTTCTCTTTTTATCCAGGGACCCCATCTCATGGCTGGTACCACTTACATCCAGGGCAGAACTCTCCTCTTCAGTGAAGGTGGCAGCACCCCTACAGACAAATCGTTTTCTAGAGGATTCCAGATATAGTCAAGTTGACAATGACTATTAATCGTGACAAGCATGGCGTAACCTATTGCACAGGGTTGCGGTGAGAATTTGAATGAGGATTTGAATAATCCAAGTTAGATTTGAATATAACCTTCTACACAGGTTAAGTAAGGCATATCTCACAGTTTCATTGCAAAGAACGTAGTTAATATACTATAGTATGAATTAAATCTATATATGATATATCATGCAATTCAATCCATCAAAATCTTCTATTTCTTTCTCTTGCATGTTGCATTCTTGCCCATATTACTCTTTTACAAAGATTTCCTCTGATGAATTCAATCAAGGCAACCCCTCTTTACCTTTGTAATCTAAGTCAATTAGTTTCTCTAACCTAGAAAGACAAAATCTTCAGAACATTTTAAGCCCAAAGAGTTTAAAGCCCTTGGTTTCCAGAATAGAAATTTATGCTGATTGATGACTGGAGAGAAAGCCCAGGATTTTGAATAGCTCATAGACAGGAAGCCTGAAGATCCCAAAATAAGGAGAAACCACGGGGGTGTGTCAGTCTCTGCCCTAGTTGCTGTGAAAAATAATCTGGCAGAAGCAACTTGAAGGAGGAAGGTTTTTTTATTTTGTTTTGTTTTTTCCTCACAGTTTGAAAGGATATAGTCCAACAAGGGAGGTAAGGGAAGAGGTGGCTGGTTACTTTGTGAGCATGGTACTCGAACAACAGAGAGCTCTGAGTACTGATTCTCAGCTCACGTTCTCCCTTTTATTCCATCCTGGAGCCCAGCTCATGGAATGGTGAGGCCTACCTTCACAGCCAGTCTTCCTTTCTCAGTTAAATCTTCTTGGAAATGTTCTCGTAGATGGACCCAGAGGTGTGTTTCCATAGTGATTCTAAATCCATCAAACTTACAGTGAAGACGAACCATTACGAGTAGCTAGGTAGTCAAAATGATGCCATAGGAAATCTTTCGGTGAGGATGTCTGGGAACTCCCAGAACCACCCAGACTGCTGGCCTCAGGCATTAGGGGTCACAGCTCCTCTGCTCAGTGGGGAATGCTTTCTTCCTTATTTGTCATCTCATTATTTCCCTTTCCCTAATCCGAATGCTTTATTTATAAAGATTTATTTATTTTTATGTGTGTGAATATTTTCCCTGCATGTCTGAATGCATACCGTGTGCATGCCTGGTGTCAGAGGCCAGAAAAAGGATTTTAGAACCTCTGGAATAGCCTCTGTCAGAGGTTGTCAGCTGCTGTGTGGGACTGGGGAACCCACACAGAGTCCTCTGCAAGACTAGCTGAAAACTGAGCCATTTCCCAGCCCCTGCTCAAGGCTTACATGCTCAGAGGTGTGCCTGTCCAATTGGCTAATGTCTTGTTCTGCAGCTGCTCGTGGGTTCCCTGAGGTGCAAAAGCATTTTGGGCTCTGCTTCCCACTGCAAATAAAACTGAGAAATTTTCTGTGCATTGACCGGGCTCAGGTCTTTACGTTAGAGGCTAAACAGACTAGAGGTATAAAAGTTGACTAAAGTATACTCAAAATGAACATTTGACGTCTACTGATGCTCTTTCATTTACGCTTAAAAATACATAGAATATTTTTCTTCCTAAGACTGAAACACCACTCAGTGCTCTCACATTGGACATTATAACCTGAATGTGAAAAAGTCTCCTAACTCTCTTCCGCTAAAGATGGTACACTGTGCAGTGCTCAAAAAATAGAACTTTAAGAATGTGTCGGGATCGTGTGGGTTCTGACCAATGAATGCAAGGATCCATTGATAGACTCATAATGGAATAGATTGCTGGAAGCGCATGGAACTCTGGGAGATGGGGCCTGAGGAAAGAAAGTGGGCTGCTGGGGGCGAGGGTCTTCATCTCTCTGCTTCTGAGCTGCCCCGGTAAGCAGTGTCACATGATCCTGACCTGGTGATGTTCTGTTGTGCTCAGGCCCAAAGCAGTGGGACCGCTTGACAGGAAGCTCCTGAGACAGTGAGGGGTGAGCCGAAGTCTTTCATTTAAGTCGTTTGCCATGTGCATTTCTTTCTGTCACAGGTCACAACTCAAAGTTTTGAGTTATCAGTTATCGTTTCAAGATTTTAGTACAATAGTGATTATTCTGTTTTCACAGTCTTTAGTTTGTGGCTGTAGCCCATACCTATCACCACCTCTTCTACAAAAGAGGCGAAAAGGAGAGGAAAAGGTGGTTAACCTACATACGTAAGCGATACAGCAAGGGATGGTATAGCAACAGAGGCTACAGGTCTCTGAGTCTGATTAGGAGATCTTGGGTATTTCCACCTTGCTGCTCAAGAGACAACCTAGATGCCCCTCAACCAAAGAATAAAGCAAATGTGGTATATTTAAATAATGAAGTACTACACAGTAGTAAAAAAAATAATGACATCTTGAAATTTGCAGGCAAATGGATGGACCTAGAAAACAAAATCATATTGAGTGAGGTAGCCCAGACCCAGAAAGACAAATGTGATATGTATTCATTCATAAGTAACTTTTAGACATAAAGCAAAGTAAAACCAGCCCACAGGCCACAACCCCAGAAAAACTAGACAACAAGGAGAACCGTAAGAGAGACATACATGATCTACAGAGGAAGTAGAAAAAGATAAAATCTCCTGAATAAATTGGGAGCGTGGGGGTCATGGGAGAAGCTAGAAGCTGAAAGGGGCGGAAGGGAGGGGAGTGGTAAAAAATGTACAGGTCAAAAAAAAAAAAACAATAAAAAGGAACGATAGGGGAAAAATTACCTATGCATAGATTTTTAACTATCAACTCCCAGTTTTACTAGTTTTAAGTCAACCTTTTTTTTCATAGATTTTGAAGATTTTTAACCTTATCCAGTGAAATAAACTTAAAAATCTTGGAAAAAAAAAGATGGAGAATAATGACTTCCCAAAAATGTTCACTTCCTAATTCTCAAGATTACCGAGCATGGTACTTTAAATGGCAGCAGGGCATTGAGGGCAGATGTTATTCCGTTGACCTGGAAATGGCTTATCTTGGATTATCTAAGAAGCTTCACTGTAATCACAGGAATCCTTACACATGAAAGAAGGAAACAGAAGTCCAAGTTGGCTGTCTTTTCCTTTTCCTTTTTCCTGGCAGTGCCAGAAGGCATGTTCCAATGCTGCTGGCTTTAAAGACGAGAATAGCCACTATGAGCTAAGGGAAGACAGTGGGTTGTAGAGGCTGGGAAAAGAAGGGCATGGATTCTGCTCTACAGCTTCCAGAAAGGAGCACAGTTGTATCAATAGCTTGATTATTGTCTCACTGGGACTATTTTTTACTCCAAACCCGGTAAAATACCAATCTGTGTTATTTTAGGCCACAGGTTTGGGATTGGTTACAGCAGCAATGGAACATGAACACAGGCCTTCTTTAGTAATACATCTTCTTCCTGACATGGAAACCTCTGACGTGCTGGGAAGGGGCATGACCTGAGATATGGGAAGTCACTCAACTTGTGTTCAGCATAGACCATTCTCCTTCCCTCCCGGCCCTGACCTTCTCTTTTCTATATTTTGTGGCGGGTTCATCAGTTCATTTAAAGCTTTTACAGCTTCACATTTCCTTGTCAGTCAAGATTTCTAGGCTTTGTCACCAGAAACAAGAGTCTGAGTTATGTTTATGATTGTGAAAAAACCACCAGGATTTGAAAAGAGGAAAGCAACTGATTTCCAAAAAGCCCAATATATAAAAGTAAATGATGCGTTGGAAGTAGACCAGCTTCACGGAAAATTGGTGGTGACTTTGCAGAATGTTAATAAAATTTCCTCATAGCTAAGAGACCGCGCCAAACTCTTAGGTGATGTGTAAAATGCTATTTAAGGGGTTGCTCTTGTCAAGTCTCTATAAGTCACTGATGTCATTTTAAATTTGCCATTGGGGAGAATTCAGAAGCATTTTGTTACAATGAATCCTGTACAAAAGCAACTTTATTTAAATACTGATGTGTTTGTGATGGAAAGGTTTTGAAGAAAAGGGCTGAAATTTTCTAATGGATGTAGATGCAGGGGCTGTTACCTTCAACAGAACTCACAGTGATGAGAGAGACTGGACATTGGGAGGGAGACAGAGATTGTCATTCACTTGGTGTTAATCCTGTGCAGCCAGATTGGCCAAGGGGAGTGTGAAGAAGTGTGTAAGAGAGCTATCAGTATAGCTAAGCACAGCTAGGCTATACTCAACGTTCAGAAGGACGTTTGAAATACTAAATACTCATTTACATCAGCATATAAGGGACACTTGTTGGCTTTCTTGCTGTGTTTGTTTAGATAATACTATCAATTTTTACCATTTCTTTTTTTATTTTAGAGAATTTTTTCTGACTCCTTATAAGGTGAGGAATTTCCTCAGATTTTATCTTTAAAGGGACCAACCACGACTGTCGACAACATCTGGCTCTGAGCAGCTGGTCAAAAATAACTACAGAATAAGTAACTGGCCCAAACAGCTCTTTACTAGCCTTAAAATAGTGTTCATATAAAACGCTCCATAAATACTAAACCTCCAAATTTAAATGCAATTAATATGTAATTTATACACTTAGATGGAGAGGGATCTGCGGTCTTAATAATTTAAAATATTTAATTCAAAAGTAATTTATACTTAGCTTTAGAAAACTTTATAATTCTATCACTTTTTCTTAATTATATTTCTCCCATGCCAATAATAAAATTCATTTCTCACTCTTGAATACAAATGAACTGATCATGGAAAGAGATCACCCGGCATTTTGATGAACTGAACAGTTTGTCTAGCGGTAAATTTAAACTTGGATAGGTAGAAGTTGAATCCATGCACCTATGTTTTGAGTCAAGAGGTCTCAGTTATAACCACAGTAGAATCTAATCTGGTTTCCTTCCCTCGGCCTGACTCCTCTCTGTTGCAGGAATTTAGCAGAGTTACTGTACTGGGGGAGAGGGGTCTAGATTTTAGAAGGAACAACTGTGTTTTAGAAGTACTTTGAAGAGTCCTTGTGGAAAACAGTGATTGTTTTGCTGGAGGGGCACTGTAGCCGTCCCACGACTATCACGGTGCACACTTGTGTTGTTGTGTATTGCAAATGTTACCTAAGAAAGGACTAGAGTCATGGGGGTCTGTGCTACTCTCCTTCAGTAGGACTTGCAAATTAGATTAGGGGCCTTGGTATGAAGAAATACTTAGTGTAACGTTCAATAATACGCCTTTGTATGGCTGGCTGTTTGGGGTTCGGTCCATCAGAGAGGCTGGACCTTCCTGCTGCCACACAGGCCTTCCACTTTATCTTGGGGTGCCTCTCTCTTCACCTAACCCACGCTACACAGTGCACCCAGACACCTCCCCATTTCTTTCTTGGAGCAGCTACAGTTGCCCCAGTAAATGCCATCCAACTGCCACTAATGTGGGGGGTGTTGTGTAACAGTCTCCTAGGTGACCGAAACATTCTATCATGCTGGGGAGCGCCTGAAGTGGGGAGGTAAGCAATCAAAAATAAAAAAAACCCAAAACTGAAACTGACCGGATGCCATGGGCCTCTCCCTCTAGAGTAAGCAGAGCCCAGCTGCCTGGAAGAGGTTGAGGCCTACAGAGACAAGGGGAAAGGATGCTCTCCAACCTATTGAGCTGCCTGCAGGCAGTGCAGTGTGCTTTTGTGAGCTGGCACTCACGCTGGGGTCACTTTTGGTGTTACAACTGTCTGAGTCATTCCTGCTCCTGTTGGTAGCCCTCACCCATATTCCTACAAGCAACCCAGTAAAAGTGCGTGGTTCACAAAGTTGGACTTCACTGGTATCCGTACTTTGGTCTGTTGTGCGTTCCCTATCTGGGAGGAATAGAAGAGTGTGTTTCATCAGGGAACGGTGTGTCACACAACAAGCGGTGGGTGGTCGTGGGATGGTGGTGGGGTAGAGAGGGAGATAAATCCTGGGGAGACAACTTCAGCGTTCCTCAGACTGGCTTTAGATGACTTTCTAATATAGTCAGAAAAGCTATAGGGGACACGAGTAAGGCCTTGGTCCTGGTTCTACCCATTGGTACTTGCATCCCTGAGGTATCTTTGTTTCTCTTAAGACCCAGCATCCTCCTGTGTGAATGAGGGTTATAATAAGCACCTTCCCTACCCTCTGGCATCGCAATGAAGATCAAACCAGATAGCATATGCGAAAGCACTTTGAAATACAAAGCATGGTACAAATGTCTGCTGATGTCTGTTGCTTTCTCACGCAGAATGCTTAAGGGGTTTAGAGAAACCCCACTGTGGTTCTCCGCAGATTAGGATAAAAGAGCACAGCGAAATCTGTCCTCACTGATAGCGCATCCCGAGCACATGGTGGTGGTGTTTCCGTGAATTAAAGATCATACCTGTGTTTTCTGGAAGGGCAAAAGGCCGAGAGCCTCAGGGTCCAGCGTGGGAGCTCCTAATTCTCTGTCTGCTCCTTTGAGTCCACTCTTGACTAGATGACCCCAGTGCTTCTGTGTCTCCCAGACTCCGATTGTCCGTGATCCTCCTCCTGAAGCCACAGGGCCTTTTCTATTCCAAGGGTTCCTCCATCAAACTGATACCACTGTGTCCTGGCGACTCACCGACTCCTGTCCAGTGGGCAGTAATTCAGTGTCTCTGATGATTTGTGCCAGCATAGATGTGGTCCAGGTATAAGTGACATTTATCTGGGGCAGGGATTACACCACATGGCTTGGCTTTAACCTTCTGCCCAGAGCCTTAATGCAGCCTCTGTGTTTAGTTAATATTTGTGTACTGAGTGTAGCCAGCAACTTGCTTTATCAGGACTTTTAAGCACAGGCTATTTAGCTGAAAAATAAACACTATTTGTCATTTAAATTTGGGATTATGACAAGGCAGAGGAGATACTCTTGAGTAGCATCAACTACTTAGTTTTCTGCAGACATCGTTTCTGTGCCCCATTGAGGACAAGGTCAGACTATAGGCAAGAGAGAGCAAAGGACTGGATGGAGAAAATAAAATCTAGTTCTTGCCCCAGAGGGTAGAGGAATGGGAATAAGCTAGAGAGGGCACCAGCATTGAAAATCTCAACTTCCCATTGATGTGAAAGAGAAGTAGGAAGTGTGAGCCCCGCTGAAGCCTCCCTCACTCCTGAGAACAAATTACAGTTTCATGCTACTCTTGTTAAAATGATTGGCATTGTTTTCCAATATTTATTTTTTATGTCTATGACCGTTTTGTCTTATGTATATACACCGCATGTGTGCCTGGTCCCTTCAGAGGTCAGAAGAGGGCACGCAATCCCCTGAACTGGAGTTACAGAAGGTTGTGAACCACTATGTGGGTCCCGGGACAGAACCCAGGTCCTCTGCAAGCCCAGCAAGTGCTCTCGACCACCGAAGCCCTCTCTCAAGCCCCCAGTCATTGGCATCTTTTAAACTTCTCCCTTTTAACCTCAAAATGTAACATTCCAATTTTCAAAAGAGTGTATCGATAATTCTACTTTCTCAATATTCTTGTTTTTCTACATAGTTTTCCATGTTTGTGCCAATGCGTTTCCTTTTTAAAAAATGTTTTCTACATTCGCCTTGCTTCTGAGCACACTATTGTGTCTGAGTGGCTGCAGCCAGACTGACTGAGGTGCGGGGACACAGAATTCCCAACGGCTCCAGGAATTCTAATCGAGATTGTTCAGAAGCTGGTCACATGGCCGGGCAGTTCCTGAGCAGGTATGGCCTCAGGTTTAAAAGCTTCAGTGTGGATGATGTGGATACAGAAAATGGCTCTGGGCTGTAAAGCGAAACAGAAACCCAAATGGGAAAGGAATGGCGGTAATGCAGTTCAAATAAGTAAAGCAATTTCAAATGTTGTGAAAGTCTCTCAGATGTAATCATAGCGAACAAGGCACGAAAGGTAAAAATCCATCTGAAGTAACCGCTGCCAGTGTCAAGGCTCTGCCACATGCAGGATTAGAGTCATCTAAGGAAACCATGGCTTTGTAAGGGACCACTTAAAACTTTGGGAGATGATATACCCGGTGGCTGCAGGCCTGAAATCCCAGGACTTGGGAGGTGGATGCAGAAAGACCAGGCATTTAAGGTCATCCTGTTTTTATCTGAAATAGTATTACATCACTTTCACCTTCCATTTGGTCTCTCCGCTCTTCCTAGGTACTCTTTCTAAAACCCCTCCCATGTCCTCCTCACTCTCAAGTTGAAAGTCTCTTTTTTTGTTGATTATTGGTTACATATATATATGTGTATACATATCTATATATACATACATGTATATGTCTATCAATTATACACACACACACACACACACACACCATCCATCCATCCTTCAAACAACCTGCTCAGTCTGATTTTGTTGTTTGTACATGGTTTCAGGGCTGACAACCCAGGGCTGATGACTCTGCATTGGACAACCAATAAGGGGACTCATCCCTGAGAGAGTCTAACTCTCCTTCAGTAGTCAATAGTGACAATATTGGCTATTAGTTTTTTTTTTTTCAGATGAATTGGGTTTCAGGACAGGTTAGAAAGAGAAATGGCCAAACAGAGAAGGTACTGTCTTAAAAACTGCCGCCCAAAGGCTTGTTGGATCTGAGGGAGGCCGCTCTGGGTTTCAGGTCCTGCTCCCCTGTCCTTGCAGAGTTCAGGGAACCAGAGCAGGTGGCCCGAGCCCCTCCAGTTGTGGTTCTGTGTGTTTCTCTGGTGGCCGCCAGGCGTCGCACTGGAGCCGCGGTTGCCCTGGAGACCGCTCGGCGAGTGGGCAGGCGGCGCCGAGCCCCCGGCTAGGGAATAACTGGCGGGAGCTGGGGGGGAGTGGCTGCCGCGGCCGGCGAGCCCGGGACGCCCGAGCCTGCCCCGAGCCTCGGCGGAGCGGAGCGGCCTCGGCGCTCCCGTGTCCCGCGCCGTCCCCGCTGCACCCCGCCGCCTAGGAACCCGGTGGACGGCGGCTCCCGCGGCGGCCCCGGTATGACTCGGCGGCGCTCGGCTCCAGCGTCCTGGCTGCTCCTGTCGCTGCTCGGTGAGTAGCCCAGCCCGTCTCACGCGGCCGGACCGAGCCTGTTGACTCCCGCAGGTGCCGGGGTCCGGCTGCCCCGGAGGTCGTGGAGGCCCGGGCCACCCAGGTGCCCCCCGAGAGCGCAGTATCCCCTGCTCGGCTCCTGGCCGCCACTTCACGGAACGAACTCCCGTTGCCGGTCCAGTTAGAAATCGTGTTTAGAATCGCTTGCCGTTACTAGAAGGGTCCAGGAAAACTTTGTAGCTTTACCGCAACGTTTTAAGAAGATTGAGGTTTAAAAAAGAATTAAATTGATTAGAACACGTTCGCAATTTTAAAAATGTAGCTTCCTTATAATATTTAAAGCGCATACAGGATTAACAAGCCGTTTATTTTATTTTATTTTTTTAAAAATCATTAGTCTACCAGATTACATCGGAAAGCAAAGTTTTTTTGCACTTAGTTTCCTAACCGAAGGATCTAAGTTGCCTCATAAAAGCACATAGAATGTAGCAATACGAAAAAGAATTTGAAAGCGTTTGCTTATTCAGATTTAATTCCTTTATTTTTTCTTGCAGTTTGCCCCCCCCCAGGCCTTATATGTAGGCTCTGAATTTCATTTTATACAATGCTCCCTTTGTGTGTGCGCTGTTTTATGGAATCAAGTTGTCTGTCTCAACTAATTGGTTGCCGAGGTTTATGGAAATTTGTCGTGAAGGCTTTTATCAAGCTAGTTTAGTGATGTTTACATTTCTCTCTAGAGAGCTCTGTAGGTGTCCAGCCATATTTTTATGTTTAATCTTGAAGTAACCCAGTTTTAGACTGTTCACCTAGTAAAGGAGAAAGCATAGCGAAACATTAAGTGTACCTTTTTGATTGTAGATGCCAGGGGAGGTGGAAACATCAGAGTTCTGACTTCTTGAAGTTAAGTAGGCGTAGTTTTAGTGACGCTATGCAGATAATTAAGTCATACACACCAACATATCCTTTTATGCACTTGGGCTTCCAAACTGATTTTGTCGCTCACCGCCCTCAGCAGGCCTGTTTCTCTGCCTTTCGGTCAGAGGAGAAACGAGAGGAGACAGAGATGTTTCTTACAATCCTTGAACACAGCTGGAATGTTACAGATGTTGCTGTAAGAACAGCTGGCATGTTTTTGATAGAAAAATCTATGGTTAAACTCGGTTCATTGGCCAATGGAGTTTGGCTGTGGGTTGATTTTGAATATATTAGGCCGTACTTTTTAAAGAGACAATTTCATTTCTAGAATCAGCCAGACACAGTCACCTGATTGATGCCTTTGCTTTGGGTAGAACTATGTCTAATTTATACTAGACTATGTCTGAAGATTTCCAGCATGGTTTCAATTTTCCAGGTAGTCTATTCTGCAGAGCTGCCTTTCACCCTTAAAATATATGTTCCTCTGTTCAACAGATATTTTCGTGGCTACCACTCGGGTGCATTTGGGCATCTGGTGGGTGGGTGGGTGGGTGGGGCAGGGAGATGGTGGTGGCAAATAGAGTTTGTCCACAGTTCTTCTGAGGTTTTCTGTCTTTAAAATGCACAGATGCTTTATGGCATAGCCAATAAATGATGAATAGTGTTTGGGATCCACACCAAGGACTGCAGCTGTCACTGCAAAGTTAACTTTTGATCTGGACTTTGATCGCATAGAATTTAGATGATCTAACTTTAGAGTGGTTGGGCTTTTATAGTCAGGGAACAGTGGGGATAAAGCATATATGAAGAGAAAGTGCAGAGGCATGTTCATCTATGAAGAGAAAGTGCAGAGGCTTGTTCTTGAGAGGGCAGCTTTCTAGTTGGAAGAGCAGAGACAGCCCAGAGGAGGTGGGTGGAGACGGTATCTAGTGTTAAGTTCTGAGTTAGGGTTCACCTTGGGAAAGGCCCCAGGGCTGCTTCCTTACAGGCTGAGGAAGGAGGAGGTTGTGCTGAGAGGGTGGGTGGGTCTGTGCTGATATCCGGTGTCCAGGAGAATCTTGTGTCCAGACTGGGTTCTTGAACTCCGCAGGCAGCGGCACCATTGGTTCGAGTAAACTGTGGCGTATCTTTAGAACTCTGTGAAGTTGGTTCTGTCATAAAGGGGGAGGGGAGGCTGGGTTCTGGATACGTGAGCCAGCCGTGGAGGAGGAATAGTGAGCATGAGAAGTAGGAGAATCTTTTCAGTAAAGGAGGGAAAACGGGTCCCATGACATTGCTGTTACTTTGTGAAACTTCGGTGAGAGAGTTCACAGGGAATTTTGTTAGAAAAGTTTACTTCTGTGTAATCCCATCAATGGCCTAGAAATAGTTTAAATGAGCTAGGTATGGTAGTGGGTGCCTGCCTTTATTCGCAGCACTCAGGAGGCAGGGGCAGGTGAATCTCAGTGAGTTCAAGGCTAACCTGGTCTACAAAGTGAGTTCCAGGCCAGCCAAGGCTAGGTAATGGGACTCTGTCTTCTAATAAGCAAGACATAGCTGGAATGTTTCTTCTACTTGGGATATATAGCAGCAGATAATTTTACAGAATTTGAGGAAGTGTGTAAGAAAAAAAAGGGTCGTATCAGAAACAAAGACCCACACATCTTTTAGTGATGGCGTTTTGAGAAGCTGATTGATAATTTCCATCTCTCAGCTTTAAACTTAATTATGTAAATGTTTTTGAAAGACTCTTTTTTTTTTTTAGTCAGAATCTGTAGTTTGACCCTCTTGAAAGATGGCAGATACTGTGTGAAAATTTTGGAGAAGTTTAGTGTACTCAACATCCGGCCCTTGGGAAGTGGTTTAGAAGTTAAGTCAGAGTTTTTTTAATAATGTTGTGCTTAGAATGGTTGTCAGACCCACGGCGTGACGCGATGACGCGATGACGAAGGTGCTTGTTTGGGCTCTTACCCCCTGGTAACAGAAAGTGTCACATTTTCGGATGTGTTTTCACACTTCAGTAGTGGAAACACCTATAGCAGAAATTCTCATTTGCATCTTCATACTTGCGCCATGTGACTTGGTGGCAAACGAGGAGATGTGGCAGGCCACAAGATTCTGCATCGTCCCAGGGACAGGAAATGAGGGATGGGCAGTGTTTCCTGAGTTGGAACAGAGTTGGGGAATTGTTGCTTTCCTGTTCGAATTATCTCTACACCTGTTGCGGTGCCCATGCCGTAACCCCAGCATTTGGGAGGCCAAGGCAGGAAGATTACAAGTTTGGGACCCTCTTAGACGCCACAGTGAGTTCTCTGGTCAAATCTGGGCTGTCCCATGAAGCCCAGTCCCTGCTTCATCCCTCCACCGGTCTTCTATGGAACCAGTTTATTTAAAATAAGGGTTCTAAGTCTGTTGCTATCTGGGCCAATAATAACAATGTATTTCGACTCCCTCAGCTTTTACATATGTTTGGTGTTTTGAAGTCAGACTGCTGAATTTCTAGCCTCGTCTCTTGCAGTAATCACAGTCACCGAAATTTCCCCTTTGCTGAGGGTTTTCCCTTAGCTGGCACCAACAGGTCTCAGTCTGCACTCCGCGAACGGCACCCCTCCCGACCATCTGGAGGGTGTCAAGTCCCCTCCTGATCACGATCCCGTGAGCAATTGGCTTAACAGAGGTTGTCAGTTTCTGGGTGGGCCTCCGAAACCATCTGACTTGAGTTGTGTCTTGAGAGTAGGAAGTTAATTCTTGTATTTAGTGGCCAAGCATATCTGAAAGCCATGAAGTTTTTCTTTCTGTGTAAGTTTGGGTAGTTGGCATCCTTTCTGGAGGGTCTCCGTGTGGAAGAGCGACGATGGCAGGGCTTTGCATTTGTTGGAGACATGAAATCAGAGGGAGAAATGCGTTTTCTAATTTGTGGATGAGCCTTTCCCTAGCGCTCTGTCTCAGCGTACCATGGCTGTCATCATTGACTGGGTAGCTGCTAAGATGTGTGGCTCTGCCCCACTCCCGTGTTATAGGAAGAGGCAGGTTGTAATAAATATCACTCAATATTCATGATGAGCTTAGGATGAAATCAACACAGATTTGCCAGTGTGGATGAGCACTGCTTGATGAGTAGTCTTTTGAAAAAGTGGACTCATTTCGATTCACTAAACTTCTGCATTTTAAGAGGAAAGTTAAATGGTGTTATTAGTGGTGTACCTTCCTGAGAAAAGTAAGGAAATTTAAGTCCTGGAAGCCCTGAGCTCAGGAAACATGTGTACCACATAGTTTTAAGAAGAATTTTCAGAGAATTAGGTTAACGGTGGCTTTGGCTGATGGTAGGTCAGGATTTAGGGTTAAAGTAAAGTAGGTTTGTGGAATAGGAGCATAGATGCCGGGGTTTTCGCATAGTACACGGGGTCACATAGTGAACACAACCTCATGCTAATGGAGCCACAGCTCTGCTAGTGCTAAAAGACTCATCAATTTAGTGTTCTAAAAATCTGACGAGATGAAAGTCTGTTAGAAATCCCACCGCTGGGAGCAAGGCAAGGCCTGCGTGCAGCGGGCACCTCCCTGACCCGTGTCCAGAATCTCGTGGTCCTCAGCACTCTGCAAGTTTCCCCGACCCTCTTCTCACTAGCGTCGGTGCTCCTCTTTCTCTTTCCTCCTCCTCCTAGCTTGTTTTGGAGTATGCCGTGGCTTTCTGTTGGTGGCATCAGATTCTTCAGAGGTAGTCAGGTTAGTCTTTCTCGGCTGCATCTGGGTAATGTGCTGATAAAAAGCAACAAACAGCCGGCACCCACAGGACAGATGCGGAGATCGTGTCAGCATGGGCACGGTGGGCCTATGAGGGAGGACCAAGAACTTCGTGGGATAGTTCCGCCTTGTTCTGTGAAGGCCACTCTGTGTGTTCTTGGGATACCTGAAAAGAACACTGTTTTCCTTTCTAAAAGACATGTAGACCCCGTTGTTATTTCTTTGAGGAATTGGTGTGACTCATGTTAGTCAATTATATAATTATACAACACAATACATATTATGTATAATGTATAAATTATACTAATGTTTGGCATATATTTTGTAGCAAAGGTGAGAGAGATTGACCTTCATAGTTTCAGAGAAATTCTGCGAGTTGTTTGGAACTGTAAAAATATAAGTACTTTCAACTTTTGGTTGCTTCTTGGTTTATCTGTGATTTTGTTGATTTTTGAAGTATGTTTTTCCCGCTATGTAATTCTGAAGGTTTTGCTCTTGGTAGTAAAATAGTCTCAGGCTTTCGGCAGTTCATTGTAACCTGACGCTTCCTTTTCCTGTACCTGGTACATTGTCAAACCCTAGGTCTACACATTAGAATTTCCAAGAATGGAGTCATTTACTTCTAACACCTTTTGTAGCCCCTCCTCCCCTGTCACTGAGCCCTTCACAATGTCAGAGGTCATATGCCTCTGACATTCAAGCCCCAGCTGTGTGTTTGAGATGTCTTAACTAGTAGCCAATACCAAACATCCGTCCCAGAACTTCCTTGTTTCTTTGGACTCAGAACATCACTGTTCATTAGACTTGTCAGCCCCGACTCAAGGTCATGTGTCAAAAACATAAATCCATAACAAACCCAGACTACAGCACACTCAATACCACTCCTGTGGGGCCAGCATCTTCATGCAGGGCTTGTGTTTTAGGCTTTCATTGGTTAAACAATGTGCAGTGTAGCTGATTACAGTGTTGTCCGTGTAGAGACATAGGTTGCTGTACCAGCTCTTGCTGGTCAGGACTTAAGACAGCAGAGCGTGTGAGAAATGTGTTACCCGATTGCGAAGATGCTTCTGGCCTTAAAGGTTGCCAAGGGCCCGTCACAGGGTGCTTGCTTATGTAGAGTGCATCCGTATTTATGTTCTAGAGACTGAAGCTGAAATCATTCAGAGACTCACCAAGAAACCCGAGATGTCTACAGAAACAACATATTTCCTGACAAGTAATTATTCCAGATACCATGAGTGTTTCTGTTTGACATTTGTGGAAGTCTCTTTAAGGTCCAGCTTATTGACATGCACCCCCTTCTGCCGCCTCTGCATTACAATCCATTGTTTTGGCTTTGTCAAAGTGTAGGAAGCTTGTCTGACCCACATTTTCAGATAATTTTGGATACTCTCACCATTCCTCCAAAATGTGACGTGTTTGCCAAAGGTGGTTGCAGTGTGGAATTGGACATGTCATTAAGTATTAAGTATTTTACACTTAATGTATCAGAAATCTGTTGGTTAGTCTTGTGCTTTGAGTAAATCATGTATCTTACATGTATCTTTTAAAAAATACTATTGCACCTCAACTACTGGAAAATATTGATTCATTGGCTTAACTGTTGATATATATTACATTTTAGAATATAAAAAAGATAATTGTCACTGTTGCTATTAATTGCATAAGAACAGTCTTCCAGAATCTTTTTTGTTTTGTTTTGTTTTTGTTTTTCGAGACAGGGTTTCTCTATGTAACAGCCCTGGCTGTCCTAAAACTCACTTTGCAGACCAGGCTGGCCTCGAACTCACAGAGATCCGCCTCCCTGTGCCTCCCTAGTGCTTGAGAATTAAAGGCGTGCGCCACCACCTCCTGGCTCTCAAGAGTTTTAAGTACATAATACAGATACGAATTTTGCAACGTTTTAATTCTTGCTCCACTTTTGTGTCCTTGGCAGCAGATAATGCTAAAGGACAGTTTCACTTTGTCCAGTCTTCAGAAACTTCGGTCAGGTCTCAGATCTCAACCACCAGCCTCAGTCTGTGTGTTGTTCTTTCAAGTCAGTTGAGCTAAAAAAATGGCGTATTCTCCGAGTTCTGAGCACACATGGGTAGGTAGCACACGTGACTAATGCATGGCACGGAACACTGTTAAAGGTAAAGGCCAGTAGTAAAATTACAGTTATGTTTCATCAAGGATGTTGATGGAACTGTTTTTTTCCCTGTTGTTGAGGGAGAGTCCTGGGGAGCATGCCAGGGCCTCCAGCACAGCTCATCATCACGGCCTTGGCTCCAGTGATAAGGCACCAGCAGTTTCCCCCACCCACTATCCCTGCAGATGCCAGTGCAGGGTGGGAGGGAAACGGCGCTTTGCTGTTGCTAAGAATGTCCGTCTTCTTCCCACGGACTTTCTGAAAGGGTTGGAGGCTCATGTCTGCGCTCCCAGGGCTACTGTTGTGGCAATGGGATGTTAGAGCCTTTTATTTTGGAGATAATATGCAATTAATATGTGCTATATAGGGTGGCATTAAGCAAGAAGTGCTTATATGTTTATTTTTATGTTATAATGTCTAATCTCAAGGGCAACATTGTCATTTAATGTAGATGTATATAAGCAATGATTCAGTCGTGACTTCCACCCACTGGGTGCCCTGGTTTTCTGTGCATGTGTCTAGACTTTATTGTAAGCAGGAAATAAACCCACACACAGATCAGTTTCTTCTTAAAATCAGTTCACGATGTAATGGTCTGTAATTCATGTTGAAAGCTCAGCGAGTTAATGCTGGGCCCTTCCCCACCAGTAACATACATTCATTTCGTTCTTTGCGTAGCAGAATTAGTACTTCATAGCACACTGAGTCCATGGCTTATTTCCTCATTGTTATTCCTTTATGTTGTTTATATGTTTTTTATATCGGTGATATTACAGTGAAGATATTTGTAGATGAAACCTGTACATCTCTGTAGACATTTCTGTAGTGCAGGTTACCCTTAGAAATACTTGCGTGTCCATACTAACTTATTGGGGGAGAGCCCTGTGCAGAAGCTCATGCCCTTTTCTAGCCAGTCAAACTGAGTTTAAAATCAGCTTCTTGATATTTATTTTCCTTATGACCTTATGAATGTTATGTCATGCCCAAGCTTGGGTTTATCTTATGAAGGAGAGAGACTTTTCTTCTTATCCTGAGGAAAACTGAATTAAACAACACCCAACATTAGTAGGGCTCTAGCATAACACCCGGCATATAGCGAATGCCCAGGGGCAGTTGTAAGGATTAATCAGTCTTTTTAGATCAGGGAAGCAAGTGGTCTGTGCAGGGGACATGCTGGACGGGTGACCTGGGCATGTTTCCTCCAGGCTTGTGTTTACTTGGTGGATGAAGATATTAGATTATGGAATCTATTCTTTTAGTTTCTAGTGGTAAGGTCATTGGTGGCAAAACCAGCTGAAGATATCTTCTGGCTTGTTTCAACATAAAACTTTCACAAAAGTAGTTGTTTGACTTTTGTTTTCTTGCCCCTCCTCCATCTATAGTAAGGTGTTCCGGTGAGTTCTAGGAAGTTAGACCATCTCCATCCATTGTGAAGATTATAGAAAGTAGTTAAGCTGTAAAGAATATTAAGTTTTCCCTTGGAGGTTGATGTCTGCTCACTCTGCAAGATGTGTTTTTGCCCCCCTCCCCAACCTGTGACAGAAGAGGGTGGGTCAAAGCAGGGTATGAATGTGATGAGCGTCTTTTCATCACAGTGGCCGTATCTGGTCCTTCTGCTTGACTCTGCTGGTGTTTGTGTTTGTTTAAGAAGGCAGATGTCCACATAGACCACATGACGGGCCAACTTTCCGCGGTTGCATCACTGATTAAAAATGAGAAGCCCATGAGCTTGAAGACAGCTTCAGGCTGGAGCCACCTACAGGATGACTGATTCTTAGACTGAGAACTTTGAGGGGTGTGGTTAGTCCACTGCTTAATGCCAGTTGTGTTCTTGACGGGCCTTGTGCCATCAGGCATGTCTCCAGGCTGTTCTGCGGCAGTTTCGTGAAAGATGATGTTTGCACACAAAACCAGATGGTCGCTAAGACGGGCAGAATCAGCGAAGCTGATAGGGCCAGAATAACTCTGCGATTCAGAAACCGTCACCTACTATGTTACCACGCTGGGACAACCTCTTTTGCAGATGGGTAAATTATGCCTGAGTCCATACTGGTAAGAAGTGCTTCTTGAGTTTTATATGCCAAGGTCACTCACTACATAAACTTAAACACAAGCCTTTTTCTTGAAAATACTTGATGGAATTGTGACTTTAAATCGTTCCTAATTTGCAATTTCAGTGGCCTCAGAACGTGTCACACTGTAGTTGCCTTTTGGTCAGTTTGTATTGCGAGGTGCATTCTTATATGTGCAGTCCTTTGTCTTCTTGCCGCACAACCCCTTGCTTGTTTTGACTCAAGGTCAAATTGTCTTTGTCATTAAGGAGAAAGTATAATGCGTGCTGTAGACCAGTAAGGTCTCTTAGAGCCCTTTAATTCTGTAATGTCCTTGATCTGATGGAGCGACTTGGTAAATCTCTTCACGATTTCCATGACCAAGCCATCTGCCTGCATTAAAATAAATCAAATCTGCTTACTCCTCAGCGTCTAACAAATATTCTATAAACTGATGATGATGAAGTGCGTGAACACAAAAATAATTTGCACTCTTCAGCACTTCCTCCCGAGTTCTCCGCCCAGATCCTCTTCTGCAGTGGAAGCTGGCAGACTGGCTTTCTCTGACTGCACTGGGGGGTAATCGCGCTGTTCTCCAGCCCTTTTATTTCCCAACTGTGGGAAACTAATTCAGATTTCACATTCTGAGCTTTGCAAACCCTTTTACTTATCATCCTGCTTCAAATACATCAAGGGGAAAATATCACATTTTACATTTATGTTGTATGTGTATATAGTATTTAAATCCCAGGTGTAGATTTTGTGTGTGGCCCAGTTTCTGATGTTATCTAGAATGTAAGGGCTGTTGACTGTGGCTGTACTGTGCTCTCCATGTGTTGGCCTCTATGAGTCTCGTGACATGTTCATAGGCTAAGCTTGGTCATTTCTTCTCATGACTAGTAACTGAAAACCATCAAATCTTTAATATATTTCTTCCCTGTGATCTTCTTGTTATTTCTGATCATCCCTTTCTCAAATTATGTCTACATTAAATTTGTTTCATTCTAGTTTTCTGGCTGATAATTGTCCTTCATGTCAATCCTTCCTTTCCTCTCTACTGGACTGGTTCCTGTTAGGTTTTACTCTTTACATTCCTCTCCTGTCAATAATAATGCCAAACCCCGAAGTCTTAAAGGATAATGTAGGGGCACAGAGGTCCCTGTGCTCAAATATAAGCACCGGGGGAACTTGGGATGTCAACACGCAGACTTGTTCCTCCAGAGAGGGAGTGTATCACCTGTTGTCCACACACAAGGCTGGCAGCAGACGTGGTTAGTAGCCTGGTGACCTATATGCTATCTGTGGCTGAGAACACACTGGATCCACCCTGAGACCCTTTTGTGAGCTTGTCACTCTATGGACCCATCTTTATGGAAGGCATCATGTGTAGTCTAATCTGTAGAACACACCTTTATGGAAAATGTCTTTATGAAGAGTTTCGATGTAGTTATGCCTTAAGATTTATTGTACACAGAGGACTGAGTTAATTATCACCAGGAAAAATTTTATAAGATTGTACTGTGCTTAAATATGCCTAAAATAAACTACTGGGAGTCAGACTCCCAAAGCTTGCTGGAACCAGCAGTGGCTATTGAGTTGGGCTGAGCCCAGCTACCCTTTTTGCCTCCCTTGGATCATTACTCTGCTGGCTGAGGTGGGGTCACAGAGACTCAAGGGTACATTTTGGGGAGCTAGGAGGTATAGCTCAGTTGGCGTGGTGCTTGTCCTCTACAAGGACCCAAGTCCAGTCCCCAGAACCTGTGTGAAAAAAGTCAGTGGTGATAGAAGCCTGGATCTGGATCACATTTGTAAGCCCAGTGCTGGGGAGGCAGGAACAGACAGATGGCTGGGGTTCCTGACAGCCGTTCTGGTTTCCTTAGTAAATTCCAGGCCAATGAGAGACCCCGTTTCTAAAAGAAAAGGTGGGTGATGCAAAAGAAATGGCACGCAAGGTTGTCTTGTCTTCTGGCCTCCACATGTGCACTTGTGCACACACACGCACTCACACACACATGCACACACACACGCACACGCGCGCACACACACATGCGTGTATCATTTTATGTCCTTTATGGCTCTGCACAGCTCTCCACTCACTCAGGTTTTCTCTCTCTCTAGCTTTGTCACTTTTCTTTGCACATCTTTTGGTAATCCAACATTTAGCAGATTAAAAATTTAGAAATGAAATCATAATCTTAATAAATTCAGAAAAACTGACAAAATGTAAGAACCGTAGGAAAACTTCCAGTAAACTAAGAATAAAAGAACACCTGTGAAAACGTTGCAGTGGGCATCGAGGGGATGGAGCTGAGGCACGAGGTCCAGGTGTGGGGTTCACTGCGTCTGTTGGCACCCTGTTGCTCCACGTTGCACCAATGCGAAGGCTTCATGCCTTCCATCTGGCATCGTTTCCTGCTCAGAGGCTGCCCATAGACACCTCCTGTCCTGCGGATTTCTCTTCAGTGATGTCTAGCTTCTCTTTGTATCTGAAAACCACGTTAGTGCTCTCCTTTTGGGTCTGTGCCTTGCAGTAGGGTCTCACCAGCCCAGACTGGCCTTGCACACGTGCACACTGCTCCTGCTTCCGTCTTCCAAGTGCTGAGATGACAGGGTTGTGGGGTCATGATGTCTGTCACCTTCTTTTGGAAACCATTGTGACCCAGCGAAGAATTCTAGGTTGAAAGTGTCTTTTTTTTCCTTTGAAATGCTAAATCTTCTACACTGTCATGCAACTTAAATCTTTCCAACAGAAATTGTTCTTCATCCTTTGATTCTCTGTGTGTGTTTTCTTTTTTCCCCCTCATTTGTGTGCTTTTAAGATTTTCTCTTTATTTGTAAGCAGTTTGGTTATGTTACAATATGCTTGTTACTTATACTTGTTCAAGAGTTGTACTTTTCACTGAATTTTGGCAGTTATTTCTTAATTCACATTTTTTTTGTGGAAGTTAAATATATAAGTAACTGTTCTCATGAATTGTCATATACCTTGCTGATGTGCTGTTGTAGTTTTTAGTCTTTAATTTTCAAAATGACATTATTTATTTTGTGTGTGTGCATAATATGTGCATGCACACATGTATGCATGTGCAGATCAGAGGAGAGCTTCTGGGAGTTATTTGTCTCCTTCCAACCACATGGGTCTCCTGGGCTTGAACTTAGGGCCTCAGACTTGGCAGTAAGCACTTTTACCCACCTCATTGAACAGGTTTTCATCATTCTACACTTATTTTATGGATCCTTTCAAGTTTTCTCATCTATTCCTTTGAAGTGTGTAGCCTGCCCAACTTGGGTTGATTGCAGCCATTCATCTAAGATAGTGTATGTCTTAGTAAGGATTTTTATTGCTGTGAAGAAACACCATGACCACCACAACTCTTATAAAGGAAGACATTTAATTGGGGCTGGCTTACAGTTTCAGAGGCTTAGTCTTTTATCATTGTGGTGGAAGATGGTGGCATGCAGGCAGACATGGTGCTAGAAAAGGAGCTGAGAGTCCTAAATCTTCATCAGCAAGAAACAGGAAGTGGACAGTCTCACTAGGTGTAGCTTGTGCATAGGAGAGAGACATCAAAGCCCACCCCCACAGTAACACAGTTCCTCCAACAAGGCCATACCTACTCCAACAAGACCACACTTACTTCCACAAGGCCACAAGTGCCACTCCCTCCTGGGGCCATTTTCTTTCAATCATCACAGTATAGTTTTTGTACAGTTTGTTTTACCGCTCTCCAAATTTTCCATGCTCCACCTAGTCAACTCTCTTCCTGTCCTCAGCTCCTACAACCCACCAGTCTGTTGTGGTCATCTTTGCTTAGAATGTCATTTAAGTTTCCTCCGTGTTTGTTTAACTTGTAGCTCATTCCCATTCATTTCTAAATCTGTGACTTATTGACTTCTTTACATCAAGATTTTACAAAAACATTGAATTATTGATTTTACTTGGTGTATGTGTAAATATGTCACAGTGCACCTGTGGAAGTCAGAGGACTTGCAGTAACTGGTTTAATTTTTGTTTGTTTTGAAACAGAGTATCATGTAGT
>NC_022010.1:49764633-49777884 GCF_000317375.1 Microtus ochrogaster
GGAAGAAAGCATTGGATTCCCTGGAACTGGAGTTGTAGACCATGTGAGCTGCCGCATGGGTGCTGGAAGTCAAAACTAGGTCTTCTGGAAGAGCAGCCAGTGCTCTTAACTGCTGAGCCATCTCTCTAGCTTCAGGCAGGCCTGGCCTCAGTACTGGAGTTTTGAACTCAAGTCTTTGTGCTTGCATCACAAGCAATTTACGGAGTGCATCATTTCCCTAAGACCTGATGGTTAATCTTTATTGTAAACTGGAGTGGATTGAGAAGTATCTGGGAGATCAGCAGAGCTTGCTCATGGAAGTGTCTGAGGCTGTTTCCTGGGAGAATGTGCTAAGGGAAGACGGCCCAGCACGACTGTGGCAGCACAGCCACCTTTCTTCCTGGCCACTGGGAGATGAGGTGAGCAGGGGTCCCCCGTGTTTGCTGACACAGTGGTCACTCTGCCTAGGCTCAGTGCAGTGGAGCCGGCTGTGACCAGCCTGAGACCTCTGGAACTGTGAACACAAACCTTCATTTTCAGCAAGTGTTTTCTAAGATGGTGGTATAAAGTGACTAACACAATTAATTCTTCTGATGCCAAACCAAAGAACCAAGGTCTTGTCACCTTTCAGAATCTGGACTAAAAAGAGAGCTAAGGTTTATTTCTTTTCTGCCAGAATGCTGAAGTCAACAGTATCGAGGTGCAGTTTCTTCACGTCCTTTCCTAGCGATTAATTAACTTGTCATTTGGCAGCAAGGCAGTCATAACCCTCCATCAGTATTAGTATTGGATATTAGTGTACACCACACACCCTGGGATCTGGGCACTGGATCTCTACAGAACAGCTCTGTGGCCCGTTCTGGCTGAAGTTCAAGTTTGCAGAGACCAGCAAGTGGCCAAGAGCCTCTGGTGGCATGTTCCTGGGTTGTCTAGGTTATATGGTCCCTTCTGAATCCTGGCCCCACCCAGTTTTCCCCAATCCCGCATCCCTTTGCCTGGCCATGCACCTTTTCTTGGTCTTCACCTGCCCTGCTGTTCACACTTGGGCACACACCACTTGGCAGACTGCGTTCCGCAGACACAGATCCGGTTCCTTTAGTAGGTCCCACTGTCTTCCAAAGCAGTGTGCCAGGGTTTGCTTCTGCTAGTGTGCAGAGAGTGTGCAAGAGCTCCAGGCCCTCTACACCATCCTGTGAATGCTACCTTCTGTTGTTCCAGGGCTCCTCACTTTACCCATTCTGATGGGTTGTAGCATGGTGTCCGTGCACATGTATGTAGTTTTTGTTTATTTTTTCTGGTTCAAATGGTATTATTTCCCCATCTCAATATTTCTTAAAAAGAGTCATTTAAGGGGGCTGGAGAGGTGGCTCAGAAGTTAAGAGCACTGACTGTTCTTCCAGAGGTCCTGAGTTCAATTCCCAGCAACCACATGGTGGCTCACAGCCATCTGTAATGGGATATGGTGCCCTCTTCTGGCCAGCAAGCATACATACAGACAGAACACTATACATAATAAATAAATCTTTTAAAAAAGGTCATTTAAGTCAAAAATTATATGTATGTGTGTGGATATATGCACATGTGTATTATGTGCCCCATAGTGAGAGACTAATAAATTCTAATTAATAAGAATAGTTTCAAAAACTCACCAAAGGACAGCTAGAGGCTCAAATAGAACAGTAGGTAGACTTTGTGTTTAAGTAGCAACAGTTTGTTCTCTTTTCCTTTTTTTTCCTGTTTTTTTTGAGATAGAGTTTCTCTGTAGCTTTGGAGCCTGTCCTGAAACTAGCTCTTGTAGACCAGGCTGGCCTCGAACTCACAGAGATACAGAAATCTGCCAGTGTCTGCCTCCCGAGTGCCGGGATTAAAGGCGTGTGCCACTGACATCCAGCTCTTTTCTTTTTTTTATTTGTTCATCTCCCTGACTGTTTCTGCCTCCATGTCTTCAAATTAAATGTATTTTTGACACATACAAAATGTATGTCCTCCCACATCCTCTCTTCCCTGCAACGCTCCTGTCAGCTCCCACTCTTCCTAGGAATTGCCTGCATTCATATCTTTCTGCTTTGATTTGCAGCCCACTGAGCTGCACCAGGGCTGTGTGTGTGACCATGGGTTTGGAACTATACCCTGGAACTTAGTGGGCTAACCTGTTCTACTGCCATTCTTACCATGGCAGATTTCTCCACATTACCTTCCTTGTTTGGAGCTGAGTTTTTCTCTCTTAGTTTTTCCACTGAATAGCATCTTCTTTTCAAAAGCATCCATTTAATTGCAAATAGAATTTTACATATTAAGCCCTTTGCATCCTAATGCCACCAGTGTTTGTTTTGACAGGGAAGTTTAATTTGTGAATCAAAGAAAGCTTTTAGGGCATTCACAGGCATGGCCAAGTTAGTGTTAGATTGCTTTTACATTTTTCTCTTTTTCTAAGAGAATCATCTCAAAAGCTTTTAAAGTTAGTTTCTCCTTCAGTTTTCCAGCACAGTCAAGAGCCCGCTCCACATACGCCACTGTGGTTTCTACAGCGCGAGCTAACGTGGTGCTTAACATTTGTGTCACTCTAGTTAGAACTGTAGCTGTGGTTATGATTTGCAGACTTATGTGACACAGAGAAGAAGTACTTGTAGAATACTTGCTGTTAGGATCAGGTTAGGAAATAGAAGTGCATCTCCATCATAGCTAAAATGGCAGGTGTCAGAAGATAAAGCTAGTGTGGTCTTTATCATGGTCAGCGAAGCATGGCCTTGCTTCTTATGTTCTCAGCAGATTTTAGAACTAACATCAACCTCCTCACTCCAGAGAGTTTATGTTTTAGATGCAAAAAGTATAGGATCCAGTCTTCAAGTGGAAGTGGTCCACTTGCACTTCCAATGCAACCCATAGCACTAATGGTTCAAATGAAGTACTGTCTCTTGTTCAGTGCCCATCCTTATTCTGACAATGTGCTCCATCCACAGGGTAGGTTATTGGTTTGTTTTGGGATTTATAGGCTAAGCTGTCCACTTACAGCATGTCTGATGGCAAGAGGCTTGGACGCATTCTTCAGGACCCACCTAAGCACTCAAGAGACTTAGAGAGGGGCTGAGAGGGGTCTGGAGTTAAAAGAGGAAAGCTGGGAATCCTCAGATTTTGAAAACAGAGTGCTACCAGAGTCATAGTGGGCTCCCAGACTACAGAAATCTGTTTCTCACTGAGAGGTTAGGATCTAGAGATCTTAGTGTTGGAAGATTTGGTGGTTCCTGCTTCTTAATTCAGAGAAACCATTTTCCTGTGTCCCTAGGTGATGGGAGAGACACAGGGGTCCTGTCATGATCCAGTCATGTCTCAAGAGCCCCTCCCCCACCTCTATATACCACTACATTGGGGATTATGTTTCAACATTTGGTTTTCGAGGGGACATGAACATTTAGGCTATAACAGCCATGCATGAAGGTCTAGGTCTGCAGAGCAATGCTGGGAACCTACACATGCTATCACACTTTCAATTAAGTAATAGCAACGGCAGTAATGGCAGAAAGAGCCCCCAGATAGGACAAATTCTACTTCCCATTTCTCTGTGAAGGAGTGGTTTGTCAAGATCCTCTAGCAGAGGCAACCGGAGAACTTCACGTGGTTATGAGAGCCAGCCCTTTGCTCTCCTGGCTGGAACAGCTTGAGTAGCTCCCTCCTTCCTTCATTTGGTATTTTTCTTGGGGGCTGGAGAGATGGCTCAGCAGTTAAAGAGTACTTCCAGAGGACCCGGGTTCAATTCCCCGCACCCACATGGTGGCTCACAACTGTCTGTAACTCCAGTTCTACAGGACCTAACACCCTCCCACAGATATATATGCAGGCAAAACACCAATGTACATAACATATTTTTCTTGAGTAAAGTGGGGCTAAGGAAAAGAACCCTAAAGACTATTTACAAGAGCAAGATGGACAAGTTTGCTTCCAGAAGTTGGTCATGTTGGATTAGCTTGAGATGTTCAGGTTGGATGGACCTTAGTTAACCACCTGACTCCTGGCGCTCATCCAGGATGTGAGTAGATTGTTTTGGGGGATGATAACCATTCTTGGTTGTCAACTTGACTGTGTCTGGGATTAACTAAAACCCCCAAATGGGTCATACCTATACGGGACTTTTGCTGTATTTGAAGATGGGAAGATCCTCTTCTAATTTGGATCTTGAATGTGGAAAGACACACATTTAATCCAGGCCTTTTGAGGTGGGAAGACCCGACTCTAAACTGGGCTACACCGTCTGCTGGAAGCCTACATAAGGACATGGAAGAAGAAAGCTTTGCTCTTTGTTTGCTTGCTCTCTCTCACCTTTCTAACAAGTGCATTCCCTCACTGGCATTAGAGCCTACTTCTCTGCGATTTTAGCATATCCTGAAGACCAGCTGAGACTTCTAGTCTCATGGGCTGAACAAACTATTGGACCTTCTGTTCATAGGCAGCATGTTGGATTAGCTGGACCACAGCCTGTAAGTCATTCTAAATCGCATCCATCCATCCATCCATCCATCCATCCATCCATCCATCATGTGTGTATTATATATATATTCATTCTATTGGTTCTGCTGCTCCAGAGACCCGAGACTAATACAGGAGACAAGCATGAGATGTGGCAGGAAGCTTGAGAGAAAATAGATTCTTCTTTCCATGTGTTTGTCTACTAACAGAGGAATGAAAGATCAGTGCATCACCCCCTCTTGATACAGGTTATTTAGATGCAGAGCCAGTTCCACAGACTCTAGAGCCCTCATCTACCAGATGCACCAGGTCTTGAGCCCTGGGCTAGTCTTTAACTTACGCGGATAAACCAGCCTGGCAGCAAGCATGTCACAATCGCAGGGAACCCAGCGTTTTACCAAATCTCAGCAGGTGACCTTTCCTTTCAGGAAAAACCTCTTTGTTTTCTTGATCATTTGGGATGTTTTCTTTTAATACTTGGGTTTGGCAAGCTTTTTCTGATACCAAATTGCCCACAGTGAACTCAGTGTGGGTAAACAGCTCGGAACACTGCAGCTGAACGGGCTCTGGCCACACGTACCCGAGTGGTGCCAGCCAAGTTGTCCCTCATCCCGTGCCAGCACAGAGAAGCTTCAACTCTGCTGTCACCACTGCTTCCCAGAGTCACACACACACCCTCTATTTTCGGTCTTGAAGCTTTGAGTGTGGATGTCATCCAAATGTTCCTCCTCTATGCTGTGCCCCGCTGTTCACTTTTGTGTTTGCTCGTTCCTTCTGAAGGTGAGCCTGAGAGATGTGTGATCACCTGTCTCCCAGTGGAGAAGGTGGCGATGCGCTGACAGCGTGGGATGGATTTCAGTGCCTGGAGTCCAGTGCCTGGGAGAGGACATAAGATATCACAGGAAGAGACGGATCACGGCAGGCTCAGATGCCAGGAAGTGGATTCGATGTTGCCGTCTTAGCTCAGGCTCCCGTGGCAGTTTAGACTCTGTTCTGACTGTTGAAGAATGTGGGAAATACCTGTGAGCGTGCTGACTGTCCCTATAAAGCCTTTAAGAACCTTACAAGTTATAGAGCATCAAACTTTAAGCCCAAGGAAATTGAACTATCCAGTAAGAGTGAGTCCTAGGCGGTTCCCTCCAGAGACCACATTCGCACTCACCTCTGTCCCCAGATGAATGATCCTCACGAAGTGGCTTGGATTTGCCCATTGGGTAATTCAGCACCGGCAATGAGAGTTCATTTAAAAAAAAATTGTATCATCAAGGAATGCTAGAAGACTAATGTTGTCAAATTCAAAGAGGAATTGTTCAAAATTGCTACGTGTGTTTTGAGGTCAACAAAAGGAAAAACGCACAGAGCTTGCTTACCTGTCTCCCCTGGGTTTATAACTTTACAGAAGGAGTGATTTGTGAATGTGTAATGGAGTCGAGGCTTTCCATACCCATTATTTAATTCGTCTCCAGCATATCCTGGCTTATTTTCATTATATATTACAAGAAATGTGACGATCAGAAAGGTCAGTAGCTGACCTTATTTTTTATTAACTGCAATAAACTTTAAAAAATTCAAACTCATTTTCCTGCTTGAGAAAACAGTAATGAAATATTATCTCACCTTGAAATCCCTCCCCCTTTTCTTCATTCCTGGGACTTGAAGGCAATGCTGATGCTTTGGTGCCCCGCTGGGATGTCACTATACTTCTAGAGCAGGCTCCCTAACCTTAGCTTTTTCTCTCTGTCTGTATACTGTATTAGTACCATAACCCTTATCAGTTTACTGTTGCTTCCATACTTACCTGTTTGTGCACCGCTTCCTTTCTTAACCAGTCCTTGACAGACGCTCATTTCTTAGGTAGACAGTCATAGTTGTATACATACTTTCCATAACTGTCGAGGTAATTTCGATGTGCTCCTGGAGCATGCAGGAGCTAACAGAGTCAGACTCAGAGCCGCTCAGAGGAAGCCGAGTACACCAGGCTAGGCAGAACATCGTGGGAGCCAGTGGCAGCAGTGGTCATGTGGGAAGCAGCATGGCTTGTTCCTAGCGGGAAGAAATGTGAGTTAAATTTGGATGGCATGTTTATTATTCAGCTCTTTCAAAACTACCCCTAATGGTATCGCTTTTCTTTTGTTTCCGGAAAATTAATTATCTTTTCGTAGCTATGGTAACTCACTTGAAGCCCTGTTATGCATGCGATCTGTACCCATTGAACTATGTGTTTCAGCAATTCTAAACGTTTTCGTGCTTAGTCGGCAATTCTGCACAACAGCGCACCACTTCCTTCTGTTGAAACTGGCTTTTCCCCGCAGACTTGTAAGGACAGTTTTAGAAGTAGTCCAGAGGACAGAGTGGCTAACAAGTTACAGGAGATGCCCACCACCATTGTCATAGTTGTGCTATGATTGCTTGTATGGACGTCGTCTTAGGCAGCTCTCACTTTGAGGAGCTCTCAACAGTTGGCACGTAGCAGCTTGGTTTGCCCAGCTTCCGAGCTCTGGGGCCCATGCTCTCTGTGCCTCACACATTTTTCTTCTTTCTTTGGAACCAGTGCCTCTCATCTTGCCCTGGTATAGCTAGTCCTACCTTTGTGTGTGTGCCGCCCCCTCCCCCTGGGCTGCTGCTTCCTAACCTACCACCAACTTCCCAGCCCAGCTCCCTGCCTGATCTGGTCTCTGATTGCTTTTGCCCTTCCTCCTTTGGAAAACTTTGAGGCTGAACTTTAGCTCTCTGAGGTAGACTAGATCATCTCATTGTCTTTTCTTCTGTGGTTAGGCTATTGTTTAACTCTTGAGTCTTTCTTTTATGGGGAGTGGGACAGATAACCCCTGCCTGCCAAGTGATTGGGTTAGATGAAGAAACAGGTAATTCCTGAGGCACAGTGAGTTTCCCACTTTTCCTCCAGCAGTAGCATTGGAAAATGACTCTTTTCTAAAGGAACTATTTAAACATTTTAATCATATGTATAACCATGTGTCTCCGTGTGGGTATGTAAGTGTGGATACAAGTGCTTATAGAAGCCAGAAGAAGTTGCTAAATCCCAGGAGCTAGAGTTAGTGGTTGTGAGTCACCCCAGAAGTGTGCCAGGACCTGAGCGCTGTGTAGTCTGAACCACAGAATCATCTCTCCAGCCCCTGCTCTTCTTTCTGAATACTCTGTATTTACTCACTAAAATTGACTTACCGCCTGATTTATGTTGGACTTTGTTTTAGGTGTTGAGGATACGTACTGGAGGCAAAACAGACAACAACAAATGAAGAAAGAAACAACATCCAAGGCACCAGAGCACAAGATAACACTGAAATGTCTGTTTCCATCACTCCTTAAAATACTCATTCACTACACATATAAGTAGATTAATAATAGTACGACAGGAGAAGTTATATAAGTGTCCTTAAGGTTTGTAAATGCTTTTAATGTTTTTTTGAATGCTTTTTATATCTTTAAAATGCTTTTTAAGTGTTTTAAAATGCCTTTACCTCTGGAATACCAGAGTATTAAGAAAGAAGAGCAGGAGCTGGAGAGATGATTCTGTGGTTCAGACTGCACAGCGCTCAGGTCCTGGCACACTTCTGGGGTGACTCACAACCACTAACTCTAGCTCCTGGGATTTAGCAACTTCTTCTGACTTATAAGCTCTGTATGCACACTTACGTACCCACATGGATTCCTTGGTGGAGTGACATAGTCATGTTGGCCCCACAGTCCTTGTCACAGACACCCTTGTGTTCTTGTTAAATAAGCTGGATTTCATCCAAGCTGTTGCTGGCAGCTTCTGGTTAACTGACTCCCTTTTGCTCAGAGCGCCATCAGGAACCGTCCTCACTTAGCTGTCCTTCAGTGCTGCTTGTGTGGCAGTGTCTGATGCAGGAAGACCACACAGCAAAGGTTTGGGGGCACATTTCTCAGTCGCTGCTTTTCCGCTCAGGGGAGGGGTGTTGGTAAATAAAATGGTGCTCAGGTTGTAGTTTCTTTAGTTTAAAATTTTCAGAGTTTACCAAATCTAAACTTCTGAGGTCTATGACTCCCGTCTTTTCAAGAGACTTAAAAAGGTATATGGGTAGATATGTATTGACTCGCCTCTGATTTTAATGTTAACGGTTTCCAGGGGGAAGAGTCCAGCTAGGTGTGGTAGCTTCTTTGTGGGAATTGGCTTAGCTCTCTGTAGAACCAAAACTGTAGATGCCAAAGCACTTTTAGCATCTGTGTTTCTCTTTATGCTCAACCCCTCTCTCCTGTCCTCTTACCTTTGTTCTTGCACGTACCTTGTAGTAAAAACCTGGAGAAGAAAAAATAGTCTTTCCAAAATAACACAGCATATACGTGGAAAAGTTTGGGCCAGAATTTGGGTAAATGCTTTCTCCAAGAAAAAAAAAAAGTAAACTAATGCAGCTAGGTACCATTTCTTGTCCCTTCGTTATCTTAACCTCTTCAAGAGACAAGCATCCTATTTACCTGGGTCCTTCTGTCTCTGTAATCTTACCCTACCCCCAACCCAAGCAGGGCACAAAGGCGCATTTGCAAGCAGGTTGATGTAAGCACAGTGGGGAAGTGGGGTGCCTCATCGTGTACCACACACAGTCCATGAGGGAGACCCTGCCCTCGGCCTTTCTGCTTCTGCCGCGTCCTCGCTGTCCAGGCTGGCTAAGACGATATCCAGGAGAAGGTACTCCAGTTTCACTTCAGGAGCTGCAGCAGCTGGAGAGAACGCCAAACAGATGGGCTTTTCCACCCTGATTATCCTGACTTCCTAAATTTAGAAATACATGCTTTAAAAAAAATGTAAATTACCCAAGGGGGTGGCGTAGCACGTGCCAGGCTGTGCTAATGAGTGCAAATAGATGTCATCTGCCGCCGACTTGCCCCTCAGCTCCCACTGCTCCAGCTCGAGTTTGTTTCATTTAAGTTTGTTTTATTTTATTACTGTTTTTTTTTTTCTTCTGAAGCTGTGCTGGCAAGTCTCTGTTCACATGCTGATTATTAGTTTAAGATGTTCAGATTTATTTCCTTCTTTTTGAGACAGGGTTGTAGACCGGATTGGTCACAAACTTTCGCTGTGGACAAGCATGGCATTGAACTCTTGGTCTTCCACCTCCTGAGTGCTGGCATGTATATAGGATCTCAACCTAGCCTAGGATTTTTCTTTTCCCTCACACTAGTGGACCAGGCTAGGAGAGGAAGACCTTAGATAAAAACCTTCCTTTGTCTTACTTTTGCTGCAGACTAGCTGGGTGGATTTTGGCAGAACACTTCCTCCAGTGTATGGGTAGACTAGATCTCGTATCTCTAATGAACCTTTAGCCATGAGTTTAAGGATCTCTCTCTCTCTCTCTCTCTCTCTCTCTCTCTCTCTCTCTCTCTGTCTGTCTCTCTCGTCTATTTGCAAGTTATTTTAAACATTATCATGTCCCTAGAGTATGGCACAGTGCCCATCATAGAGTAGATGTTTAAATATTGGCAAAAGAATCAACACTATGTATCTTATGTTTCCCTTTAGGAAAACTCATTGAGAAAACTTCTTAGAAACTAAATATTTAATGACCATTTTGTTTTCATTAGAATACATGAGACTAGGTTTTTTCTGTATCCAAGAGTTGTTGAGGGGGCCAAACAATGGTCCAGAGCCATGGAAGGCATGCACAAACAATGAGGCTTAGGAGTACATGTCACCCTCTACTAGGGTGTAAATTATCTGGAGGAATCACATCATTCATTCATTTGCTCTTTTATTTGAGACAGGGTCTTAACATGTGGCCAAAGTAGTCCAGACAGAAGAATTTGAGTTTTCATTTCTCCCTTTTCAGCTTTGATTGCTGGAATTATAGGCATGTCTTGGATTGGAATCACATTGTATGTCACATGAATGCTTATAGGACCACTCTTATTCTAAAGTTTTATCTATCTATCTATCTATCTATCTATCTATCTATCTATCTATCTATCTATAAAAACTTTATATCTCTATATATCTATACATCTCAATCTGTATGAGTTGAGGGGAGATGAGTCTAGAAGGTTTATCTTAGAGGTAGAGTGGAGTGTGGACATTCAGGAAGCAAGAGGGTGATGGGGAGGCAGGGAGGAAACATGGATGCTCTAGTCAATCTCAGCAGAGTCAGCAAGCAGAGCAGAGACTAGGCCAGGAAACGTGAGCCTTTTCCACCTGTAGGGAGGTGGGATCAAGGGGAGTTGAGGCTAGAGACACAAGATGGGGAAGATGGAAAAAGGAAAGAGAACTAAGATCATAATGAAGTTATTGATGATACTGGACCAAAAGAAAAGGAGAATGAGGCTGTCAGGGGACTCTCTGATGCCTGTAAAGAAAGAACATGATACCCGGAGGAAGGAAGTGGAGCAGAAGGGAAACATTACCACAGCTGCACCAGCTGCTCTTGCCTCAGCTGCTACCAAAGCCAAACACCTGGTCACTGTGGAAGAGGGAAAGATAAAATCCCTGGTAGTTCTCCTGGTTGAAACCGAGATGAAGAAACTAAAGATCAAACTTGGATTGAGGAACTGGGAATCGTAATGGACAGAGACAAAGAGGGAGGCCCCAGAGCAATGAAGGGAGCAGTTGCTTTCTGAATGCCGGGACTTTCACGTGGGACAATTGAAATATGCTGAGTCATGAGTCTGACAATGGAGCAACAGCAGCATGACCAGAACCCTGAACAAGCACACCAGCACTCAAGAGGACCTGGTCCGGCAGCAGGGCATCTGGGCACGATGCCTCATCAGCAGCTCCCTCCCTTCCCTTGGATGCTGTTACCCTATCTCCCCCAGCCAGATCACATGCCTGATGCCTGGGAAGTGATGTCTGGCTGCACAATGCCCATTGTGGCAACCCTCCCAACTGGGGGTCGCCCTGCCCTTCCTGGTATGCCCTCTGATGCCTGGAAACATCTTAGGACCCTGGGTAACCCTCACAGCACCCAGCATGTATCTTTCTCCTCCACCGTAGCAGCCGCTGCCTCTTCATGGAGATGGGGGTGTCCTTCCTCCTCCTGCTGCAGACCCACCAATCTTGGCCACTACTTAGCCTGAAAGATACAGGGAGCCCCCTCCCCATTCGCTTCAAGTTCAAATAGGGATGGCAGGACTTGTGTCTCAGCTTTCTTGGTTTGCTTTCTGCTGTGGGATAATCCTTCTGTATGCTGCGAATATCTATTACTGTCATTGGTTAATAATAAATCTGATCGGCCTATAACAAGGCAGGATAAAGTTAGGTGGGATAATCAGACTGAGGACTAAGATGAAGAAGGGCAGAGTGGGGCAGATGGCAGTGAGCAGTCCAGAAAAACAAGATGCTAGAGAACAGGTAAAGCCATGAGCCACGTGGCAATATGTAGACTAATAGAAATGGGTTAATTTAAATATAAGAGCTAGTTAGTAATTAACCTGAGCTATCAGACGAATATTTTGTAATTAATATAAGCCTTTTGTGTGTTTATTTGGGACTGGGCCATTGGGACAGAGAAACTCCATCTCTGTTTACATCTTTAAGGATTTTTCTTCTTATAGACCGAAGTATGAGTCCCATGTCTCTCCACTCTTTGGTACTTCTTGTGTTGGGTCCTTAACTGATACTCAATGAGAAACCTGTGTGACTAATGTGCCCTGGTCATCTGGAAAATAACCCTTGTTTCCCCTGTTCCATGTGGCTGGCACTTGGTCTGCAGGTCCTGTTGACATTCGTATGCCATGTCCCTCTTTGCTATGTCTTATGCTTCATGCTTCAGTGGATAATACTATATAATTACCACCTTTCTTCGCCTGTTTTGGTTGTTTTTTGAGGAGAGAATGTTCAATTACTAGAAACAAAAGAAAAAAGAGAGAAAAAGAAAGAAGGCGATGGCCAGAAGGCGATAGCCGCAGAGGGACCACCTGAAGGTAGTGGTTCTCAGCTTCCCTAACCCTACAGCCCTTTAACACCATTCCTCATGTCGTGGTGACACCAACCTGGAATTACTTCACTCCTATGTCATAACTGTAATGTTGTTACTGTTGTGATATAAATATCTGATATGCGACCCCTGTGAGAGTTGCGACCCACAGGTTGAGTACCACCGAGACATTGTAAGTGAGCTTATCTCTGCTTCTCTGAGCTAAGAGTGAAGCTACCAGTGAATTTTCTAAGACTTTTGCCACCCATAAATGCCTCCAAATGAGAATATCTGGGGACCGAGGTGGCACCCTGTTGATTGTGTTCCTGTGCCAGGACAGTGAAGGACTGCACTCTGCCCTGAAGGACATGTTTATTGTTTAGTAGATGGCAGAGGAGAGCACAAACATCAGAACAAGCCTGCTCCTTCCTCCTTCTCCACCATTCTGGGTTTCTGTGCAGAAGATTCACTAGACAGCTTGTTTTCCTAAGGGCAGTGTGAGGCTTAAAGGTTGGAGTTGGGGAGGTGTTCCTTAGATTCCCATACTAGCCAGGAAAGTTACCTGGATACCCTTAGGAGTCCTATCCGGTCCTTCTCCATCACACCCTCTATCCTCACTGCTCCAAATCTAGCCTAACTTTATATGTGTTTTCTAAAACCTTACCCCTATAAGAAAAGAAATCTTTAAACTAGGTAAATAGACGATGCTAAATGTTTTATCTCATGAAACCTGGCTAGGGTTAAACTACCGCCTGCAGTAGCCAGGCAAGGGGGATTTGCAAAGCAGTCCTGAAGTTCAGAATGGGAGTGGAAGCGTGGGCAGTGTCATGCCTTCTTCCTGGGTCGTGGAGGATGCTCAGGGTGTGGGCATCCTCATACCCTCTTCCTGGGTCGTGGAGGATGCTCAGGGTGTGGGCATCCTCATACC
>NC_022010.1:49778614-49784224 GCF_000317375.1 Microtus ochrogaster
ATTTTATGCACATCTTTTAAAAAAACTATGTGTTATATCTCTTTACATATGAGAGTGTTTAGGGAGGTGTCTATAACACTTGTCTATAACCGCCCCGTCCCCTTGATGTCAGAACGGGAAAGTCCACAGTTTGCCTTGAGATTCTCTTTGGCTCTAACTAGGTGGCCTGGTCACCATCAGAGTTCCCAGCCACTCGAGCTAAGGAAACCTCACTCCTTTCTTGTGTGTGTTCTAGACTTCTTGGGGTGGAGCTAGAAATGAGCTCGTTTCTCACAGGTTACAGACCCCAGTGCCTTTTGACCGTGGCTCCTGTGTCCCTCAGTTCCCCCCCTTCTCTCCCTAAAGAAACTCACCCCAGATGCTCACCTTTCCCCCGGAGTCCTAGAGGAGGCTGGGATTCTGGTTCCTACTGTGGTCCTTTGTAACCTTTAATAAGATCGCTTTGCCATTTGAAAGATGCCGGTGTTTTTTAAACCAGTAACCGACAGAACCCCAGTTCAGCGCAGCTCTTCCTGTGTGTGTTGTAGGGTTCCCTCCTGAGACGACACCCACGCAGTTCTGGGAGGGGCGGATACTGCGCGGGTTTGTGCAGATGTGTTTCTCACTATAGGGCTTTTTTTTTTTTTTTTAAATCATTTGCTGTTTTGTTTAGTTGTTAAATGAGGAAAGTTCTGAGATTTGGGAGAAAATGAATGAAAGTAACTTAATTTGCTCTTCATTGAATAAATGAAATATCATTTATAAAAAATTTTTTAAGGAGAATATTTCCATTTTAGCATGGGGGAACCAGGACAAGGGAAAGACGTAGAATTTGATGGCGGTTCAGTTAGTAGGTGAGGAGTGTAAAACCAAGGTATGTTTGCTCATGGGGAATCAAAGCCAGCCTTTTGTGTATACTGTCTCATTCTGGTGATCAGGCCGGACCTCAGAAATCTAGACTCCCTTTGACCCCAGTAAATAGTACCCTCCTGAGCAGAAACTGGGTGGGGCTCTCCTTGTGGGGGCAGGAGGATATGAATTATAAGTAGACTGAAGGACGTCTGTGAAAATCGTAGTTTGAAGCTTTGGAATCTTGTGAAAGGCTGGGAAATACAATGCATAATTTTGAGACTAGCAAACCCCAGCAGTTTTTCTCTTCCTGAATTTGTCTGGGGACTCATCATGGAGCCTGCCAGTTTTCCTGTTTCTCAGAGGTCTTCAAGATGCTCCGGCCGTCCTTTCTCCCCACGGCTTTCTCCTAAGTTGTATGTGCGTCACTTGTCTACCTTACACTTCTGGGGTTGGACAGACCCTGTCCCCGTCCCCCTGGCCTGGGAGGTGCTCTGCTCCAGTCTCTCCCCCCCGCCCCGACAGCACATGTGAAGCTAAGTGAGCGGCTTTTCAACCACTGCATCTTCTCACCCACCTAAATTATTTTTGCAGTATAATTTTAGTGTGGAAATAAATTATGCCTTATTCTAAAATTCTGATCCTTAGGTTATAGCCTTTGTTGTCGCCATGGCAGTTTCATGGAAAATAGTGATTATAAACGGTTCTGCCTTGATGCATTAGTGAGAGGTTTAAGCAAACTAATTTACATGCTGGGCATGGTCACTAGCCAGGCAAAATACACCGTGCGCTTTTTCATCTTTCCTGTTCTATACCAGTGTCCCTGATTGGAAGAAGATCTCTGAGTACTTATCCCCTCTGCAACTCAGACTTCCTAAGAAATGTGTGCTTGGTTTAAAAGTTTGACAAACAGCTGAGGTGGTGGCGCACACCTTTAATCTGGGAGACAGAGGCAGGTGGATCTCTGTGAGTTCAAGGCTAGCCTGGTCTACAGAGTGAGTTTCAGGACAGCCAGGGCTACAAAGAGAAACCCTGTCCCCAAAAACAACAAAATCAAACAAAAAGATTGACAAGCACACATTCCTGGTTTGTCATGCGTGCTGACGCTCAGTGCTGCTATCTACAGAGCATTGTTAGTCCCTCAGGCATAACTACTCTTTCTTGTCAGCTACAGTGGAAGACAGGCAATTATCCTAATTTTAGAAATAAAGACAGAAGAGTTCCGTGGTGTGATTAAACTGTTCATTGGTTGTCAGGGCCGTGGGAATGCAGTTGAGAACCCAGGTGGGTATGCATGTAGTGTCACTGATCATGCCTCAGAGAGAGGACCCTTAAGTGGTCGCTGACAAGGTTGGTTTTCTTTCAGTGAACTTCATTGAAGTTCAGTTTGAGTTAAAATGGTTTCACTTATGTAAAGAGAACAGTATTGAGATAGCTGTATATATCCAATGAGCCACCACTTCAGTAAAGATACAAGGCATTTTTATTTCTGCTTATAGATCATCTGTAATAGATTTAAGAAGCTTCTGGTCTGTTGAGATTGTGTATTAGTTTGTGTTTAGTGGGCTTCTTTCAAGGGAGTCCTATAGTACATACATTTTTAAACCTAGTATGCTTTTTTAAAAAATAATTGCTATTAACTCTGTTACTTTTTAAAAGGTTTATTTTAAGTGTAGGCATGTTTGGCCTCCATGGCTTCTGTGTACTACATGTGTGCCTGGGAGGTCAGAAGACAACACTGACTTGCCTGGAACTAGAACTATGGTTGGGAGCCACCATGTGGATGCTGGGAACTGGACCTGGGTCCTCTGCAAGGGCAGCTTGAGTTTTAACCTCTGAGCATCTTTCCAGCCTTGTCATAATGACTTTAGAACTCACCCAAACACCTTGATAGTCTGATTGTAGTTGGCAAGAAGAACTTCTTGTGGATATACATGTTTTTTTCATTCTCCTGCTGGGGATACTCGAATTGTTTCTGGCTTGCATGTTACCATAAGAGATAGCTGTGGACACATTTCAATCTGTTTTTTTGGGGGGGGGGAGGGTGTTGTTAATAACTGTTAGTGAAATGGTCAGTGTTTATATTTCTTGGAAACTTTCAAATTGTTTCACCAAGTGATTGTGCCATTTTCTTTGAACTGTGTGTTTTTTGCTTGTTTGCTCCTTTTTCTTTTTCTTTTTTTAAAAGTGTCTTTGTTTCCTTACTTTTGGTAAATGTTCTTAACTTTGAAAAGTTCCCCATTTCTATTGTTATATCTTGAAATTCTTTTTCTTCCTTTATTTTCTATTCTGCTTTTAGTTTGTCCAATGAATTTTAAACTCCAGACATTTAAAAGTTTCTAGCCCTTCCTCTTATTTCTTATTATAGCTTCTATTCTTTAAAACTAGTACTTCCTTCCTATTTATTATAGATGCCCATTTCCTATGTTGAACATAATTGTGATAAACTAAAATCCATGTCTGATAATTCCAGCATCTGACTCAACTTGAGACTGGCATCCGTGAAGGTTATTTCAATATGTCCTCTTGCCTGGGCCCTGGGATGCCCGAAGCTGGTTAATAGCATTCTTAGTGTGTCTGTGAGATGTGTCTTGATGAGATTAGCGTTAGACTAGTTGGCCATGAAAGGACCTCATCTGTGTGGGTGGGCATCATAATGTTGAGAGTCTGCAGAGAACAGGGTGAGAGAAAGAAGTTCCAGACTGGAGAAGCCCAGGCATAACTCTTCTAACGTTTGCGCTTCTGACTCTCAGGTCTTCAGAGCTGGGTAGCATCCTTTCTCCTCTGACCATCACTACAGCAGCTTTCCCGTGTCTCTCACTTACAACTGTGTGATAACGGGGCTCCTCTGCCCACAAGAGTCATATATGCCACGGTACCTTGTTATAAATCTGTCTGTACAAGTGTCTCTCTCTATATACTCAGGGGGAGGGCAGGGAAGGAGGGAGGGAGGGAGGGGAGAGAGGTGAACAGAGTGCAAGAGAGAGCCAGAGAGGGAAAGAGAGTTTAATATAGCAGCTATCAACTGTCAATTTTTTAAATTAGTTTTTTTCTTAGCCTTTCTTTATGAGGTGCAATTTTAAATTCTGTCACCATTATATTGAGTCAAGTGTAGCTGATTGGAGTCTAGTTTCTGCCACCTCACCCCATGGCGTACTGGTTGTTATTACTTGCCCAGTCATCAGCCATTTCATTTAGACAGCCTGTAAACTGTGTCATGCCCATGGCGGGTGGTGGCTCAGACCTCATGTCAGGCTACCTTAAGTCTTCCCTATACGTCTACCCTTCCTTGTTCGGCGAGACACTTGTTCAAATTTTCTATGACATTGTGAGTTCCACGTTTTTACCCTTTTCTCCCTCAGGTCCCTCCCATATTCTCCACTTGCCTTGACTCACTGGGCTCTTCCATCTGCTGGTTGACAGGCGTTCTCAGAGGTTCTACGCAGCGGTCATGCTAGGAGTGGGCCTTTGACACAGTTCACACTAGTTTTGGTCTGTCCCGTGCTTCAGGTATATGTATTCAAGTATCTTCCAGAAAACCTAGTGGGATTTTCATATAGAATTTGGCTTCCTCCTCAGTCATCTTCCAGGGTCTCCCTTATTCTCTGTTGGCTCTGGTCCCTTCAGCTGCTTTGTTGAGATACCAGCAGTGGGGCTGCCTTCCTGCCACCCTGCCGCCCGCACAGCTAGCTTTTATACCCTGAAATAATTACATGGAAACTCTATTCTTTTAAACACTGCTTGGCTCATTATCTCTAGCCTCTTATTGGTTAGCTCTTACATATTAATCTAACCCATTTTTAATAATCTGTGTAGCCCACGAGGTGGTTTACCAGGGAAGATCTTAACCTGCGTCTGTCTGGAGTGGGAAAATCATGGTGACTCCTCACTCGGTTTCTTTCTCCCAGCATTCTGTTCTATTTATTCCGCCTACCTAATTTTCTGTCCTATCTGGCCAAGCAGTTTTCTTTATTAGTTAACCAATAAAAGCAACAGATAAGATACAAGACCCACCTCCATCACTACTTTCTCTGCTTCTTAGGGATAATTGTTACGATGGATTTTTATCAATGGCAACTTATTGTTGAGAGCCACCACCATCATGAAGTCATCCTTAGGACAAAGCTGTAACGCTTGAAACTTATGTAGGCCAAGCACGTGGGGAGCTGGGACTTCTCACCTCACCTACACCTGAGAGGAGGGTGAGTCTCGGTTACTAGTCTGCCAGTGTGATGCCAATCAGTTCCAGAAAGACCCTCAGAGACACAGCAGGAACAGTGTCTCACCACTCACGGGTACTCATCATATAGTCAAGGTGTCACATAGGGCTGACTGCATAGGGCTCCTGTCCTTCCCTGCTTCTCTTTTTGTGTTTGGTTTTTAGTAATTAATTTATAAGCAACATTACAGTGGGAAGACAGCTGTACGTCTGTGCCCTCATGACTGCTGTGTGTTAGAAGGGTCCTCTTATCCAGGGGGTACCCTTGGCCTCCTACAGTGGTTGTCGTAGCTCTGGAAGAGGCCTTTGAGAGGAGGCAGGTGAGAGGGTGCTGCCGATAGGGAGCCGATAGGAAAGGTTCTCTGCAAACTTTCTCCATGTGTTTGTATGCCATCTCTGTTTCTTTTCTCCTGTTGGCTCACTGTTACCACTCTTCTCATTCGGCTTAATTTGACCAAATGTACATCTTCAGTATTAACGTATTATGTTCTGTGCCATGATTTGACTTTTCATGCTTAATTTTTAGTCTGGGTATCACATAATTGAAGCTAGAAATCCAGTCC
>NC_022010.1:49785004-49785501 GCF_000317375.1 Microtus ochrogaster
GGATGCTCAGGGTGTGGGTAGCCTTATAGCCTTCTTCCTGGGTCGTGGAGGATGCTCAGGGTGTGGGTAGCCTTATAGCCTTCTTCCTGGGTCGTTGAGGATGCTGAGGATGTGGGCATCCTCATAGCCTCTTCCTGGGTCGTGGAGGATGCTGAGGGTGTGGGGCAGCCTTGTACCCTCTTCCTGGTCGTGGAGAATGTGCTGAGGACTCACTTGGGTCCTGTTGGGGTACTCACGCTGGAAGGGCCACTATTTCAGAGGAAGGACCACAAAAGTGCCTTGATTTGAAAGTCTCTATCTACCCTTGTTGATGATTTGATGGTTCTTGGTTTTGTCTGCCTGTCCTTCCCTCCCTCTGTCCTTCCATAAGTTGCAAGTGGGTGTTTTTTGGCAGAACTTCACTTAGATTTATTATTGTTAATGCAAGGTGGAGCATTTTATGCACATCTTTTAAAAAAACTATGTGTTATATCTCTTTACATATGAGAGTGTTTAGG
>NC_022010.1:49787018-49804927 GCF_000317375.1 Microtus ochrogaster
TCAGTATTAACGTATTATGTTCTGTGCCATGATTTGACTTTTCATGCTTAATTTTTAGTCTGGGTATCACATAATTGAAGCTAGAAATCCAGTCCCTTGTGGTGCTTTTAACCTTCTCCGTTGTGTGGTCACTGTAAAGAGCATCACACAGAGACGAGCGAAGCAAAAAGCCTCCCCCTGGAAAGGCTTGAAGAAAAAGCAAAATAATCTTGGGTCTACTAAGAGTTGCTTCTTTTCATTTTTCGTAATATGGGTTTTGCAAAGGACTTTGACTTTGTGTGAGAAGAGAAAGATTGGATGATAGCATTTTGGGTATGTGAATTGACCTCTAGAATTAATGGTAGAAGGCTGCACGCTGGAGCTAGCAGATTAAATGGTATGTAGTTTGTAGCTTCAGATGGTGTATGTTAGGGTTCTTTAGAGGATCAAGTGCACACATGTATTTGTTCATGTATCCAGAGAAGTTTCCTAAAAGGAATTGGCCTCTTTGTTGAGGGGCAGCAAAATCTGCAGAGCTGACATCCCAGGCTAGATCTAGGCAGAAGCCACTGGAGAGCCAGAAAGAGCCGATTTCCACCTTGGAGTATCAGGCAGGATTTGTTCCTCTTCTGTCACCTGACTGTGTGAGGCCTGCCCACAAGTAGAAGGCAGTCTCCTTTTCTTATCCAGCTAACTTTAATGTATCCAAAATACCTTTATGAAAACATCTAAAAAAATGTCCATATGTTGGGGCATTCCTTATGTCCCATTGAGGCAACATTTGTGATGAGCCCTCTCAAGTAAAAAAAAAAAAAGAATATATATCTATGTCTGTCTATCTATCTATCTATCTATCTATCTATCTATCTATCTATCTATCTATCTATCTATCTATCTATCTATTTATCATGTGCCCTAACTTTGGAATTCTTAAAGATGGACATGGATGGAGTGGTCAGAAGTGTCACCAATGTCTTCGGGGCAGAGGATGAATGTCTTTTCTAGAATTGCCTTCCTCTCTATTTCCCCCAGGGCGCTCCTTAATTCCCACTTTCTCTTCAAGAGCTCTTAACACTTGGATCTAGTCCTTGTGCTGTAGTTTGTTGCAGAGCGAGGAGGAGAAAAAAGAGAAAAAGTTTTCCTGGAAAGCCTTCACACTGGAACTTTTATCAGAGGCTTTAGCATTCACAAGCTCAAGGCCACGTTCCAAAGCCAGCTGGAGGGGTTTGGGTGAGCCATTGGCACATTTGGGTTGACCTCCATTGCAGATGACCAATGAGGTCTTCCTTCCTCTTTGTGGGGATACCCGAGATCCTGAACAATATAATAATCGTACAGTTGTATTATTTGCTTTAACTTTTTTAAACCAATAAGTGCCTGTTCTTGTGCAAGGAAGGCCATTGAGATTCCCGCCTACCCTGATTCATATTTTACAGTGCTCACATTCATTTCCCCAGTTCTCAGACTCCTGTCCATAATGCAGGCAAAGCAGGTAAGCTGAAAGGCTCCGCTTGACTCAGTGATTGGGAAGGAGGAAGAAACCTCGATAATGCCATTTTAGTAGAGGGTTTAAAAATCAAGCGTTCATTTGCCAAGGGATTTGAATTTTAAATTTGTACACCCTGGGCAGAAAAGACTGTTATGTACAGACCGAAATATCTGAAGCCCTGAGTCAAACTCCTGCAGTGAGTTGTTTGTGTTAGGTTGTGTGTTCACAGGAACAAAAAGCCTGACTGATGTATGTGCAGACTGAAATGCCAGGTTGTCTGGAAGCCCTGGAAAAGATGTGAAAGACCTAAGTAATCACTCAGCGGTTGAAAGTTCGCAATGGACGGAACCCAGGATCGCACATGTCATTCTCTAGGCAAACACTTGAACACTGAGCTATATACATGCTCAGCCCAAAAGTCTAACATTTCATGCTTATTTTAAAAGTTGGGGTTGGGTTCCTGGAGTGATGATGGCTCAGGGGTTGAGAGTGCTTGCTGTGTCTGGCAGAGGACTAGGTTTTGGTTCCCAGCAGTCTTGTTAGCCAGCTCACATCTGATTGCCTGGAACTCCAGCTCCAGTTGAGCTGATTCCTTCTTCTGATCTCTGTGGTCACATGTACATGTATGCACACATATATTTGCGCACATACACTTAAGTAAATTAAGTCTTTAAGAAATTGAGACTTCTTTAAATACAATAAAAGACTAGCATAATAGAGTAGATGGTATTATTCGTTGTCAGTGACAGGCTAGTTTGCTGTTACATATTTTTCTTCTCCTCCCTTGGATTTTGAAATATGAGAGACATTCTGTTTCAAGGGATAACCAGATGATGTGATACAATGATACAATAAAAGCCTTGAGTGGAGCTGGGTGGTGGTGGCACACGCCTTTAATCTCAGTACTTGGGAGGCAAAGGATGGCAGATTTGAGTTCGAGGCCAGCCTGGTCTACAAGAGCTAGTTCCAGGACAGGCTCCAAAGCTACAGAGAAACCCTGTCTCGAAAAACCGAAGCCTTGAGCTGAGGTTGTAAAAACAAAAACAAAAACAAACAAACAAACAAAAAACAAAAAAACCCCGTAATGTTTATAATCTTTCTTTTTGCCTTTTTTATTCTTTGAAAATTCTATCCACTACGGTGTGTCTTGATTATCCTCACCCCCTATTCCCTCCTTCCGTGTCCCCCACACCCTTCTAGTGCACCCCCTTTCCAAATTCTCTCACTCTCCTTTCACAGCTCACTGACTCTAGTTCATGCTGCCCATGTGTACCTGGGTTAGGAGGCATCCACGAGGGAATGGGCAGTCTGCCAGTAGCTGTCCATCAAAGACAAATTGCTCTCCTCCCAGGAGCCAGTTGCCAGTTCACCCTCAGAAGTGTGATCTCAGGATTTCACACCCCCCCCAATCCTGTAATTTTTACCTGGCATGATCTTGTGCAGATAACCAGAGCTGCCCGAGCTCATGTGTGCGATAGCCCCGGCGTGTCCAGAGGACATTTCACAATATACCTCCTCATGCGTTCTAGGACGGTCCTCGAGCCTCGGCAGGGAGGTGGGTCTAGGTGTCCTGTCTGTGTGTCAGCACAGCCATTTGAGCAGTTGTTCAGTCTCTGCCTTCATCACTTCCCACTGTAATAGGAAGGTTTTCTGGCCAAGGTTGGGAGCAGCACAAATCTATGAATATAAATAAAAACTTAGAAGGCAGTTTGACAGTGTGACCACTCAGTAGAATAACGTCAGTAAGTTCTTTGCTTGGGCCTGAGATTTCACCAGCCTTGGGTGACGACTGTGTTTTTAGTTGTTCTGTCTGATTTCATATCAACACAAGCTGTAGTCACTTGAGAGGAGGAGTCTCAGTTGAGAAAATGCCTCTGTAAGATCCGGCTAGGCAAGCCTGTGGGGCATTTTCTTAAGTGATTGATGTTGGAAGGCTCAACCTACTGTGGGTAGTGCATTCTTGGGTTGGTGGTCATGGGTTCTATAAGGAAGTGGGAAGAACAGGCCATTGGGGAACAAGCCAGTAAGCAGCATTCCTCCATGGCCTTTGTATCAGCTCCTGCCTCTAGATTCCTACCTGGTTTGAGTTCCTGCCTTGATTCCCTTATTAGACTGTGACTCAGGATATGTAAGCCAAATAAAACCTTTCCTCTCAACTTTCATTTGGGTATACTATTTCATCACACCAATAGGAACCCTAACTAAGACACAGTACTAGATATGAACTCTGTCTTGTAGAGCATGCCCCGGATCCAATCAAGAGAGTAATTGGTCACTCCAGTAAACTGTCCTGCTGTCCACTGTCTATTGTGCAAGTGGGTATATATACTTTCATGGTAAGGTGGTATTGAAGCATGCAGGGTCTGTGCAGGGTAAAACTATTGGTGTTTGTTGTCCCTAGAAGACTGCATAGCACCTTCCAGTACCATGAAAGCTAGACAGCCAGCAGGTGGAGAATTTCCTATGGAGCTCAAGATCAACTTCTTTATGTCCTGCAAGCAAAGTGTGTTGTGTCTTCAGCAATAGGATATTACCATTAATGGTGGTGGGCGGACAAGAGCAATGGGAAAAGTCTCTGCTGTTTTGGAGGCTTCTAGGGCTGCCCTGACCAGTATCTTATAAGAGGTAACCTGTGCCTGGCACTAGGATGGTCTTTAACAACTCATGCCTTCTGGAAGTAACATAATTGTTTATAGTATTTATTGACTTACAGGTCAATAATTCTGATGTGTGCTGAGTTTAATCTATGGTCTTTTCTAGTTGTGTTATAAAAGATAAGTCGTGTTAAAATATGTCAGGGTCTCCAAAGTTACTGTTCAGGCTCTTGTTTCTGATTACTAGAATGATAATCCAAATACTTAAGATGTAAGCTGACTCACCTTATATTTTATAACTATCATGTATTTTCTTCACTGTGGGTGGAGGTTCTTGGCTCTGCTTTAAAAGAAAATATTTATATAATTGTTTTATATAGTACTTTGATATCAGAAAAGATGCAGATATCATCACCAGTTTATGAGAACTGAAGAGTTTACATATAGTAATTAAGAAACCGTAATATTGGGGAACGTGAGGAGGCAAAAGAATGTGGTATTGAATATTAGAATCTTTGTCTCTTCTGTCTTTGCAAAAGTAACTTTTGCTTCTTAGATATATCCTGAGAAAACTGGGTGCTTGCCACAACACTTTATAGGAAATGTTTTGCACGGTATTTACTGTCAGGAGCCCCAGCAAATTATAATTTTATTATTGCTTGAAAGTCCTTAGAGTAGTCATATCTTAAGACAACTTAGGGAGAAGAGTCAATAGAAGAAAAGGACAAAGGTGATTTTTGCAGTAATTTTTCCAGCACTGAGAAATTCCCGGTTGTATATTTGTCAGAATACGGACTTGCAGATGCACTGTATGAGAATCAGATAAGGTTTGTGACTAATAAGGAAATCACAGGTCAGCAAAGCAGATGTATAAAAAAATAGTTGGAAGAAAGCGCACGTGGTAGGCTTTGCCCCCAGCTTATCATGGTGATAATACCACGGTCGATGCAGCACTCAGTTGGCAGCTTCAACTGCCCTTCCTGTGCTGACTTAGGTCTAACCCCAGAACTGTAGGCTTGCAGGCTAGAGTGACACTTTAATCTTTTCCAAGAAGTTGAGCTTGCTTCCAGCAAGTTCACTTGGTTCATGATTACCTGAAATAAACTTAATCCTATTGCCCTGGTATAACATTGGTCATGGCGGTCACGACACTGAAAAGCCAGTGGTCCAGGCCAATGCTGCTAGTTGCCAGTGGGGAACTTACTTTGACATCCATAGGCACCAATTTGTACAGAACCAGTTTGTCCTCTTGCCCAGACTTGATTCCTCCTTGCTCATTCTTTTAAAAATATTATTGTCTACAGAGTATTTGCCATGGATACCGAAGTGCACAGCACAAGATACTTTCTTGGTGTTTAGACTTTGAATCAGGGATCCCACTGAAAGGCTTTATAATTTGAAAAGATTATTCTCGTGTGCAAAGTAAATTAGAATGGGTCAAGGATAGTAGTGGAGAGAGTGATTTGAGAGACTGTTGCAGAAATGATAGTGACAAGAACTAGCCTGGTAGCGGTAGCAGTAGGGAGAGGTGATGGAGAGATGAAATGTTTTGACATCATAATGGTGGTGGGGTACTTGGTGATGGACACAGTGTAGGGGCTGCAGGTATCAAAGATGATGAATTGGTATCTTGCCCAAGCACCAGCATGAGTCCAGTGCAGGGGACTGAGGTGATGAAACATGTTTGGAGGAGGGGCAGGTTTAGTCTTGTGGTCGCTTGGTTTGAAGACGCCTCTAGGAAAACCCTCCCACGTCTTATTTCTGTCCACAGTCGTCCTCCCCCATCTAACTCAGAAATCACCCTTGACTGTTTTTCTTACTTTCTACACATTGTAAGGGATAAAATCATCTGAATTTGTATCGTTTTAGAACTTTCTGGATTCTTTTCTCTCATTTTCCCCTGCTTTATGCACTGGTCATTTTCCTGCTGGCCCGTTGCATCAGCTTCTTAATCTCTAGTTGTTATTATTATTATTATTATCTAGTCCATTATTATTAATATTAACTCTCTTTGCTCCAGAGTTTCCCACCACATCTTCTGCAGATCATGAGGGCTTTCTCAGTGGCTTTCCCTAGATGGGGTTGTCACGCTTACACGGCTGCTTCATCCAGAATAGCTTTACTTTCCTCACTGGAAGGAAGGTTAAAAGCAGATTGACCTAGCTGAGATAAGGGCTGGAGGTGAATCTTCACCTTGCAAACGGCTACTGTCATTTTCTTAAAAGAAATATGCTGTGTTTATTCACCTTATGAATAGCCTTCAATGACCCACTCTTTACCCCAGGATAAGATTTGAACTTTGTAGCTTATCAGCAGTCTGAGGTTAATTTTCCTAACCCACTGTTGTGGGTGAGTGTCCCTTAAACACTCATGTCTTGAAGGTTGGGCAGGGATGGAACCTTGAAGGGATGGGGTCTAATGGTAGATCCCTGGGTCCCCTAGAGTTGTGACCTTAAAGGGAATTGTGGGACATGAGCTCTTCATCCCCCTCTTATCATTACTGCTCATGAAGTAAACAGTTTTTTTCTTTGTGTTCCCTAACATTGCCATCTGCCATGTTCACCATGCCTGAAGCAACAGGTCCATCCAATCTTAAACAGGACCGCCTGAGCTGAGCCAAAATAAATAAATAATAGACTTGATGCAAGTCCCTGACAGATAATGCGCCTCCCAGGTCTTTCCTTGCATTCTTTTGGCGCCGTTTCCTTTCTTTGGTGGTGGTATTTGAAGCATACTTTTTAAAATAATTTGGTGAGGGGTATCATTTTTTCCCATTCCTTGTGTCCTTGGCATCACATCTAAGAAACCATTGCTTAACTCCAGCAAAAAATTTCATGTCTGTCTCCTTTCCTTGACCTTTTCCTTTTCAATTCTAAGTAGCCATGAAATTTTTGTAACCACACTTGTCTAGTGCCAGGGTCAGACTTACAAAACAGGGTGCACAGGTCATATGGCAATTGCTATATGTGTGCTTGGAGGTAGGGCGAGGGTTATGCATGCCCTGCCAGTCCCGGTGAGGTATTTGTGAAGCTCTTTTAATAAAGACTTAGCCTTTATCTGCCCATTGCAGATTCTCGTAGACTTTGTACTTTTTTGCTCGTGTTTAAGGAACACCATGTAAATTAACTTGCACTTGAAGTCTTAGACTGTGGTTTAATATTACATGCAGTAGAGGTCTATGGAAGAAGGGGGTGAAACTCGGTGCGTAGCTCGGTCATTGGGGGAGCTCTACCATCCAGCCTGTGCTGAGTAGAAGCTTCAAATGACAATCAGTGATCTTTCTCAGTTCACATTTTGGAATATTAGATGTTTGGGATGTTTAGGCACATTTTTCTGCTGTTCCTCTTAGTGCCAGTTTAAGGAATTACTAATTGTCCATTCTTGCTGGAAAGTGCTGATTTCCATTTGAATATAACAGTCTTTTTACTAAAACTTTCCTATGGTTGATTCGAGCAAAGACAGAAGCCTTCTGTTTGTGGACTGAATGTTCAGCCAGCCGTGACGTAGCCACTATTATCAATGAAGCCTATTCATCGCGTTCTGCGCTAGTGCATTGTACGGGCCTTGCCGAGGGTCTGGGAGACTTAGAATGCAGCCCCTCCATACACTCTTAGTATTAAGTGATTTTGTTCTATATCTTTTCTAGACCCTGTGTATAATTAGATCTTTTGTTTTCTCTTGATTCCCAATAGTGTTTTGCAGATGCTGGGCACTGATTGAGAATTTGTTCATTTTCTAAATTATAAAAAAGGGCAATTAATGCTGTTGAGAGATAATTTTGTTCTGTTCTTTTATATGTGAACATTTATATCACAGTGCTGTTTTAGATGTACACAATATTATGTTTTTATAAAAGAAAATGAAGTGGCCATTGATGATCTTAGATTAAGAGCTTATGAGTTCCTGAGCAAATTATTTTCAATATTTAGTTTTATACATATCTTGAACATTGAGTTAACTCACAGGTTAATTGTAGAATTTTAATTTGACAGACAGAGCTATAGAAATACAAAAGGCCTTATTCTACTTCCTGGTTAGAATGCTGTAGAAGTTACCAAACAAAGCCTTTGTCAAAACCACGTGCCCTGAAATATGGCAGCCACTTTCTCTGAGTGCTTTTGGACAGCCGGCCTGCCATAACACAGAAACTGAGTGGCCACACAACCATGTCACGACAGTGGCATTCCCTGTATATTGCCTGTGGGTGAGGGTACAGTTGTGTCAGCGATGGTACAGTATTAATGACTGAACAAGAAAATAGAATTTTTTTCTAACCATCTGTTCCATTTTAACAATTATTCCATGAACACGGGAATCTGCTTGTTCTGCCTTCCTTATTCCCAGTTCCTCTCACGCACCTTTGTTTCAGGGACTTTCCAAATCAGTGTCCTCCATCTTCGGAAGACATGGTGGGCACGGGTGGTGAGGAATTCCAGAGCAGTTCCTTTTGTTTGGGGAATTAAGTTGTCTGTGGGGGCAGTCAGCAAACGCTCATCTCCTTCAGAGGCACCCTTCCTTCCCACTCCCACCCCCATCTGTAGAGATTATCTTAGCCCACAGATTTTTCCTTGGCTGAAAATGAGTCTCGAATTGTTCCGAACTCCAGCATCCACATGAAGTCTGGTTCCGTGCACAGCTGACTTCTAGGGATATGGATGAGACCACCAGGGAAGGCTGGTCTTAGTTCCCCAAACCCTTTTGTGTGTTTATAGAATGTGCAGAAGAAACGTGTTAGCGGTAAACCCTTCACCTGTTTTATTGCTGTTTACCACTTTAAGGCAATTAAAGCCCAAGGTGATTTTAGAATTTGTATTTTACCACTTATATGTCATAGTTCTCATGGCAATTCTTATATTTCCTGAACTTAGACATCCTCATTTAGAATTTGCTTTTTGCCAACTGTCATGTCTCTGGTTGTCTCAGAACATGGTTGTCCTCCTCCATTAATTATTCCTGGTCCCCTGAGTGCACATGATCAGGCCACACACTGACTTTAGTGAGCACCTGTTCATTTGCAAATGCGGATCCGTATTGATAAGAAGGTGGGGACACATATATATGGAACACTTCCTCCAGTGATTCTCTCCATTTTCCTGAACACAATGCAGGGTTCTTCCTAACTTGATTATTCTGGTATGGCTGTGATTGATCCGTGCCTCTGGTTCCCCTTCTTCCTTCAGATCTGCCACACTGCTGCTACAGCCACTCCAGTAAAACCACAAACATAGTCTCCTGCTGCTCGTAGGAACCATGAGCAGTTTCCTGTTGTGTTTTGAGAGCCCAGAGCCTGTACTGCGAAGTCACAGCCATAGCTTCATGCCCTTTCTCTGCTTACCACTGTGCCCCCATGGATGATCTGTGAATGTCCCCTCCACTTGTCTGTCCCCAAGTCTTGTCAGATTTTCACCTTTTCTCATCAGAACTGTCATGGAAAACCTCTGCCCCTAGAAGCTCATGTCTTCCTTGGAGCCTCAATTTCTCTCCTGTGTGCTGGTGTTGCAGAGACAGCTCAGCAAAGACACTCCTGTTATATCACTTTTTCAGTTACTGTGGACTGAGGATTTTGTAATGTGTGATAGAAATTAGATAACAGAAAAGGGAAACGTAAAATAGACACAGTAGAAGCCTCATTCAAACATTTATTAGCTTCATCAGACCCCAGCTTACACAATACTATAAAAGAGAGACATGCTTAGTGTCAATCTTTCTACCTTAGCAATCTGCTTGTAGGTCAGTAACAGTTCACAGGCCAGCCCTAGCCCAGGCCTGTTGGTTAATGCTGAGCAAGCAGTTTTCCTATTATTTACCATTTGTCACCAGACAGGGGCTGTGTCTTGATCTCGTGTATTATGTGGCTTCTCACCTTTAGTCTACTGCCCTCAGAACAACTGGGTCTTAGACCAGCACCCTGCACAGCCAATCAGTAACCATCAGTTCACTGAATTGAGTGTAGCATATAGCATGACTGTCCCAGCCGGCCTGCATGTGAGCTGTCAAGTGTCTTGTATCAGACTTTCATTTACATGACTATTGCTTCAAACTTCCTGATACTGTGTGGTCAAGGAAAAGGCTTCCTGACTCAATCTGCAGCTGAGGCCATCTTCTTTGAAAATCCTTTGGTTTCAGTGGCCTCTAGCAATTGGAATGGATAGGCAAGTGACACCATTAGATTCTTAGCACTGTGAGAAAACCCTTAATTGCTGAAGGAGAGGCAGTTAGAAGCAGCGTCTTTAGTAGATTGTTGCTTAAGACAAATGCTTCCTGAGAGTTACAAATGAAATGCTTTTTATTTTTCTGGTCTCACTGACAAAAAATAGATAGGCAGTTGCTATGCATCCTTCAGTTTTTCACCTGAGGGATGGCCAGACCCAGTGGTTCAAATGTTGCACTTATTTATTTATTTATTTATTTATTTATTTATTTATTTATCTTTATGTGTATGTGTATGTGCCATCTTGTCTGTATGGGAAGGTTCTGTGAGGTGCTGAGAAGAAGGTATATTCTTTTATGTTTGGATGGAATGTTCTATATATGTCTGTTAAGTCCATTTGAGTCATAACATCTGTTAGTTCCCTTATTTCTCTGTTAATTTTTTTGTCTCACAGGCCTGTCCAGTGGTGAGAGAAGAGTGTTGAAGTCTCCCACTATTAGTGTGTGGGGTTTAATGTGTAATTTTAAGTTTTAGAAGTGTTTCTTTTACATATGAAGGTGCCCTTGTATTTGGGGTATAGATGTTTAGTATTGAGATTTCCTCTTGATGGATTTTTCCTGTAACTAATATGAAATGTCCTTCTTTGTCTCTTTTGATTGATTTTAGTTTGAAATCAACTTTGTTAGATATTAGGATAGCTATACCAGCTTCTTTCTTAGGTCCATTTAATTGGAATTTTTTTTCCCCAACCCTTTACTGTGAGGATGTCTGTCTTTGAGGTTGAGGTGTGTTTCTTATATGCAGCAGAAGGATGGATTCTGTTTTCATATCCAATCTGCTAGTCTGTGTCTTGTTATAGGTGAGTTGAGTGCATTTATATTAAGAAATATTAATGACCAGTGATGGCTAGTTCCTGTTATTTTGGTTTTCATTGTTGGTGATGTTATTGTGTGTGTGTTTTCCCTTCTTTGGGGTTTGCTGTTGTGAGATGATCTATTGTCTGTGTTTTTGTGGATGTCACCAACTTCTTTGGGTTGGAGTTTTCCTTCTAGTACTTTGCATAGGGCTTGTTTGTGGCTCAGTATTGGTTAAATCTGTCTTGTTTGTATGTGCACCACATTTGCTGCATATGCTGAGGCCAGAGAAGGGCACCAGATCTCCTGGAACCGGAGTTACTGCAGTTGTGGGCCGTGTGACATGCATGCTGGGAACTGAACCTGGGTCCTTTGCAAGAGCAGCAAATGCTCATAATTGTTGAGCCATCTCCCCAGGTCTAGGGTCTTTATGTTTTGAAAGCTGAACTCCCAGATTCAGGTGCCTATAATTTTTATTGTTTCCTCTGATTTAGGGACAGTGTTCATTTGTGGTGGGAAGCATGAGGGAATTTAATTTAGCCTAGGGTTTGCTTCTAACTGACTAGCTTACTCACATCTTCATTTGAAATCCAGACTAGACTGACTTCTATAGTTGCTTTAAACTTCTCCCTTGCTCCAGGCCTCTGGGCCCGTTGCCCTGCCTTGCCTTTCTGTAGTCACTAACTCTGCCTAGCGATCTTCATAGACTGCCATTTATATAGTGTGCTCGCCTTGAGTACACCATATCAACCTTACCTTTGATTCTTTCTCCTCCTCCCTGTGTGTTGTAGCTTCCTTATCTTCATCGCTTCTGTTTTTCAACCCCTAGTCTATTAATGTTGGCTGATTTGTTAATCTGAACTGCCCTGTACTTTCGTGTCAAAGTTTGGCTTAGCAGTCTGCCTCTAGTAGGTGAGAAACCAACATATATGGGTTATGTATTTGATTCCTGATTAATACGTTACTGAGCTGTGTAAGCTTCTAAAAGTTCTAAGGACCAGTTGGAGTGATGTAAATAGTCATATGCCCATGCAAAACAGAAGGGCATTGTTTTTGTTCATTCATTGTTCTTAGAAAGGTCTCATTGATCACTAGCCCGATGGAGGATAGGAGATGGTGTTTCTCTGTCTGTGCCTTCTTGGCCTTTGGCAGCAGAGGAAAGGATGTGAGTTCTGCCCGCAGACTGTCCGCCCTGCAAGGCTGACTGCCAAGGGTCACATGCCTGCTGAGTCGATGCTGCATTCCTTTCCCCCTTTGTATTTCTCAAGGCTACTGTTGCTGGCCTTTTTGCCGGGTGTCCCTGAGTTATAGCCCTTTCACTTCTTAGAGTGATGAACTCCAAGCATTGTTGAGCCACTGAAGCAATCTTTATGGGGTTTGAATTCCCTTCACCGAGGAAGTCAGGCATGCTCTTGATGGCTCTGTGGTGCCAGGCTGAATGTCTAGAGGTGGCGAGTATTACACTTGTTTTGTAGCCTTGGTTCCGAACTTGTGACTGGAACTAATACGGGATTATGGTCCTCAATGCTCACAATTTGCTCCTTGGTGTTCCAAACCTACAGAAAGGGAGGGAGGAGGCAGGGAGGGGAGGGAAGAGGAGATGAGTAGTGCCCAAGGCTTGCAGCCATGACCACTAGCCCTGGAAGAAGGGTCTTCTTCTTCGGGGATGAGCTCATGACAAGTTCTCACACTTAGCTGACCTTGTCCTTCCAGGCCACGTTCCATCTTGTATTTCATTTGTGGTGCTTGCTTTGCCCCTCATTGTAAGATCTCACATACACAAATGTTCAGGCGTCAGTAGGAATCTAAGCTGCTTGGAAGGATAATGGTAAGGGATTCAAAAGGAGCTTCTTCTTCATGTTTACTGGCTCATGTGTTTGTGAAGCCATTTGTAAGAGTTTAGTGGCTGGTTTTCTGATGGAATGAAACTCATTAATGCTTAACTTTTTTACCTCCTAACCTCAGCTCACCTTTATACTATGTTCTAGGAACAACTGTGGTCTTAGGTGACCCTATTACCCAGAGTTACCCATTTCACTGATGAATGTGGAGAAAAGAGAAATCTGAGGATAGGAAAAACCTCAAACCATTTCTCTTAGTCTTGGTGTTGTTTTTTTCTTTCTGTGCATTTTATATATCTTCTCTTTCTGAGTGGGAAGCACATGAGGTTACTTAAGACTTAGGTTTCAACACTGACCCCTTCGCTTTCCAGCTGTGCCACCTCGAGAGAGTTTGCTGCCCCCTGGTGCTGCAGTTTCCTCTCTGGGATGCAGCCAGACTAACCAGTTACTTACTAGTTACCATACCAGTGACTTACCAGTTACTACAAGCATTGACTAGAGCGAAGGGAGTGTGCATGTGGCACAGTGCACCACTAGTTTGGGCCCCTTTCATTTTCCTGTTGACCATACAAAATATTATTGGCTATAAATCTCTCAGCTGTATCTTTATAATTTATGGAGGGAAGGTAAAAGAGTGAGCCTAAAGTTCTCAGCAAGTGTTGCCAGTTCATCAGCCTCGCTGTAGGGAGTGAGGTGGCAGAGGAGGTGGAGGATGAAGCTGTTAATGACAGACGGGCACTGGGGCACGGAAGGCCTCATTGTCATGCTAAGAAACTTGGTTAATGTCCTCTGGAGAATGGGGGCTATTCATTCCAAGCCCATGTACTGGGTTGTACAGGATGGGATTTGCATTTGATAAGAATTCCTCTGGTGTAGGGCAGGGAGTGTTTTGGACTGGGGGTGGCACTTTGGTGGAAAGGCTTGTGAAGCCTGTGCAGAGGTGAGGACGGTGATGAGGGCCTGGCATGAGGGCTGGAGGGATAAAGAGGCGACTAATTGGGAGTCATTTAGGTTCTCTCCATGACAGTGTCTTTGTAAGGGGTCAGAGCGGCCAAGCAAGGATAAACCTCTTAGGTTCTAGTTTTTTTGAGTGTTGCTGTAAAAGATGGGATTTGGGGAAGATGATGAACTCAGTGGGATGGATTTAAGGGGTGTGTGAGAATTAATCTCATTTGTCAGTTTGACAAGATCTAGAATTGCCTGAGAGATGAGCATCTGGCTATGCCTATGGGGAATTATATTCACTACATCCCTTGAGTGGAAAGACCACCCCACTGTGGGTGGCATCTTCCCTGCACACATCCTGGGCTGAATAAAGAAAAGGAGCCACAGAAGGCTTTGGTTGCTGCTTCAGGCTCTGGCTGCCTTCACTTTCCTGACTAGACATACTGTACTGTACTTTTCCTTGAACTCTAGGCTAGAATAAACCCTTCATTCCTGAAGTTTCTTTTACCAGGGGATCTTATCATTGCAATAGGTGGAAGGAACGGAAAAAACAAAAACAAAGCAAAGCAAAAACAAGATAGAGATGAATACCAGCAGCCACATTTGATACACGGGCTAGGGTCTTGGTGGAGGTCAGGGCTAGAATCTCAGCCGTGGCGTTCCCCTTAATTGATAGCAGTGTTAGAATCAAGTGAAAGGAACGTTTGTCCCTGCTCAGTGAGAGTGATAAACATACAATGTGTCACAAGTGAAGCCTTGCTGGGAATTGTCCAGGAGCTCTCTCCTCCCTCCCACCCGAGTTCTTTCTTTGGTAGAGACGGAACACCACTGCCTCCCTTTTCTCTGTCAATTACCATTGTGCTTTTCTGGTCGACATACAGTTTTGAGATGAGGTAAGATGGAGTTTTGAAGGGTGTTGCATTTTAATGTGATTTTACATAACTCAAAGTTGCATTTTAATGTGGCTCAGCATCTTCTACTGATTCCGGGAGTACTTCCAAGCAGCTATTAATAATAATAATAATAATTTTATCATTAGTCTTTAGACGAAAGTTTAGGGAGAATTATTAGCCTAGCAAGGAGGCTGTCTCCATGTGGGAGTCACTGTGAGCTCCCCAGGTCTAGTCCCCTAGCTGGCACCGGTGCTGTCCTGAAGGACTTTCCCTCACTCAGTGCTCACGTGGCTCTTCGTCATTTCCCACATCATTCCCTTGCCCTTTATTTCAGAGGGTTTAGCCAATCACAGTCTTGATGTTTATATTCTTTTTCTTAAAATAATTAATTGAAGGAAAATGAAGAGAAGGGGGTAAAAAAAAGTGGGAAACGCCAAAAGGGGGCCGGGAAATAAAACCAAGGCCCCCGGAAAAACAACCAGTGCTCTTAAGCATTGAGCTATCTTTCTGGCTCACTGTTCTAATGTTTTATAGTCTGCATATGAATTTAAAAACATGTTCTTACTAGCATCAAGGTTTTTAGCAGTTGTTCCCTTCCTAGCATTTTCTGTTTGAGTATAGATGGAAAATCCAGCCCGTCTGACTGGGCTCCATTTAAACTGTGGCTTCACCTGTCATTCCTTCTTTCCATCTATTCCCTGCCCTTCCTTTCTTTTCCTTTGCTCCCTGACTCCCCTTGCTCTGCTGTTGACAGAGGTTTCTGTCTCACCAGGTCCCACAGCCATTTAGTTCCAAATAAACACACAGAGGTCTATGTTAATCATAAACTGGTTGGCCTAGTTGCTCAGGCTTCTTATTAATTCTTACATCTTGTCTGTGTTAGCCATGTGGCTTGGTACCTTTGTCAGTGAGGGATTCTCATCTTGCTTCCTCTGTGTCTGGGTGACGACTGCAGACTTACCTTTCCCCTTCCCAGAATTATTCTGTTCTCATTGCCCTGTCTCTACTTCCTGCCTGGCCATCCTGCCTATACTTTCTTCCTGGCTACTGGCCAATCAGCATTTTATTAAAAATAATACCAGTGATAGGATGACCATTGTCCCACAGCACTCCTCCTTTCTTTTTTGGTTCTTCCAAAAATATTTATTAGTGTGTGTTGGGAGGGGTGCCACTGTGTGCATGTTGAAGCCAGAGGATGATGTATGAGAACTGGTTCTCTCCTTCAACCATGTTGATGTCAAGGTTCGGATTCAGGTCATCAAGCTTGGTGGCAAGTGCCTTTACCTGCTGAGAAATCTCTCCAGCCCCCCCCCCCTTTTTTTTCTTGTCTCTGCTAGGTTAAAAAGTATTTTAGGTCTAATCATCATTCCCCTTCCAACCCAATTACATCTGATAGGTCTGTATATTATTCTTGCCGTGCAATCAGCCTTCCTTTTCATAGTTACATTTTAATTTTCAGCCGCTTTGATTGTTAAAGAGGACAGATAGTTTCTGCATCTCAGCTAAATCTGGAAGCTTGCAGCCCCAATTAAGCTTAGTCACCAAACAAATGAATGAGTAAAATGAAGTTAGCTTTGAGTAGGTGACTTAGGGACTCAGGTTTGTGTCTGCTCTATGTAGGTGGAGCAACAGTTAATGTAACTATTTAGATGTAAACTACAGTTAATACTTGCTGGGAGGCTGAGGCTAGGTAGCCTTGGGTTTAAATCCAAGCTGTGTGAGGTTATTTCTTCCCTGTGAGTCTGCTTTCTGTTTTATCTAGAGCAGTAATATCTATGAGAACCAGGCTCACTAAAAACACCCCTTCACTTTGATTTTTGATATCACCTTAAGGTGTGCTACCTTTGTTTATGCTCTGGAGCATTTGTTTAGCGATACAAAGATGTGTTTAATTAAATAAAACTCACCTGTTGTCAGGAGGCTGTGGCAGCCAGTAGCTGACCAGAAGTTGTAGGGAGGAGCCTGGTGGAGAAGGGTTTTTAAGGATGGACAAGGAGAAGCAGGAGGGCTTCTTGCCAGTCACCAGGAGGTGAGCTAGTGAGCTGCTTGATATTTAGCCTCTCTGGGGAGCAGAATTCTACCTCAACCTTTGAATCTTGAGTTCTTTAGAGGGACAGAGATTTAGATAAGCTCCTTTTGTAGCTTTGAAATAGTCAGTGCCCAAGGGAGCAGAATTTCCTCAGGCTGCAGCTCTTGAGGCAGAGGCCAAACCGCCGTTGGTAGCCAAGGAGTTGCAGTTGCTGACCAGGACAGCCTTAGCTTAAAAGGCAGGAACAATTACAAAATAAAGCAACACATCCCTGATTTTGTGTTTGCAAGACTCAAGGTTTATTGAAACCTTTCTCTGATAGAAATATTTGAATGCCAGTTTTCTTACCAGCGTGAGCCGTGTACCCTCCGTGCTTGGGAAGCAGCATGGCGTCCTCTGCTCTACTGCAGGCCGCGTGAGCTGACTCTCAGCGAGGCCACTTTATCCCTTAGGAGAGTTACTTAACTCCTTGGGCCCTAATTTCCTTATTTGTGAAATGAAGATGGCAATAACACTTATCTTACAGAGCAGTTGCAGTAAAGACGTTAATGCGTATAAAGCTTGCTGTGCACCCAAGGCACAAAGTACCTGGGCGGGGCAGAGACAATGCCATATGTTCTTTTAGTCTTGTTTTCCTCTTAGAACCACACGACAGCCATATCTTCCTGGGTCCTTGCAATTATACCGGTGCTGTGCACCTGTTCTATCTGGGACTGTAAATGGAGGTAAGGGAATGAGGGGGGTCATTTATGGACAGAACGCTGCTGTGTTTGTTATGGAGAATATGTGTTGAGCTGCAGATTCACAGGTGATGGTTAACTGGGTTCCTAAGGAGTCATGTCAAGTGGTTGTATCCGGTAGTGCTGGGAGGAAGGTGAGTAAAGCAGACATCTAGGTTAATGATGGGGTGGCTGGGGGAGAGAGAAAGTGTGTGAAGAGACCATCCGTTGCTTTTGCTATGAGAATTATGATATGTTTAAGAACTGCAATAAAAACCGTTAGAGTTCACTACAACAGAAGAGGAGGTAGGCAGGTTCTCTACGCCTCACGGACACAGTCATAATGTCCTTGAAGACCATCCCTAGTAAGTCACAAAATGCTGTCACTGTGCCGAAGGACACCCCAACCCTAGCT
>NC_022010.1:49805437-49820648 GCF_000317375.1 Microtus ochrogaster
TAATAGCCTCCACAGAAGTGAAACTGCATACAAGAAGAACAATTATCAAGTAAGAAATACGTTCTCAATGTCCAGGCCATATGTAACTGACAGACTTAGGGAGATTTTTCCATTAGCTGTTCTCACCTGAAGAGTCCAAAGTTTTGTACCTAATTTACTTTGTCCCGTGATTTGGGAGAACTGTGACTATTTAGTTGTTACCTTCATCAAAGACCAAGAAGGACAGGAAGCGCATAGCGAGCGACTTCCAAGATTGACAGAAACAGCTGGCTGTGCAATAATCCTCCCTTACACTGTGAAAATGTGTTGCTCTCATTGTTAATAAATAACTGATTGGCCGATAGTTAGGAAGGATTTGGGGACCAGAGAGAATGCTGGGAAGAGGATGGAGTCAGAGGAGGAAGAAGCATCATGGGAAGTTTATAGATGAGGGTAAATGAGCCTGGGGTGGCAATACACTAATAGAAATGGGTTAATTTAAATTCTAAGAGCTAAAAGGGAGCCTAAGCTTTCCGCTGAGCATTTATAATTAATATTAAGTCTCTGAGTCATTATTTGGGAACGGCTGCTGGGACACAGAGAAAAGTCTGTCTACACCCCCTCCCCTGATGCAGCATGAATCAATACATGCTTCCCATTCTTGGGAAGAAATTCTCAAATATTGCCTTCTGCAAATGTTCTAGTATTATTTTTCTCTTTTTAAATTTTTAATTATTCACACACTTTTCAGATTGACACAGTATGATCCTGAATAGGAAAGTACTGAGCTGGAGAGATGGCTCAGTGGTTAAGAGCACTGGCTGCTCTTCCAGAGGACCTCGGCAGCTCACAGAACTCGGAGTCTGTAACTCCAGTTCCGGGGATCTGACACCCTCCCACAGACATGCATACAGGCAAAAACACCAATATACATAAAATAAAAATGAATAAATCATTTTAAAAAATGAAAAAAAGTACCAAAATAAAATCTAAGAAAAATATAAGCCAAGTATTAAGGCAAATGACGTAGAGGTCTAAGCCAGGCCAGCTTCATGTATATATTCAGGTTGATATGTGAAAAAAGAACAAAACTGAATCCAATGATTGCATCATTGGTCGCATTTCTTGCATGTCACTTCTCCTTGCTCCTATAATGCCTGCTTTAAAGAAAATGTCAGCATGGAAAGATTTCCCAAGTTCTTGTGGAATGATGAATGGAGCAATTCTGCACAGGAGAACAAATAAACTCAGTGTTTGTTTCCTCCTACGGAGGTGTGGGACACAGGAGGCTTGCTGATTAGAGAACACGTCACTGTTTGGAGCGATTAGGATAGGTAATTTCTGTTGATGAACCTGAGTGCTGCCTTGAGCGCGCATGGGGAGGAAGGACAGCGCCTCGGGAACTGCGGGAGTACAGTGATATATCGGTAACACAGTCAGAGGGTCCGCTAGAGAAGTGGAAGAGGGGTTCTCGCGGTATCCCCAGTGCCACACTAGTATGAAAAGTTACTTCCTGTTTCTCTTCTCCTCCCCTCCCCCACGGTAGGAGTCAGGCTCTTCTCTCTCTCAGGCACCATCTCTCCCAGTGCCTGCCTCCCTTGTGGAGGACGGTCCTGGGCATGTGAGGATAATAGTTTCGGGGTCGTGCCTTTGTTATTTTATCTGGAAGAATAGGCGCAATAGTATTAAAATAATGGGAAAGATAGTTTCAAGATTTAAGCCCATTGCCATCAGCACAAAAAGGAAAAGTTAGGAAAGATTTTTTTTTTCTTTTGTGAGTCAGAATTTTTCTGTGTAGCCAAGTTCTGAAATTAAATTCCTTACCCCTCTGCTTCAGCTTCCTAAGTGCCGGAATTTCAGCTGTATACTACCATCATGCCCAACAAGAAAACTCTTTTTTAAAAATATTTACTTTTTATTTTATGTGTATGGGTGATTTGCCTGCATGTTTGCCTTTGTACCAAGTACCAGAGGAGGGCAGAACTGGAGTTAGCCATAGTTGTGAGCCTTCCTGGGTGCTGGCAACTGAGCCTAGGCCCCCTGGAAGAGCAACAAGTACTCTTAGCTGCTGAGACATCTCTCCAGCCCCTGACAAGGTCATTTCTAAGAAAAAAGTATTGAGGCATTTTTGGAGATTGAAGTGCTGATTAATAAAATGGCTAATTAAAGTTTGACACCCCAGTTTTGTGTGTGTGCAGAGCTGGGATTAGCAGTGCTTTAGATACTTTTTGTTGTTAACTCAAATTCCTTCCCTAATTCCTTATTTTATCTGACACATTGTTGAGATAATAGGACAGGTTTGCAGAAATACATGCTCTGTAGTATGATCTCAGAACTTTCTGCAAGCATTTAGCTTTTGTTTTATATTATTAAACAAGGCTATTTTCATTTGTAACACAACCTCCATAAATGGGGAAAGTCATTTTAAAGGAGAGGTGCTATTGAAGGAAGTAGAAAAGCAGGGTATCATTATTGAGAGTTATATTTGGCTGTGTGAACAAATGATTTAATTTTGACTTTTCTTTTCAAGGCAGCGTTTCTTCACTAAGAGGCAGCAGAGAGGGGAGAATTTCTTTTCTGTGGAACTTAATCTGTAGCCATCTGCTGCTGGATCTCATTATGTTCTTCATGTAATTAGAGTAATTAGGATGAGGCTTGTGCCATATATTGGTCTTGGAAAGGGGGTTGAGCTATTTCGAGGCTTGCTATGAGACACCGGAGATTAATGGCCTAATCTTTTAGGTAAACTGATGGAAGTCGAGAAAAGCATTCAAGCTGCAAAAAGAAGGGTGATTGTCTTTGTTATGCAATGCTACATATATATGTTATATCTTAATTGTATATAATTAATATTAATATATAATACATATATTAATCATAATGATGGTAACTATGTGTCTTGGCAAATGCATTTCAGTGGCCTAACTCCAAAGGTCCCAGAGACAAGGCTGGAGAGGGGAAGGGATGAAAGATGGCAATGGTGGTACAGTGTTCATGGTGGGAACCTGGCCGCAGGCTGGACACCACCCAGATTGGGGGAAAAAATGGCAGAAGGAGAAATCAAAGGAAATGGCAAAATTAGAGGTGTGCAAAGTTTTCTGGGGAAGGCAGGAAGTGTGTGGTTTTCACGGCGAAGAAGGACAAGATCAGGTCCTGACAACACCTGGGTATACAAGCCTTGTGGGGTCCCCAGGTTAGATTACAAAACGACCCCAAGCTTGTCTGGGATGCAAGAACCATTCCACACTGTGGGAGGAGCTTCCCATGAGGACTGACAGTTGTCCCTGCCTCTCTACTCACTTTCCTTCCTTGTGGTTTCCAGTACATGAGTTGTAAACTTCATTGTGAGTTTCGAACCATTGTGCTGCTTGTCTAGCTGACCTTTCTTGCCTCTAAGTCAAACCACTCCTGGCCACCAAATTTGCTTTTGAGTAACTACTATCCTTGTGTCTTTCACTCACATGCTTTTATTGAAGACTCACACTGTCCCAGGTGCCAGACTTTTACTCTGACATTAAGATGACCCGGGAGGAGACCAACACACTTTATCTGCCACGGAGAATGAGATACATTCCCAGCTAGCCTGCTGACCCCTGTCTTTCAAATGCACGACGTCCAGTCTTGCCGCTCTGCGTTTGCCATTGATCTTGCCCTTTGCTCTTGGTTCTCTATGTTCTGTGCTTTTCGTGGCCCAGCTTAGCATCCCTGTTGGGATTGTGCCAACCACTTACTGTCTCTCGCTGTTTTATTTAACAGTCCTTCAGAGTGCAGCCGAGTTGTTGGCAGTAGTATTGGTGGTATTGGTTGAGGCTCAGGTCTGTAGAAACAGGAGTCTTGGAGGCCAAGATGGCTGGCCTACTTTGAATGTCAAGTCGCTGTGGCACCAGGTTTTTGGGAACTAAGACAACTCAGTTTAATGTAATGAGTGGGGTCCTTTCTTTCCCCTCTCTGTTTCATCTTCTGTCAAAGGCCTTGGTGTCACCAATTCCAAGGCACCAAATTCCTGACTCAGGCTCTTGAGAGAGAAAGCCATTTTTTGTCGTTTTGTGGGAAATTATCTGAATGTGTTGAATGCCTTTCGCTACTGGGTGGGTGCCCAGGCCTTGTGCACAGAATGGTTAATTCTGGGCTGGCCGTGCTTCACTCTATTCAGATCAGGGCCCATTTATGTGTGCCAGGCCACTGCTGGGCTTGGCATATGTTGGTGAGCAAGAGAGGCCTGGCCTCTCTCTCTGCCTATGACAAGCTCTGCTCCCTGCTGGGAGGGGCAAGTGCCTGGGTGAGAGATGGCTCAGTGTGAGAGGAGCAGAGAGAACATCGCCCTGGGATGAGAGACCGGGAGTGAGCAACCACGGCAGATGTGCTAAAAATAGAGAGCACTGAAATCCATGTTGCCAGTGGAAGCTCTACCTGGAGCTCTACATGGCTCCTTCCTCAGGCCCTTTCCCTTCCTCTTTACTTCTGTCTTTTATTTACAAATTACATTGCTTATATACTCAATTATTTCTTTAGACATATCACTTTTAAAAGAAAATCAGTGTGTGTGCGTGCATGTACATGTGTATTTTGTGTGTGTGCGTGCATGCACAAAGTGTGTGGTACGCTTGTGTAGGTGAGGGAACAATGTGGAGTTGGCTCTTTCCTTCCACCTTTACATGAGTTCTGGGGCTCAAACAGAAGTCACCAGGCTTTACAGCATCTGTCTTAGTTAGGATTTCTGTTGTTGCGATGAAACATCATGACCCAAAGCAAGTTGGGGACGAAAGGTTTTATTTCATCTTACAGCTTATATGTGCATCTAGGAAAGTCAGGGCAGGAACTGAAGCAGAGGCCAGTTATAGAGCAATCCTAATTACTGGCTGATCCCCATGGCTTGCTCAGCCTAATTTCTTATAGCACCCAGGACCAGCAGCCCAGGGCTGGCACTGCCCATATTGAGCTAGGTCCTGCCACATCAAAGCAAGAGCCATCTTGCTGACTTTGGATGTATTTCCTTTTTTTTAAATGATCTATTTATTTTTACGTGTAATTACCTGCACGTATGCCTGTGCACCCCGTGTGTTTTCTTTCCATGGGGAGGTCAGAAGAGGGCATCAGATTCTTTGGAACTAGAGTAACAGATGCCAAGTGTGTGCTGGGAACCAATCCCTGATACTCTGGAAGAGCTACAAATATCCTCAAACTGCTGAGCTGTCTCTGCAGCCTCCAGGTATATTTCTTAATGTTGTACACCCTCAAATTCATGGGTTTCCCATGGCCTTTAATTCTTGACCATTCATGGTATGAGCTGTTTTAACAGATGTCAATTCTTTATTAAGTGTGCCCGTACTTTCCTTCCACAGGGGCCATTGAGCCCTCATTCTTTCAAAATGACTGTGAGGCTCTGGGCCACATATCTGAAAGTGTTTTCACTTAGGCTTGTCCCCCAAATCTTAAGCTATGGAATTACTATGACATCAGTCATAACTAAGTATATGGCTCAACAAGTAGCTATTGAAACCGTATTTGCTAATGTACAAAATAGTAATTCAGTTCTTTCTCTCACATATTTTAGCAAGGCAGGAATACATAGACCTAAGTATGCACAGTGTCCTAAATAAGCAGGTGAGAAGCACATTAGAAAACAGAAAAAAATATGAGAGAGGGTGTCCAAAAGACTGAAAGGAGAGAAAATAGCTGAATATTTTCAGTTTGGATGAATTTAAACTTTTTATTCTAGCAAACATCTTAAAGAGACTGTCTTTCCATGTGAGCATGAGGAACTCAAGTTCAGATCCTAGTATTTAGATGCCACCAAAATCTTTGGTTATTTCTGGCCATATGGGATGCACAGAAATAAACCCCAGGGAGCAAGCCTGACTCCAGCTTTGTTGAGGACATGCTCCACAGCAAAACCCCAGAGTTCTTCTTTTCTGTTTATGGCCTTGGCAGTTGCCGAGTGTTCATCTTTGTGTACATTATAACTTTAGGTGACTCTGATTAAACATCTTGAATAGATCTAAATATGATATTGGAAATACGTTAGCTTAGACATAACCATTCTTTGACAATACCAAATTTGCTAATCTTAAGGGTAGGAAGCCTTAGAGTTATTCAGTATCCTCTGTCATTACCAGGTTTTCCTTTTTAATAACTGTAAATTTACCTGTTGACTCATCACTCCCACACACCCCCTAGTTCAGGGGTTGTTTTTAGCCTGCTTGGTTTCTCACCTTTTCTTCAGCCAGGTGCCATCTCCATCCTTCTTACAGGCACTGTAAATCCTGCACTCGTCTCAGTTTTGATATTTAATGTAGTGCCATTTGTGCCTTGATTTGTTGTTTCATGGTCTTTATTGTCCTCCACCTAGAGAGTTAAGCTTCTTGGGTAGAAGGGCCACAACCCATATTTGATTCTTATCTTGAGTGCTGGCTTGAAGCTTCAGAGTAAGTACTGAAAACGTATCCATTAGTAGGGTAGGAGCCATTGCTGTTTGCATTATGTGCTGGGATGATTTTTTTTCTTTGTTTCATCCTTTATGTAACTGTGTCTCCATGACTCCTGCAGCAAGAGAAGCAGGCAGTGGGTGGATGCGCTGTTCACATCTCCAAACAAGCAAAAGCCAAGCACATTTGCCCTATTTTTAGAAAACTTGATGGTGTTAATTTTTCAAGTGTCACTTAAAAATAGGTATTCTTTTTAATGCAGTGGCCTAAGCTGGAGAAGAAGGAGCACCACAGGCTTGACATCCATAGTCATTGCTGCCCCCATGGCTGACGGGATGGAGAAGTCATTTCTGTGTGTCACGTCACTTTCTTTGGTTGTGAACATCTTCTCATATTAGGGCAGCCTGTTGACGTGCCCACAGATGGAGTCCCTTGGTTACAGATGTTAGTTCTGTGCTGCATGTATGTGCTTGAAAGAGAGCTTGAAAGAAAGCCTGGCTGCGCACTTCGTGTTTATTCAGTGGTAGGGCTGTTGCCACACATGGTCCTTCCCTGTAGACTTGGGGGAGGCTAGGGCTTCTGTTCCTGTGTTACTTCTCTGGCAGGTCTGATTCCCTGAAGACCTAAAGCAGGCAGCAGAGGACAGGGAGGGAGGGAGAGAGGAAGGGAGGGAGGAAGGAAGGAAGGGGCAGAAACTCGAGAGGTTTCAGGCACAAAGCAATCTTACTCTTTTTTTCTTTACCAGCTTTCCCATTCATTCATTGGTTTTCCCCAGGCCTGGAGAACACCTAACCTATTTCATAGAAGTAGGTTGTGAGCCCCTCTTAGAGGATAACCTGTGAAATGTATATTTTTTTGCATATAAAACTATGTAATACATCATTTTTTTTAAAAAAAATCTTTAATGGCCCTTTACAAATAATTTTCATTTTGTGCCATTCAGTGTGTGAATCAACCTGGTTGCGGTCCCTTCGCACTTTCTGGCTAAGAAGGTTTCCTAGAACAAAATCAATCCCACACTTCCCAGTGACCCTGAAAATAGCCTGGAATTCTCTCCATGTCAGGGTAAGGGTGTTGTAGTGTGTCTTTGCACGACTAGAAGAGAATATTCAGTGAGCTTCTCTGCCTGACCTGTGACCCTGCTTGCCAGTGCACAGAAGAAAGAAAAAAGAAGCTTTCCTACACAGAGCAAAGAGACAGCTCTGATCTTCACTGCAGCTCACTCACCTGTCTATTGGAGGTGTGTCCGAGGAGCAGGCATACAGGATGCTGTGAGGAAGAACGCCGGGCAGGAGGGGGTTCTGGGAGAGAGTCTTTAAAGCCACTATCCACTGAGACAGAAAAAACAAGTAAAGATTGAAGAGCCAGGTGTTAAGTGAGTGGTTACTTGTCACTGGACACCGGCACAGAGACAGAACTTGTGTCGGAGAGTGGTTGGTGGTGGAAGCTGGAGGCAGCTTTGCTGAGGAGACCTTGTATTTAGTGTGAAGTCTGATTTGGGGATTCACTATGGGCAAATAAGCCTGGAAAGTGAAGTGCCTTGTTTTGGAGAATGAATTTGCCGATGCAGGAGATTCTTATGAAGTTGTATTTAAAGGTTCCCAGAGAATATGTAGGAAGCCAAGAGAAAAGGTTTCATATAGATGATGCTGTTGACCATGGCTTTGATGAAGTTTTTCTTTCTTTTTTTTTTTCTTTCAGGTGACAAGGGAAATATTTGGGCATTTACGTGAAAGACTTATATGTATTCATTTGTATTTTAGTTTAATATTTTTGGTATTCTTGATGATTGTTTATTACTTATTTCTGTATGATTAGGAACCTTTTAGAGTGTTTCTTATTGTGAATCTAACAGCGCGGCTAAGCATGAGCCTGTCCCCAGTGTCTGAAGTCAGGAGCGGAAAGTAGTTTTCCCGTTGTGTTGCTAACCTCTCCCTTTATTAGCTTATCTCCGAGGTAGGATTACAGAAGCCAGTGGGTGTAGCTGTCTCTTCTAAATGTGGTACTGTGTTACCCGTTCCTGTGCGGGCAGAGTTCTGTGTGTTCCAGAGACATCCTGGGAACAGAAAATAGACAAAAGGAAAGGGAACTTGATTGATGTGGTTAGCTTCACAAGCGTTCAGTTTATGAAGGGATGGAGTGGGTGTGAGGGCCAGGAAATGATGCCTAGATTTTTGCTCAAGTAGTATTTATTTTGAGATGGAGTCTCACTTTGTGGCCTTGAATGCTCTTAGAACACTGTATCTAGAATGGTACGGCCTCAAACTCATAGAAATCCCCTGGTCTCTGCCTCTTCAGTGCTAAGGTTAGTAGCCTGTGCCATCATACCTGGTGACCTTGACTCTTTAATGTAATTCTGACCCCTTAGCAGATCCTCTGCCTGATTTTTTCTCTGTTTATCTATTATTTTTTTGTTTAAATATATAACTCTTTAATGTGCTTTATTTTTAAAAAGGGATGTGTGTATGTGTGTGTGTGTGCATTTGTGTGTGTGTATTTGTGTATGTGTATTCGCCCATGTATATGGATGCCCATAGAGGCAGAAAAAGGAGTCAGATCCCCTGAACTAGGGTGGGTCACAGACAGTTATAAGCTGCCTGGCATAGGTGCTGGGACCTGAACTAGGTCCTCTGCAAGAGCAGTGCATGTTCTTAACCACTGAGCCATCTCTCCAACTGCAGAGAACAGACCGACCTGTCTGCCACCTCCTCACAGGCAGTCTGTCTCCCCGATGACGGCAGGGGACACCTACCATCTCATCCATCCTCAGCCATGAGACTTTCTTCGTGCCGCCTTTGCGCTAACCTCAACTTGTCAGTCCTTGTATCAGCCGCTGTGGAAAGATGCAATCTGAGCTGAGAGTTGTTGCTTTAATGCTGCTGCCTGGGAAGCCCCTTGCTAAATGCTTGGTAACAGAAACCAGAAAGGTTAAGTGCCTTTTGGAAAACTTTACGTCATTCTGATTTTTAGCCCGTGTACAGTTATAATTAGCCAAACAACTGAGGCTTGCGAGAGAGATGTGCTGTAGGGAGAGTCAGGTCTTCTGACACCTCTCCTCTGCCACAAAACGGCCATGTGACTTCAGACTAAAAAACAGCATCAGCCTCTCTGTGCTCTTTCCTCATGTGTGAAACAGATATTTTGCAGTATTTACATCTGAGATGGTCACAGTACGTCACAGTGCTCAGCATAGGCATGCATAGCCCTTAATTTAACGCAGTAGTTGTTGGGTACATATGATGCGTAAGATTAGGTGGAATAAGGCATCTCTAGCCTTGTCTGTAAGCGGTTTACAGTTTTAGCAGTTGAGACTTGACTCATTTATAGTTGCTTGCTATTCTGTCTGAGAAACATTATTAGTTTCATTTGTGCCTCAGGCTTTAATTTAGAGATCAGCGTGCTAGTTACAGGATTCTGTGGCAAGCCTCCCATATGACAGAAAAGCAAAATGTATCAGCCCATGCCTGGACCACGCATAGGCGACGGAGGAGTCATCTGCTTTGACTGCGGCCTTGGCTGATGGAGTGAGTACAGCCAGGGTCAGTCTCGGAAACAGGACTTGGGAGGAAAGCCTCCAAGGTTATGAAAAGAACACAGGGATCAGAGCAAAGTTAACAGGCGCAGATGGCGTCAAGCAAACTGATGGACTGGTGGGCGTGTGGTGAGGACAGATTCACCAAGTAGGAACACAGCTAACTCATCTGGATTTTGTTTGATTCACTTTGCATTTGTGTAAGAAGGGAGACAGCCTGCCTGTGCCCTTGGTTAGGTCGGATCACCCTTGGGTCACTGTGTTCCTTCCCTTAATCTTTCTGTCTGCTCTTTGCTGAACACCACAAGTGTCTCCACTCCTCAGACTTCAACCACCCTGTCCTTTTATATCTCTGAAATAACATTTGTGCTGCTATTGCATAAATAGGATTTGACAGATGCACCCCCCCACTTTTGTGGTGTGGATGTGTGTGCTTGCATGCTTTTGCATGTGTGTTTGTGTATGCATGTGTGCAGGTGTGCCAAAGGGATCTAGCTTGCTTTGGGAATCCCCTATCTGATGCCTCCTGAAGCTGGAATTACAGAAGGCCAACACACCCAGGTCACTGAGGATTGAAACTCCAATCCGCTTTAACTATTGAGCTACCTCCCCAGCTTGAGTAGATCTATTCTTAATTGCAACCACTTTTTGTAGGAGTTGTAGAAGATTCCAAAGAAGAACAGGGTCTGCCCTTACTATTTAGCTCTTGGAGAGCACCTGCATGCCACTTCTGACATATCTGTCCTCTGAAAGATAATATTTAGAAAATGGTTGGATTTTTCAGTGGACTGACTAGTTACATGTAGAAGACAATAGCTCCACAGTTATTTATGATCTCTGGTAATTTAGAACCATTTGTGTTAAAAAAATTATAATCACTTCTGCAGGACAGCATTTTGAGAAACCCTGTTCTTTATAAGATTACCATGATTACTGACCTTGAATCATTTATTTGCCTAAAAAGTAGTAAAATAGAGATATTAGAAATGACAGCCCTTTATTATGTGGTCAGAAGGTTTTTTTCTTCCTTTACTGTTTCTTCTTTACTTTTGTGTGTGTGTGTGTGTGTGTGTGTGTGTGCGTGTGCGCGCGCGCGCGCATGCGTGCTCATGTATACACTTCCTTTTCAGCTCTTCAACTTAGGTAACAAGTGGAGTTCCATCAAATCTCTGTAGCATCCTTTAATGTAACTCATTTTAGGACTTGAGTATGGCCCGGTTCTCTGGCATGGAGGAGGGCTGTAAACAGTCTTTCTGCTTTGGTTTCCCAGCAGCCCAGACCCAATAATCACACAGAAACTAAATATATATAATATAAATCATTGCTCAGCCAATGACTCAGGCATATTTCTAGCTAGCTCTTACATCTTAAATTAATCCATTTCTATTATTTAATATTTTTACCACAAGGCTCATGGTTTGTTACCTCTTGCTTCTTGGGTGGATACATGGCATCTGCCTGACTCTGCCTCCTTTCTCTCTTAGTTTAGCTTAGTTTTCCTGCCTGGATGTATTCTTCCCTTCCATAGGCCAAAGCATGTTCTTTATTAACCAATGGTAATCATAGTCACAGCATACAGAGGGAATCCCACGTCAGAGGGACAGCTGTATCCCCTACAGTTGTATGTTATGACCTATGTATGTGCATACTCTTCTGATAAGGTATTTGTTCTGGAATTTAATCAGATTCTCAAATGGCTGTGTCACTAGGAAAAGGATTTAAGGGATGTGTGTTAAGATGTTGCTGTGTCTCTCTGTAGTTGTTGTCAACTCTGAAAGGGCACATATAAGGGCACAGTATACCAGGACTTTGTAAAAATTGAAAATTATGAGAAATTTGGTTTATTGGTTAGGAAAATGTCAAGGGGAATTGTCAGGCATATGAGATTTCAATTGAGACTGTATTGATAGATTTGGTCACATGAGTTCAAAACACCAAAATGATGATGTTTTGCTCTCCTCTACAAAGTTTCAGAAACTGGACAAGATGTTCAGGTGAAATAGTCTGAAGAGTAATCTATATAGATCACTTATACCCATATGATCAGGGTCTGCCCGATAATCAAACACAGTTATAAATGTGAAATGCCTCAGCTTTTCCCTGCATGTCTTCTCTTTCCTCTGCCTGTTTTTCTGCAAGAAATCTCTCCTATCCTCTCCTCTCCCCTCCCCTCTCCTTCCTTCCCTTTCTCTCTCTCCCTTTCCCTTCCCCTCCCTCTCCCTCTCTCTGTTTTATCTTAAGCCAGTGTTCTCATTCTGTCCTAAACTTGTGACAGTCTGTCTGTCTGTCTGTCTATCTCTATCTCTCTCAGTGTGTGTCTGATGTTAAGCAAGTGTTCTCATTCTCTTCTCTGCTTGTGATGTACTGGCAAGGCTTTCCTGGCCCTCCCTCCTTCCTTCATTAGCTTTTCCCATTCTCCAGCCCCTCTCAGCTGTCAGTGTAGTAGTGGAGCTGTATGTTAACCATAAAGCATTATGACTAGTCCATCCATGCCGATAATGACCCATTCAATTTAATTAAGTTTGTTCTTCTGTCTAAAGTTCTACCAGCTCATTTGCAAACCTGGAGTGGAGTGGTACTCCACGACCATCACTTCCTAGATTAATTCATGTACAGAATGCTGCAGACGAGTCAAGGAGGATGTGAAGGGAAGGGCTTGTCTGATGAGCAGGTCCTGCAGAAGGGAGGGTGGAAGGTGGGGCTGTTGTCATGCTTTTAGAAAATCCTACAGAAGGCTGAAGTAATTGACATCCCAAGGATCTTTCTGGCTTCAATATTTTAAGAGTTAAAAAGCATTGCTTTGACAAAGGCCAGTACAAACAAAAGGCTTCTCTGCATGGTTGAGTTCATAGGGTGGTTACCCATTGGGTTTGGCAGAGCCCATCATACAACTGTAATTAGTCAATTATAGTCAATATCAATTAAGGGGTATTAATTAAAACTAGTTTTCCCCAAGGAAAAACTATTGATTCTGTCTCCCTATGAAACAGTGACACTTTTACATGTGCATATAAGTATATGCACATATATATAAATACAAATATATATCTATAAATACAAATACAATTTTTACTCCAGACAAAAGGAAGACAAAAACAATGTTTTTGGAATGTGTCTGCTAGTTGCGACCCAGTGCTTTGGGGGTCGCATGGCCTGTCCTTTACAGCGCACTGTAACAGTACACACCCATTACAGTGCTTTTCTTTTCATCCTTATTTTATACAGTGTACCTGGCCCGCTGCCTTGTGCCCATGAGTCTCCCATTTACCTGTGAATGTAGTGCTCTCTAGCACTGCAGCTCAGCCCTCAGCAGAAGGAAGGGACTGCACGATCCAAATGAACAGCAGGAAATCAGACCGTCCCTGCCTGCCTGACCTTTGGCGCAGATTCAGTGACCTCTGCATCGAGGGACAATTTACTGCAGAACGGAAAGTCAGATGATGAGGAACATGTAGTCCACTGGTCCTCCTAGCATGCGTGTGTGTCTAAGCAAACCCTGGGAGCTTGTGCAAGATACACAGTCATCTTTGCGTTTTACCTCCTCATATTCTAATTTCGGTGTGTAGTAAAGTCCTTGGAAACAGGTGCCCCCTTGATGCCAATGACTGTGGTTCAGGGACCACATTCCCATGGTCATCAAACCCAGGGATTCCCAGCAGGATGACTCGGCAGAGGCCCCGAACCTCGGTGCTGCAGCCCTAAGGGTTGAAGACCCTTTAAGGGCTAGCTTTCAGACTTCATGAAAAATTAGCTTAAGCACATAAGTTGGTTTTTATAACTTTTTATGTTTGCTCTCCTCCCTTTCCTGTGTTTCTCCCCTCTCCAGATACTCATCTGTCCAGCCAGCTCCCCTTTCTCCCCGCTAGTGTGGGTGTGCTGACACAACCCTGGCTGTTAACCTTTGTAACCGTCTCTTATTTAGCTCCATGACCACAGTGGCCAATGTGCTTGTGATTTCCAGACCTTGTTTACTAGGATTTCTGGGTACTTACTGGAAGGTTTTATGTGTCTGTCTGTAGAACCTCTAGCATCTAACATCAAACCCCAAGTCATTTTCTCCACATCCCCCTTTAGTTGTGTGTCTTACTTCAATAAGTGGATTCGCCAATAATCTACAGAGAGTACTTGACAATTAGAGTCTGGTTATTTATTTATTGAGATGGGGTTTTACTATGTAGTCTAGGCTGGTTTGGAACTCATTATGTATACCAAGCGAACCTTATACTCACAGAGAGCCTAGTGTCTCCAACTTCTGAGTGCTAGAACTAAGGGCGTGAGCTAGCATCTCTGTCCAGAATAATTAATTTCAGTGCCTTTCTTTCCTTTCTATACAGCAACTGTTTTCATTTATAGTCATGTTATAAATCAGTAATGGCAAAGAAAGAATGTTTTTCATGCTGAAATATAATAATGTCAGGAAGAAAATACGCATATTGTAATACAAAATGAAAACTTAAATACAGTGTGTAATACTTGATGTCAAGAGCTAAGGGTGGGGAGGGTTCCTAGGAAGACACTTCTCAAAGAGTGAAGTGTAAAGCGATTTGTCGCATGAGGACAGAGGGGAGAACAGTCAAGTTGTCTTTCTTCCTGTTGGTGCTCATTTTGAAGTAACTCTGCAGGCCAGGCATGTACACATGGGTTGGAAATAGGAAGGGCTTAGACTTGACGTGGACTTGGTCCTTTCTAGTAAGTATGTGCCAGGGACCAGGCCACATAATTACACACAGCAAGTGCAATCTTTCAAAATTAAATTTTATGTGGGGTTTAATGTTTATCAAGGGACCATAATGAGAATTTACTAATGCCACATTTACATATGTAATAAGTTATTGGAACTTAATGGTGACCAACTGTGGCATCTTCTCAGGGATGAGTTTGCCTTTTTCTGATATCGTTTAGGACTGCTAATTCATGGTGACAATAAGAAGAAAACAGTATTATTTGATGTTAAATATTATTTCAAGTGGGTCACCAACAGTACATCTGTAGTTGTCTAGACTCCCCAGGATCTAGTTTGACCTTGGAAGCTAAGCATGGTCGAGACTGATCAGTACTTGGATGGGAGTCCTGTTCCCTCACCTTTCACTGGGTCCTACCTTTACCTCAGGCCCGGAGCCTTTGAGTCATTTTGAAAACTTATTTTGTTCTATATTTTTGGAGTGTATTTTCATGTTCAAGTTTTAATTTTTTGATTGTTTATTTCCTTTTTTTTAAAATTTATTTATTTATTAAAGATTTCTGTCTCTTCCCGCCACCGCCTCCCATTTCCCTC
>NC_022010.1:49826536-49828808 GCF_000317375.1 Microtus ochrogaster
CCTTCACTACCTTTGAAACACGTTACCTTCTTTCAATACGATCTCAAATGAGTGTTATATGGACACATGAGGGTCTGGGAGCCAAAGCTAGCACTGGACACAAGGGCTTCACGGCAGAGCCCACTCTCTGGGACCACATGACCCAGAATGAGGGTCACCAAGCCTCTCCCAAGTTCTTCTGTGGCCACATCTCAGCAGAAACCAGCCAAGAAGGGCTGCTTTGTAGCTGACAGAAGCAGGGACATCTTGGGCGTCACTAGTGAAACAGTGATATTAAGGTGTCCTTTTACTCCTCATTCCGACTTTTTTTTTTAAAAGTAGAATTCTGTAGTGATTCTTTGGGAATTGCACAGCATGCACCCAATCCTTTCACCTTCCAGTCCCTTCATATCCTCCCCTCACCCTTGCAGCATCACCCCCAAAGAGCAGCCGCTAAAATCAATTAAAAACAACACACACACACACACACACACACACACACACCTACCTTGCTCCTCAGTCTTTCCTGACACCTCTTCATTCGTCCTAGTGGCACTGGGTGCTGTGGTCTGTCTGACAGACAGTATATCCTTTTGTCCAATCAGCCCCACCCACAACATGTTCATTGCAATGAGTCATTGGTCTGGTTCTAGGCCTCTGGCCTCTGGCACACCCATCACCACTGGACCCTCCCTGAAACTCCTCTTGAATTTTCTCTGTTGCCCTAAGTCATGGAGATCCTGCAGTTACCCTTCTGCAGGACCAATCCCTTCCTGTTCTCCAGCAGATCATACATGGGGTATGTGTTAGGGTGGGCCAGTCGAAGGCCAGGATGTGATTCTGGGTGGTAGGTGAGTTGGTCGGTTGGGGCCATTGGGACTGTCCCCCTCAGGCAAGGTGTTGGAGCTGGCTCTTCTAGACCCAGACTGTAGGGGCCAGCTCTCCCACGCCTGTGGTGTGGTGTGGTGTAGTGTGGTGTGGTGTGGTGTAGTGTGGGGCCATTTCTCCTGCTGCAGTCCACTGAAAGGCAGGGCCCTACATTCCAGGGACAGTGAGAGGTGGGGCTGGCTCAGCACGGCCCTCTGCTTCAATATGCCTGGTTTCTATGACCCTCTGTGGCAACACAGGCCGTGGACGTCATCACAAACCCCAGCTGCAGCAGGACAGAGCCACCTTCATTCAGTACTGTCTCTCAGTCTTCCTAGAAAAGGGCAGGATCAAAGCAAGCTCTTAGGAGAGAACCCTGAGATATCCAATCCAAAGAGACTCTGTAAACTGACTGCTTTGGCACATCTGGGTTTGCATAAGTATTTAAAGCAAAGAATTGTTTAAAATGAAAAAGATTGAAATTTAGCTAATTAGCATGTCTGATTTTCTGATTATCTGCTAGGATAAAGCTCCTAATCAGGATGATTAGGTGAGTGTAGAAAGCTGTCCTTTCTTTATACAGATGGTTTCAAAAGTGTATTTGCTATATTTCTCAAAGAAGTAATCCCTGCCCCAAATGTATTCGTAGCTATGATGATTTAAATGACAACAGTCCCCATAAGCTTATATGCTTGAATACTTGGTTCCCATTTGGTGAAACTGTTTGGGAAGGATTAGGGGTATGGTCTTGCTGAAGGAAATGTGTCACTGGGGGTGGGCTCTGAGGTTTCAAAATATACCACCCCCAATTAGCTCTCTCTGCTTCCTGCTTTCGGATCAAGATGTGAGCTCTCAGCTGTTCCTGCCACCATGCCTTTGCTTGGCCATCATGGACTCTGACCTCTGAAACTATGCGGATTGAACCTCTTTTTAAAAGCTGCCTGGGTCAGTGTTTTGTCACAGAGGCAGAGTAGTAGGTAAGACAGCACCTTACTGTGTGATAATAAAAACAATATAACACACACATGGGAAACCAGAGATATGAACCCCGACCACATCCATTTAAGTACCAAGGAGCTGAAATTTTGTGTTTTTCTATTAATCTGCCCTTCCCCTAAACTGTCTGAAATTAATTATATATTTTGCGAGTAGAAGAAACGCACAAAACTTTTATTGTACATAGTTACATTATTACATTTTTTATCACACACATTTTACATATGCGTATTTGATACAAGATTGCTGTAGGCTTTTATAATCTAATTTTATCAACTACTTTACAACATGATTGCTCGCCGTTTTCCCTAAGTGCTCTTTAAAAGCAGAATAAATAATAATCATGTGTTCATTTGTTGAATACTTTTTGTTGCTATTAGGTTATCTAAAATTTTTCATTTTGAAAAATGCTGTTATTATATATATACAT
>NC_022010.1:49828908-49835995 GCF_000317375.1 Microtus ochrogaster
TATATATGTTTATTTGTAATCCTGATGTACTTGAGAATTTTCTTGGGATAAATTACATGGAGTAGAATTACTGGGACAAAATATTACTGGAATATTTCCAATGTTCTTTTTAATTTTGGTGATCCTTTAGAAGCCTTGATTAAGGACTGAGGTATATTATCTGGGATTAATCTTTCTATTCTTCAGTTTTTCATTTCCCAAAATCCACAGCAGGGCTGTGCGAATGACTCAGTGGGAAAAGAGTTTGTTGTTCTATGGTGAGGCCCTGAGATTTGATCCCAAGCACCCATGTAAAACGCCAGGCGTGGCAGAGTTCATTCACCCCAGTGCTGGGGAACAGAGACAGGCAGATCCTGGGGTTTAGCTATCCAGCCAGCCTAGTAGAAACAGCAGGCATCAGGTTCAGGAAGAGACACTGCCTCAAAAATTAAAGAAGCTATGCTAAAGACACCTGGCACTGACTGTAGCCTGCAGCATTGATGTTTTCTCCCTGGTTTGATTGCTGGCTCCTCGGTCAGGGGTGTGGTTCTATGTCCCTATGATTTGATTATCATTCTTCCTGGCTCTCCAGGTCTTACCCAGGCTCGGACCATCTGCCGTCTTGCCTTTGAACCAAGCATGCCAAGCTCCTTCCTCTCTGACACCCAGGAACATATGTAATCAGATTGGGCATCTTACTTATGGGCGTCCATCTTTTCTAATCAAAGAGTTATAACTTACAGTTCCTTTAAAGGAACACCACAGTTGACTCCTACTTGCAGGAAGGGAGGGATCCTGTTTGTGCTCCTTGCCCAGTCCAAATAATACCTCCAATAAACCCTTAATGTCTAACACAACATGCTCTGTCTGGCTTGAGTTTTACCAAAACTACAAATATGTGCTAGATGCCTTGAGCACATTAAATTAACTACAGATAAATTTTCTGTGGAAAAAAAAAGGGAGAGCTATCACTTTAATTAACTAAATAAGATGACATTTCAGCTGGCAGGATGGCTCAGTGGATAAGGCACTTGTCTCCGAACCTGCTAACCTGAGTTGGATGTGGTGGAAGGAAGAGGCCCAACTCCTTTAAACCGTCTTCTCGGTGCCGCGTTGTACCGTGGCACATGCACCCCGCCCCCCAAATTAATAAATAAGGGGATTTCTGTCAGCTTTGGTTATAAAATCCAGAATCTCCCCTGCTGCTTTGTGTTCCCTGTGATGCTTAACTCTGGGCTGTGGACAAAATGTGCCCACAGTAACTTGCTGTGTTCATCTGCACTCCTGTTTCGTTATTATTGGGCGATAATTAAATGTTGGAGAACATCCACTAGGGCATGCACAGATTAATCCATCATGTTACAGGCCGACCTTGCCTTTAACTCACTGCAGTTAGGTCCAGTGTGCTTCAGATCCGAGTCCGCTCCGGCGGCAGCAGAAACAAGCATAGTTAACTACCAGATGTCACTGCAGCGAGCACACATGCATCATTTTGTCCCCCTTGTTTACGCCACTGCCTGGAGCGAGCTGCAGATGAACGCAGTGCATGAGAAGAATCCCACTGTCGCGTGTGAGCCACCTTCAAGCCGAATGTGAGAGAGTAAGAAAAGGGGGGAATTCAGCTGTCAAGGATCACTATAAAAATGCCTGCCATTCCCCTTGCCCCCTCTTAAGCCCAAGTGGCAGCGGGCATCAGGCATGAAGCAGTGATGGTGGTACCCACACTCTCATTTGTGAGCTCCCTCTCACTCCTGGTCTTCACAAAGGACGGTAATGATGCTCATTAGTAGCAAGTTTCATTGTGACCTTTGACCTTTCCATCAACGCTGTTGTGAATGTTCCCCATCTCCTGTGAAATGTCATGGAGAAAACTGAAGCAGTAATGACGATTCTGAGCAATAAGGAAAGAGAGGGTCTGTAAGTGACTGCAGATAAGCCTCACAAATGGTTTGTCTTCTGAGATGCCTCTTCTGTGTTTTGGCACTCCTGAGTTTAGGAGGAAGACCTTTGCAGGTTTTATAACCTAGTAGGTTGCTAATGCTTCTCGTTATAGTTTAACTGTGGAAAGGCCCCGATAAAGTAACGTGTTTGAACACTGGTTCCCCAGCGGGTTGTGCCTGCCCAAACCTTTAGATGGAGTCTGGGGGGAGCAGGCTTTGAGAATTATAGGTGGGTCCCCCTTCTGGTCTAGCTTTCAGCTCCCTAACTGCTGTTGCAATGTAACCAGAGATCTCCAGGCCCTGGTATCTGTTCCTGTCACCGTGCCTTCCCTGCCACAGGGAACTGCACCATCTCATCCCCTTAGCCAGAATCAATCCTTTCTCCTTTAAATTGCTTCTTTGATGGATTTTTATCACAGTGGCTAGCAAGGTGACTGATGTATGTCCAGTCAAAGTGAGAACACGTAACCAGCCGAGGAGCCTGGAGAAAGTAGGAAAGCTGAAAGTGTGGTGACCAATGGCCAAAAGAAGGGAATTCTGCTTACTCAGCTGTTGTTCAAGTTGGGAGGAAAACCAGGTAGGTATTTCCTCAGGTTAGCCTGTGGATGAAGCACCTCCCCCCGAAGCTTGGACTTACAGGTAGATGCTGTTTCCAAGAGAAACTTGCCCTCCCTAGAACAAGGGTGAAGGAGTGATAGGTAATGTCATTGGGAAAACCGTGTTTGCTGTGTGTTGCTTTTGAGAGTGATGACCACGGACATAGGGCAGGCAAACAGAGGAGAAAGCACAGGGACTTAAAACACAGGGACCTCTGGAACCAGACTTCTGATACTTGAAATTTGGCTCTGATGAGGCATCATTAGGAAAGACTTTAGAAAAGTTTAATAAGTTAATTTGAAGCATGAATTTCTTAACCTGCCAAACTTATATAAGAAATAGATATTATGAATAAGCTTATTCCTGATAATTAAATCAAAACAATGTCAGTAACTATGCTGGTTCATGTTATGTGTAAAGTTGAATGAGCTTTGAGTAAAAGAGTTCTTATTCAGATTTATTTATTTTGTGTCTATTACTGTTTTACCTGCATGTGTGCCATGTGTATGCCTGATGGCCATGGAGGTCAAAACAGGGTTTAAAGATGGTTGCCAGCCAACATGTGGGTCCTCTGCAAGAGCATCAGGTCTCTTAAGCCATCTCTCCAGCCTCTGTGTTGTTTTTCTGCATGTATGTATCTATGAGACTATTTCTAGATGAGATTGGCATTTGAATTGATACCTCTAGTAGATCACCCTTTCCAGTGCAAGGGGCATCCTCTGAACAGTCAAGGGCCCAGATTAATAAAAGGAGGAGGTGGAGGAGGAGGAGGAGAAGAAGGAGAAGGAGGAGGAGGAGGGAGGGAGAGAGGGAAGGAAGGATTTGCCCTCCCATTTCCTTTCCTTATAGTTAATGCTGGAACAGTTTATGTTCTGGCCTAGAACTTGGATCTACATGATCGTTGTGGCTCTTAGGCCAGTAGCTGTGAAGTGAAAGACATCCCCAGGTTTCTGGAGTCTCCCAATGGCAGCTGGAGAATCATGCTCCTCACTCTCTGTCATCAGCTGAGCCAGTTCCTCACCCCACCACCAACCCTGTGTGCATGGATAGTGCCATGTTCTGAAAACGCTCGGCTTACAAAACAGAAAGTACCAGGTCCAGATGGATTCACTAGTACAGTTCACCAAACATTTAAAGCATTTATAGCGATCACACACCATTTCTTTCAGAAGATACAAGCAGAAGAGTGCTGCAGCTCACTTTGTGAAGCCTTTGTCACTGTATTACTAAAATGAGACAAGGTTCAGAAGAAATAAAGCTAACAGCTAATATCTCTCATGGACATCCGTGTGAAATATAGTACCATTGAAAACTCCAACAGCGAATAAAAAGAATTGAATGCCATGGCCAAGTGAGGTTCATCCCTGTTGTGTGTAACTGACTTGGCATTTAAAAATCAGTTCATAGAATCACAGGAATAGACCAAATATGAAAAATGATGGTATATGAAACTTACAAGTGGCTGAACTCATCTGTTATCTTGGGCTTTGGAAGCTGAAGCAGGAGAATTGCATGTTTGAGGTTAATTTGAGCTACATTGTGAGTAGCTTGTCAGCCTGGGCTATCTCAAAGCCAAACCAACCAAACAGAAGCATCAGAGGTGTTGGAGAAGCATTTGACTTCTCAATTCTGTCATCTGTGAGCAGTTTTATTTCTGTTTTTCCAATCAATATTCACCTAAAGTCCTAATCTTATTTCACGGTGTTTTCTTTTACTGCCAATTTAGTGTGGAAAGAAGTTGTAAGCAGAGAAAAAAAAAGACTCTTATTCATCCAAGCTTTAGTACATTTAGCATTTGTGTAGAAAAAATTAAACGAATCCATAAAAGAATCCCTCCAGACACTAAAAAGCAAGTATAGGAAAGTTTCAGGAAACATAAAAGTCAGTTGTTCATTATGCACCAGCAAGAAAGAAGCGGAATGTTTCATGAAGAATACACTAGATTAATATTAGTACCTTAAAGTAAACCCTAAACAACGTTAAAGAGGAAAACTATAGAACCAGAGTGAAAGAAGTCAAAACCAAAGTAAGTGGAGGACTCGTGCCCATCCTCCCGGTAGGGAGATCAGGCCTTGCCAAGGCTACTCGTACTCAATTTCAGCGAGACAGTCAGCGCAGTCCCAGCCCGAATCCTAGCAGCTTATTATATGGGGGTTGAAAAGCTAATTTTGACATTTACATCGAGAGGCAAGGGACTCAGAAAGGCCAGTGTAGTGTTGAAGGAGAAAAGCAGAACTGGTGGGGGGGGGTGGTGCTCCCTGACTTTGATTCAGTATGAAGTGCTCTTGAAAGAGAAGACTCGTTAGCGGAGCAAAATAGAGGACCAGAAATAAGGCCATCTAAAGGAGCAAAGGAGTTCAGTGGGGAAAGGATGTGTGACAGATGATACTGGAAACTTCACTTCCCCGGGCACAAAGCCAAGTACACATGGGCCCAATACTGTTTAGTAAAATTAGCTCAGAATGGGCCATTGGTAAAAGTTTAAAATGCAGAACTCTTAGAAAATGACACAGGAACATTAGATAATCTTGGGTCTAACAATGTCTTTTTGACATGGCATCAAAAATCAATGAAATAACTGCCAAGTTTGGCATAGTTGAGAGTAAAATGTTTAGGGGTGGGGTGTGCCTCAGCAGTAGAACTTTTGCTGAGCTCTGGGGCTCAGGATTCCACCTTGACACCGAGAAAACAAAAACAAAAATTTCTTCTCTGGAAGACTGTCAAGACTGTAAGGTGAAGGGCAACAAGTTGAAGGGAGATGTTTCTTAAAAGCACCACTAATAAACAACTGATATCCAAAAGGTGCAAAGAACCCCTAAACCTCAAAAGCAAATTGTTACCTGATGGAAAAATTGGCCAAAGACATTAGACAGATGCTTCACTAAAGAACACACAGACATCAAAAAGAAATATATGAGAATATTCTTGTGTTAACACAAGAAATGGAAGTAAAAGTGACCGTGAGATGTCAGTATACACCTGTGTCAGGACACTGATAACCTCAGTTGCAGAACTAGATGCTGGGCTGAGTGCGGGGAACCAGGAAATGCAGATGGCTGGCAATCTCTTGCTGTAGAATGAACAGTCATAGCCCTTTAGTTCACGGGGCTGAAAATGTGCCCACAAAATGTGCACACATATTTGTAGGATCTTTGTTCATAATTGCTAAAACTTGCAAGAAGCCATACAGCCCTCAGGAGATGAGTAGGTAAATAGCTGAGATCCTGCAAGCAATCTACTATTTCTTAGGCTTACAGAGAAATAAGCCACCTCGCTGTGTGACTAGCATGGCAGCCATTAGCCTCCTGTAGATATTTAAATAAAAAGGAATAAAAATTTAGTTTCTTCGTCACACTAACTACAATTCAGGTTCAGAATATCTATCTAGTAGTTAGCATCTGGGCAGATTGGATAGTAGGGCATTACCATTTTCACAGGAAATTCTGTTGGTTTGAGTTAATCCACTGGCATATAAAACTATTCTTTAGTGTGTACTATCATATGTATACCTTGGTGAGAATTAGTCAAATCAGGGCCAATAGCCGTGTGTCACACAGCTCTATGAGTGGTTACAGTACACTCACTTGGAGCATTTTGTAAGTTTTAAAAAAAGATTATTTATTTGAGAATTCCTAGACATTTGATATTAGGTGACTTGCCAGTTTGAAGCAGCAAAGGCAGAGTGATTTTTCTCCCAGCAACATCAGAAAACACTTTATTTGTGCCTTTTCATGCACGGGGACAAAGTAGGCTGGGGTATATGTATGAGTTTGCTTGTGTGTGTATTTTTTTTTTTTACCAACTAAGAAAAACAATAAATTGAGAAACCAAAACTTTCATTATTTGTTAAGGAATATGTCAAATGCTTGCTTCCTTGGGCTGTTCCTTTAAAGTCTAATGGTGAACCTCATGGGGGCAATTAATTCTCGCAGTCCCTAGACATGTCACAATTAGAAGTAAAACACTTAAATTCTGGGTGCACGCCTTTAATCCCAGCACTCAGGAGGCAGAGGCAGGCAGATCTCTAGGAGTTTGAGGGCAGCCTGGTTTACAGAACAAGTTCCATGACTGCCAAGGCTATATAGAGAAACCCTGTCTCAGAAAACAAACAAACAAACAAACAAAAAAAGAAACAAAGCAACAAACAGAAACCAAGCAAACAAAAAAACTCACACACTTTAAGGCATTTAGTGGTGAGTTGAGTTTCTACTGTATTAAAATTTGGCTAGAGGAAGCGTGGGCTGGAGCTGAGGTGATCTGATAGGTAAGGCTCCTGAGGTTAATAGTTGGATAGGACCTCAGATGCCATTCCCTACTGGGTGCAGACAGCACAGAGCCCAGCACATGACATGTGGCACAGCTATTGAAAGCACCACAGCCAAACTGGTGTTATACAGGTCATGGGGAATGACCTATTCTACCTGACTAGATCTATTTATCTACGCCTGCCTCAACAAATATATAGACAAGCTTTGTATTTCCTTTCTTTGTTGAGCTAGCTTTTTCCTTAACAATGATCTTTCCTCCCTCCAACTGAATGTAATTGTAGACTTTGGGCTGAAAGGCAGACA
>NC_022010.1:49836534-49843327 GCF_000317375.1 Microtus ochrogaster
GAGCTCAGTCCAGTGCTCCAGTGTGGGTCTCTGTCTCTATCTTTCACATGTTACTTCCACATTAGAGTGAAGGCAGCCCTTCTCCTGGAAGGGCTTTTAACCTACCTTGGACGGCTCTCTGCTTAATCCTTTTTTTTAGGATTGTGTGGATAGGAAATGGATAGGAAATGGGTAGCATGAGGCTTGGATTGTAGTCTTGGTTTTGGCGAATTTCTTGAATTAGTTTATGTAAGCTCTTTAAGCCCTCTGTCTTACTTTCTGAGTGTACAAAATGAAAAAAACTACTAGTACCAATGTCCATCTAACTCATAAAAGTATTGAAGATAATGTATGAAAAACTGCTTAGAGTCTTTAAGAAAAGAACAAAATTCACAGATAAAGGATTCATTGTCAACATCTCATCTACAGTTATGACACTGGAAAAGTCTTAGAGATTTTTACATAGCTACAGTTAGATCTCAGGAAACTCTTGCTCTTCAGTGGTATCTGCATCTGTGTAAATTGACTGATTGCCATCTTAGTTTTTTAAGCTTCTGGCCAACTCAGGGTACAATACTTCCCCCCATGTGACTGCAGTAGTTCCAGCAAAGTTTTTGTTTGTTTGTTTGTTGTATGTTTGTGTGTGTGGTTTTCTTTCAATAGGATATTAAAAAAAATCTTTGTTCTTTTCCTTGTGGCAATTTAACAAATAATTCTGGTTGATATTTTCCATTGACTCTGGTAGCCTGTGTGATCTACCTTACTTGAATGGGGACCAGAGGTTAGCCTCTTTCCTCCAAGTAATTTTATAAGATTTTCCAGGGCATCTTTGCTTTTTTAAAAATGTTCTTTACACCTAACAATTAATAAATGCATTGAATAATTATCATCTCGTGGTAAAAAGGCACTTGATATCCTCATTACATTTTTTTTGGGAATACAGCATGTCATCAATGACTGTAGTTACTCTGTTCTACAGCACATCTCTTTCTGCCTCTTAACTGGGTCAGTGTTTCCTTCGACCAACATATTCTCAATCTTCTTCTTGACTCAGCTATGTAGTAACTCTCTACTGATGTGGGAGTCCCCTCTGTGTGTGGTGATTACCATAAGTGAATAAAGAAACTGCCTTGGCCTGTTGATAGGGCAGAACTTAGGTATGCAGGGAACACAAAACTGAATGCTGGGAGGAAGAAGGGCGGAGTCAGAGACACCATGGATTCGAGGCCGGAGGTAGATGTGCTGAATTTTACCTGGTAAGCCATTGCTATGTGGCAATATACAGATTAATAGAAATGGGTTAAATTAATATAGGACTTAGCCAAGAAGAAGTTAGAGCTAATGGGCCAAGCAGTGTTTTAATGAATACAATTACTGTGTGGTTATTTTGGGGCTAAGCTAGCTGGGCGGCCGGGATGAACAAGCAGCCTTCCTGTTACACTCTACAACTACTATCTCGCCCTTCTTAAGTCCCACGTGAGTAGGCTCATATAGGACTGGTCTTTCCTTGCTTTGATTATTTCATTTAACATGTTATTCTTGATCATCGACTTCTTGATTGTAACTTGGGTGGGCAGCGATGACAATATCTTAGTTTTAGTTCAAAAGACATCTGCCTTGGCTCAGAACTTTGTGTTGTAAGGAAGAGATCATTTCTAAAGTGCATAGAAAAAGTGTCAGTGGAGTACACACCACTGATGGAGGAAGGTCATTGGTTAATTAAATAAAGAAGCTGCTTGCCCTGATAGGTTAAAACATAGATGGGAGGAGTAAACAGAGCAGAATGCTGGGAGGAAGAGGAAGTGAGCTCAGAGACTCGACAGCTCTCCTCTCGGGGGCAGACGCCTCAGAGAGACACGAGATGCTCCACTCTTGCGGGCAGAGGCGAAAGCTCTGCTCTCTGAGGCACACGCGATGAAGCTCCGACCCAGGATGGACGTAGGCTAGAATCTTCCTGGTAAGCGCACCTTGGGGTGCGACACACATGATTGGAAATGGGTTAGTCCAGGAGCGAGAGTTAGCCGAGAAAAGGGCTAGAGCTAAAGAGCCAAGCAGTGATTAAAAGAATACAGTGTCCGTGTAATTATTTCGGGGTAAAGATAGCCGAGTGGCGGGAAGCAGCCCGCCGCTCCAATTACTACAAAATTTATTTTGGGTAAAGCTAGCCGGAGGTGTCCGGGGTGTGGCCGGGGTTCTGGGGATGCAGCCCCACCACACCTATTACAACACACCACAAATGAGGTATCTGCTCACCCAGCCCTCCAGGGCTCAGGGATAGAAGGATTTTAAGAGCCAGTTGTTGAAGAGGACTTTTGGACATGACAGGACCTCTGTGCTCATCAGCTCATAGCAGCTGTGGTGGCCTGCACAAGACCTATACAAGAGCAAGCCAGTCAGCATACGAGCACTGACAGAAGGGGAGCTCATGAGCCCTAACCCCTCACTGAGGAGCTGTGAACAACTGATGGAGAGAATGAGAGAATGATTAAGGGTAGGGCCCGGATGGGTTGGCCCCGTACACAGGAGTATATGGGCAGTACAAAGTAGGCATAGTAGGTTATTTAAAACAACATCAAAGAGGACATGGATTTGGGTAGTGGGGAGGTGGGCAGATCTGGGAGGGGTTAGGGTGAAGAGTGTGGGTGAATATGATCAAACTACATTGTATGAAATTCTCAAGAAATTTTTGATACAAAAAGATTTAATAACATACTTTACATTTTACCACTAGTAAAATAATTATTCCTTTGTTTTTACATTCACACACATGTGCATACATATACATGTATGCACACACACTTGCAAGGGTCTTCAAAGGACTTGCGGGTATAGTATTTGGATATGTTTTCAAACCGTATACGTGTTTTAGAGAAAGAGGTACTTTGCTCTAGAGTTTACTTGGAAGTGTAAAAGCCCATTGGGTAGTGTTACAGTTCACACCTCCTGTCCCCTCTGAGCACTAATTTGGATGGCTTCTGTTGTTCTATCTTCACGTTCGTTGGCTTTATTTTTTTCTTCTGCACTGTCAAACCTTCCCATTAGCCTATGCAGGGAATTTTAATTAGTGGTTTCATACTTTTTATTTCCTGATTTTCTAGCGTATTCCTTTTGTATGGGAACAACTGTCTGTTAAAAATCACATCACTCATTAAGTCCATTTTTCCCCATTGACTCCTATGCATATTTAAAATAACCATTGTGGAGTGCCTGTCTGTTAGCGCTAACACATTTGCTGTCTACGCGGGCATCTATTGCTTTCCTCCCACCCTCACTTTAGGTCACATTTGCTTGTCCTTGTATGTCTGATAGTTTTTATTAAATGCAGACACTGTTGATACTGTTCCTGGGAGACCAGATTTAAATGTCAGAGTACTGCGTTTTATTCCAGCGGAAAGATAATTATCTGGAACATAAACCTGATTGATTTGAAACTCGGTAGCTTTAGGTTATGTCAGGATTTGGAATCTGGTGGTTTTAGGTTACAGTATGGCAGTGCCCAGTGCTGCCTTTATTCTAGGGTTATAGACACTATTACTCAGACTGGGGCTTAATTAAACTTTTAGAGTTTCGATGAGGCCCCTCCGCTCTGCCAGCTCTGTTTCTCCCAGCAGTAGGAAGCCCAGACCTCGCCAGCTCCCAGTTCTCCCCTAGCTCATCTGCACTGAGCTGCATGCCCAGAGTCTCCAGTCAGACCCAAGGGGAGCTTCATGTCATTCTGAAACTCCTTCCACACTTCCTACCTGAGTCCTTTATAACTCACTCCACAGAGCCTGTGGACCTCAGTCGCCCTAAAATCGAACTCCTCCTGTCTTTGTTTCCGTGCCCCCTCGTCCTCGTCCTCCAGGAATGAAGCATGCCTCAGGGCCGACGGCTGGGGCAGAGCTTCTGTTCACTTTGTGGTACTGCCTAGCCTTTTCTGTCTTCAGTTGCTTTGTGTGTTTTGCTCAGTTTCATAGCCATTTGCAATGACAGGGATAGACTGCTGGTGGCAGACATTATGATATACGTTTTACTAATATTTAACGGCAATTTCTAATGTCAGTCTTGCTGACATTTAATAGTATCTTAGACTTAGCTTCATTTATGTCCTCTAGAATACTTAATATTTTATCATGATCATATTTTAATTTTCATTTCTTAAATAGTTAGGAAGTTACTGTACGTTTTCTACACAGTTCATACTTCATAGTACCAGCTTTAATTATCTGTGGGTATAGTACATTTGCATATTCTTGGATTTTACTTATTTAATTCAACTATGCAACATTTCACTAATTAAAACTCATAGATGAGACTTTTGTATCATATAACTAGATGACCAGATATCAGCCACTCTGGCAATAGCTGAAGCCAGATAATCTCAGACACTTTATATAGGCATGGGGGTCAGGGTGAGGTGTGCCTTTTGAAGCTCTTATACTTTGTTTAATACGAACATTTGACTTTCTGATGTGGCAATATTCGTTGAATTTTACAGAGACTGTGGCCTAGTATGCTAGAAACTGGGGAAAGCATGAAATAAAAAAAATACATAGCTGTAAAATTCCCCAGTTGCGATTTTTTTCCCATAAAATTGCAGCCCCACTTCATGCCCAGGCTTCAGAACAGCTCTCCTTTCTAGAAATCGTTAGACGGATTGATTTCTGGGTCAGTGTCTTTACCGTCGGAGGAATGACCGGACGAGTAGTGCACAAATCACAGCGGGACACAGAGAGAAGCAGAGATCTCAGCTTTCCTATTGAGACATTCCTGTGCTTTGCTTCCATGTGTCTGAGTGTCTGTCCTCGGTGCAGTCAATCCCATAGCATGGGAATCACACTTGATGGAAAATGAGGGTGCAGTACTGGCATTTCACACACATGACTTTTCCCTTGTGGGTTCAAGGTTCTAATTTAAAAATGATCAGAGTGTTCTAACTTTATATTATGCGATTAGAAAATGTAATATATGCATATTAAAATGATACCAAAAGTATAGCGTTCACCTTAAGTGTTTATTTTTACATGAAAGAATATATAATTGGTTCTGTAAGGAAACTCAAGGGTGATACATAAAACCATTCAAAGCAATACTTCCAAAGAAACTTTGCAAACTCTGAAGCTGGTGGAAGTGGGGCGGGAGAGCAGCAGCTAGAGTGCCATCTGGCCGCCTTCTTGGTTTCTGAAGAGTTGGGTAACTGATCCCTTTGTGACTGGCCTCTCATCGGAGGCGGAAGCACTGTTCCCAGGGCACCCTGAAGTGGGTTTATCTTGGCAGTGAAAACTCCGATTAAAGTAAGATTTGTACAGTCAATAGACGGTGTGTTCTTTATAAACGTTTCAGTCTGTAAGGTTGAGAAGCAGGGTAGTTATAGGATACTCTATGAACTTATTTTATTTGAAAACTAAGTCACTGAATACGCCCATTACCCTACACTGGTGATTAAATACCACTTTTCATTTCTGCTAACACTGATGGATGAGACCCCAGTTGGTTGCTCATTCTGTTTATTTCCCCCCTCAAGCACACTCCTCTTTCCATTACAGATTCAGCCCAGATCCACAGTTTGCTTAATGGCACTTGCCACTAGATATCGACGTGTGACCAACCAGAGAAGGCTATTTTTATCAAATCCTAATTAAAACATTAGAAGTGACTATTTTTAAAGAAACAGCTGCTGAATTTTAAAATGAGTGACTCTCTCCACTCAGCTAATGTTCTTAAGGTGTTTTCACTGTTAGTATTATATATAAATATTATTGCATACATATAACAAAATATACAGAGCATACATATTATGTATATATGTGCACACACATTTTATTACACACATATAACTCATGGTATAGAATGTCCATAAATACTATACGATCACTGGCCTGTCATTTCCTTGTTTATTGATCAGCTCTGGTCCTCCTTGGAGACTGCCTTCCAAGGAGAGGTGGGGGTGATCATGAAATGGGGATGGAAATCCTGGGCTGTGATCTCCCATGTCTTAGGTTTCCTTTGTCAGTCTTATTGTCATAACCCTCCCTTTGAGACCTACTTTAAGATTTTATTCTAGTTTTCATTTCTGTGTATGCATATATGTGACCTTCTAAGTGGATTACACAGGTTTACTTGGGCATTGGGGCCTGTGCATGTGCAGAGGCCAGACAAGGGACTCCTGGAGCTGGTGTTATGGGTGTTTGGTGATCTGCTTGTTGTCATTGTTCAGACACTGGGATTTGAACTCTGATCCTCATAAATATGCATCAAGCACTCTTCACCACTGGGCAATTTCTGTGGCGTCAAGAACTGCCATGGACCTGTGTTCACGCTCCTTTTCCATTGGTATCTAACCTAAGTAGCTGGTTGCTTTCTGCATTCTCAGACTGCACATCTGTACTTTTATTGGATGCTTCATGATTGTTAATTAATTGTAAGGTATTTTGTACCCAGTAGTATCTTTCTGGCTAAACCTCTTCAACTTGAGACAATTCTGAAGAGCTGTGGAATTGGGGAAAAATTGCACTGGAGTGTGGTGACGCTGTCCCGAGTTGGGTCAGGGTATCTCATGGTATGTACAGACAGAGGAAAGGTTCAGTAGTTGATGTCTGAGACAGCCCCTATGTTCAATCTAACTAGCAAATGTCTGTTGAGGAGAGGAAAAAGAGAGGACATTCAAATTGCATGGAGGGAATATATTAAGTCATCACGGTACGCTGGATCTTGTGGCGTTCTGCCATTTTCCTCATATTGGTGGACTCATTTTGATGCACCATGCATTTCCATTGGATAATTCACAGTTATGGGATTAGTCTTACTTTTAAATCATCACCTATATTGCTACTAA
>NC_022010.1:49843443-49886847 GCF_000317375.1 Microtus ochrogaster
CTCCTCCTCCTCCTCCTCTTCTTTTTTATGCCAAAGGAAATACCTCTCCTCTGCTCTCTGCAGCAGTCTGGACTCCCTTGCGTGGCTGAGGCAGTATTTGCGGGGTTGGATAAATAGAATGCAAGCCCACAGACCCTGGTGCCAGGGATTACAGAGTCGGTGGACCCTAGGGGAGGGTTGACTCTGCTATGCCAGCTTAACTCAGGTTTCGGTGGTTTGTCTTTGCAGTACGGGGAGTCTCGCCGGAAATGTGCGATTTCTTTTAAACCTGGCTGAATTCAGTTTTGTAAGGTTTTTACCCCTACAAGTGTACACATTAGTTCCCTCTCTCCCTGGACCTGAAAAGAATCGAGTATATTCAAAACTTGAGTGCAAAGAAAAAAAAATAGAAAAGAAACATTAGAAAATGTTAGCAGGAAATATAAAAATTTAAATCTCTTGCATATTTATTATGTAAATGCATGGGACATACACATTTTTGATCTTTCCACTTATTTCTTGCCTCTGTGGTTGGTTCTATAGTTGCTATGGGGAAGGAAGGTCAGAATGGGTTTGCAAGTTCTCTGCCGCTGAGATAGAAATAATGGGCCCCTCGCAGGCGGATTGGCCTTGGATTTGCCTCTGCCCTGCTGGGCTGATGGCTAAGGGAAGGATGCTCCATGCTGCATTTGAAAACCCACAGAGAGGAACCGGTCCTCTTCATTTTACTTCTCTCAAGCCTGATCACTGTCATTTTAGTGGCCCTACCACAGGATGAGAGGGTACAAGAATGAACTTTCCATCTGGGCCATTTTTGCTTCACGTGGGTGTTTGGTTCCTTCTGTTTTATTTGTGTGCTTAAATTTTTAATTTTTTTCATGCATATGAGGGAGGAAGAGCTTAGAGACAGGACCTGATGTAGAACAGTTGGGATTTGGTTAATCTGCTTAGCAGCAATAGCACTAATCGGGGTACCAGACGCTGTGGACAACAGTGCCCCCACCTGCTTCTCCCGCACACACTTCTTGTCTTTCGATTTCATGGAGTTGTCGATTTCTTTCTGACTCAGTTTTGGCTTTCTAACACTTTTATCTTTTTGTGTATGCTACTGCTGAAAGTATAGCCTTTGACGACTTTCTCATGATAGCCGAGGGCATAGGAATCTATTCACTCATGTACCACAGTGAGCTTTTCCTTAACATGATTAAGGGCAATTTTGTATTCCTTTTAGCAATCACAGTAAAACAACTAAAGATTTGCATCAAAATGAGACTATGGCCATGTTTTTTTTGAGGGATCTTTTGTCATTAGGGCAGTTAGGGGGTGCACCCTCTCAGTCAGTTTTCTGACCATCAAAGCTTACCACTTGATGTCACTTTTATGAGGTCAGAATCAGTTACTGGTAATTAAAGCCTTCTTTGTGCCTGGAAAAGTTGAGGTGTACCCTCCAAGGTGATCATGGAAGGTAGATACTTTCATCTGTTAAAAATGCCCCACCGAAGACTTACAGAAGTTAGGTATCATGTAAGGAACACACAGCCCACTGCCACACTGTCATGCCAAGTCTCTCTGCCATTACTGGGGACCATGTGGCTTAGAGTTTGGAAGGATTCTGAAGTTATGTTAGGCATATAACTAGGCCAGGCTCCATCTCTGGGCCTCCATGGCCTCATGCCAGCCTTGTTACTGAGGTTTGTATGACGTGCTTGCAGCATAGACATCCCTGATGACCTGCACACTGGGTGCTCACTGGACTCTTGTCTTTGCGTGCTGGGACTGGATATAGTTTCAGTAGAGAAGATAAGTGGAAAAGCTCAGTGCTGAGAGAATCTGAATTGTCACAATAATCTCAAGAATACGTAGGGTGCCAAGGGGGACATTCAAGTGGGAGGTGTAGCCTGTTGTGGAGGTCACTGGGGTTTTGAAATCCAAAGGATGGGCAGAATTAGAAGTTGTGTGAAGCGATGCAAGCCAAGCATATAGACCATGTAGAGAGAAAGGTGAGAGAGACTTGTGTGAGCTGAACCCAAGTAAACCTGCTGAGGAGACAGGCAAAGGGTAAGGTGAAGCAGGGCCGGGAGGCTGTGGACAGGGTTTGAACTCATTATCAGGACTTGGTTCTCTCCCCATTGTATCTCTTTCTCTGCCGGCATTCCTAAATTTCTGTGAGTGTCTGAAAGGATTGGTAACAGGTTCCTCTTCCCCCATCCCAAGTGCTATTCTCTCACATCCTTTATCCCCCAAAGAATGTGCTAACTGCTTACAAGTTAAGCTGGAGCAGACCCACACACATCAAGAAGGTCAAGAAAAGGGGTGAAAACTAGAGTTCCATTTGGAAGAGGCACAGTTGAGCTAGGCTTAGAAAAAGCCTCCTTCTGATGGTCTCAGATGGCTTTGTTTGTCTATATTAACTCCACTTGTTGGTTTAGCCACTTCTGTCATACAAATGCCTCATTAAACAAATGGAGCTTGCTCCCTGCCGCCAAGTAGGGATGCTCCACTGAGTGGTGAGGTTAGGAGGATGCTTGTGTCTAACAGCAAAGGCTACTGCTCTGGCGCTCTGCCCCCTGGAAACGCTAGATAGCATTTCCCAATAGAAATAAATCTTCAGCCCGTAACCTGACGGAGAGGGACCATCAAGTACAGTCTGCCAGCATCCACTATATAAGTTATGCTTTCATTAAGGAAACCTATCCCAAGAAAGAAAAAGTACTTTCTTCGTAGCCTTGTTTAGAAGATTGTGTTTTTCAACAGTTCCTAGAAAAATAAGCAACATGAATTTTGGTCCCCTGCCCCCTCCTCTAAGCCAAGTCTCTTGCAGGTTCACATTTGACTGGCGAGTTTACCGTTGGAAAAAAGGACATCCCCAGACATCGGAGATTTAGCCCTTAGGTTCTGTCAGTTTCTTAACCACCCCTGCCCTGGATATAAATGGTAGTTTCTGAGATTTGAAGACGCGGAGATATAAACCTTTCATCTACTCATTGGTACATTAACATTTTCTTTAAAATAGTTATAATTCATCATTCCTAGGCTGGCAATGGTTAGAGAGAAATGTTTGTCTCTCTTTTTTTAAAAGTTGTTTTAATTTAAAATCTGAAGCTCTCTTATTTGCCAGTGTGGTATAGAATTTAATATCAGTTATTGAGGCTCCTTTTGTATGCTCTAATGTTGCCTGAGGGTTTTCTATTCTGCCTGGTTTCTCTCCTCCCACCAGGTCCCACAGTCCTTTAGCCCTCCCCCAAAATCACACAGAGGTCTATATTAATGATAAACTGATTGGCCCATTATCTCAGGCTTCTTATTAACTCTTATAACTTATGTTAACTTATTATTCTTATCTATGTTAGCCACATGACTCAGTACCTTTTTCAGCGGGGTAATCTCATTTTCCTTCTTTTGTGGTTGGGACAGGACTGGGGAGGAATGGGCTTCCTCCTTCCTAGAATTTTCCTGTTCTCATTGACCCACCTCTACTTCCTGTCTTGTTGTCCTGCCTATACTTCCTGCCTGGCTACTGGCCAACCAGCATTTATTTAAAACATAATTGACAGAATATAGACAACTGTCCTGCACCACTGTAAGGTCTTTTACAGTGCTGGACTCTGAAGTAAGCCTCTTTTGTTTAGTTTTGTTTTTTGTTTCTTTGAGGCAGGGTTTCTCTGGATAGCTGTCCTGGCTGACCTGGAACTCACTCTGTAGACCAGGCTGACCTGGAGCTCACAGATCTGCCTGCCTCTGCCTCCTGAGGGCTGGGATTAAAGACATGCACCTGGTTAAAGTAACCCCCTTAACCTCCACGGAATAACTACTAATGTTTACCTCCACAGTCTGTGAAGTCTGCTTTGTAACTGTTGTTGTCCTGTGATGACGAAACCCATTTCCAGGGATGGCCATCTTTTTCTGGTCCTGTCACTTCTTAGTTTCTTATGGACAACATAGAACTCAAGTCTCTTGTAGGGAACTTGGACAACTTCCGTTTCCCTGCCTCTGAACACTTTTCTCTGGCTTGGTGACATCCACTCCTACCACCTCAATGGGCATAGAGGTCACACAGGATAAGAAGGCAGGTTCAGCTTTCCACCCTGCAAAGCCATGCAGTGAGTGACGTGGACAAGGGCTGGACAAGAGCGGGCATGGAAGAGGTGAGGGAGGAAAGACATGCCAGGGTTTTGAAGTTTGCATTCATGACTGGCTTTAATATACATGGTTGCCCATCATATTTTGAATACTATTTCTCTAAGTCCACATTAGGAGTAGATATTAGAGATGCTTTCTCAAGCTTCTCTGCTCACAAACAGAGAAATGGGTGTTAGGTTCAGAACTGTAGGTGACACATCACAGAGACACACCCACAGGAAGGAATGCGCTGCATGGCCTCTGCAGCCTGCAGAGACAGACAAGGAGCAGTGCGGCTTTGCATCATGCTCCCGTCACTGGTTAGAACTGACATCCTTAGTAGTTGCAGGGGTGCAGGGGGATCTGGCACATAACCTTTGGTTATAGGGGTCAATGCAGTGTTTCTTTATCAAGCTAGTTTCTCTATGCTGGTTTTGGCTACTTTCCTGGAAAATTAGTCTTTGTTTCTTTGGTCATGTCACTGGCTGTATTTTTCTAACACCCCCCCCCCCACACACAATTTCTCTATATTCAGGTCTTCTGTATTTGTACTGATAATTGTCTATTCTGTGAGCTGATATTAGAGAAGCTGGCAATCTCTAACAGTATTTATTTCCCTTTTATGTTTCATTTCTCTCAGTTTCTGCTTCTTGTGCTCTGAAGCACTCTTTAGGAATGAAGAGAGCTGTGCGCCTGTAGCACAAAGACCCATTCATTCTTGGTGGGTGGCCCTTTTCTTCTTTAGCAGACCCTTCTACCTCCATCTCAGTGATCTAGCTCTTCTCACATCTGCTGATTTTCCCAGGCTCCTGACAACAGGGAAGGTGGCGTTGGGTTTGCCAGACACAATTATGCTTGCTATGTCTCTTTTTCTCTCTGCTGTTGGAGATTGAGTTAGACCTTGAATATGCCAGGCAAGCGCTCTATCACTGACCTACACCCCTAGCCTGCATTTGGTGTACCTTTAGATAAGACCCATCTCATAATAGCTGTCTAGTCTGGAGATGACTCTTTCTTTTTTTTTTTTTTTTTTTTTTTGGTCAAGTTCGGATTCCTGGCAGTACAATTACAGTTAGCCAGACTGTGAGTGGGTGAGAGTTTGTGTCTAAACTCTGGTGACCAATATGTAAGGATTTACCATTTTCTCTGAAGGGAATTTCAGTATACAATAGTTAACTTGCTCATTACAGCTCCGCAGAGCTTGGCTCTGCTTTTCTGTCTGGTTACTTTACACTTAATGATGACCGCACACCTTATGTAAGCCTTAAGAAATGGTGCACAAATGCAAACGCCCATAGGAATCATGCTGCAGTCTGACTGCCTGAAGTGCTCTAGTGTGGAGAGACAGGAAGTCATGGAGCTTGCTGTGTCTAAAGGCTCAGCTCTTGTGGCTTGCCATTCCAGATGGAGGCCCGGTGCTACTAGTTCTTCAAGATTAATTTGGTAATCTAGACCTGTTTTATTAACTTATAAATAATTCAGAGCTATTAAAAAACTCAGTGAGTCATGCAATATTGGCAAAGCAAAAATATGTCTATAAATTGTGTTGCTGGTCTGTGGTGCTGTGGTGACTAGGTTTTCTCCCATCGCTCTTAGGGACTCCTTTGCATCTGTCTTACCAGACTGTTGCAGCCACACTGAACGGGTATTTCTAAGTGGAACAGAATGCTTCAGCCCATAGCTTGATATGACCTCAGGAAAGGGTGACAGGAAAGTGACATTACCCGGGATGTTTGTGCTGTGTTGTGAGGTGGATGCTCGTACTCTGACAGTGACAAAGAGGAGTGGTTGTCCACTGAGCTCCCTGGGTCTCTGCCTTGTTGCTCAGTACAGGCCTCAACGTCTCCTGAATCTCTGCTGCCTCTGTAGACCTGCTCTTTACCTCCTATGTCTGTGTTCCTGGCTGTTCTGTTTGCCCTGGAATGCTGGTGGTTAGAGGTGAAGTCAGTGGGAAGGCACTAAAATAACTCTCATACAATTAAAGTATAATGCCATGTCTGTATACTAAGTGTTCGATGCTTCAGCAAGAAAATTAGGATAGGAATTTTGTAGTAGCTGTTTCTGTCTACCAACAATAAAATGCAGTGTTAACTGGCATAAAGTAGAAATTTGGCAGTGATCCCATACATTGATTGTAACCAATGTACAAGAGAACCATCTGCATTCATAAAATTAACCAGATGTTATGTTTATGGTCAAAATTTAATTGCAATTAATACAAACATATTTTAGTTCTTATAGCATTTTTAAAAGATCATAAATTAAGTCTATAAATAATTTCATCAAATTCAATTTATTTAAAATAGAGGGAAAAAGTCATCTGTTTTTAAAAAAATCTCAGTATCAAAAAATTGTAATATTTCCTCAGTTTCCTTCAGAAAATGTAGACTAGAAGTTTAGTATGTTGCAACTTACTTAACTCTGATGGAACTACACAACCCAACAGACTAGAGGAGTTAGAGGTATATGCTGTTGTGCATGTGTCCTGTGTGAATAATGGAAGCCCAGGAGCATCCTTTGGTTGTGACTCCTATTAAATGTTAGAGCAGGAGGATAATGTAGGCTCCCCAAAGTGCCACAAACACAAGTTCCTGTTTGCTTCACCTTCTGCATTCTAGGGAAAGTGTTCGCCGGGCGGTGGTGGCGCACGCCTTTAATCCCAGCACTTGGGAGGCAGAGGCAGGCTGATCTCTGTGAGTTCGAGACCAGCCTGGTCTACAAGAGCTAGTTCCAGGCCAGGCTCCAAAATCACAGAGAAACCCTGTCTCGAAAAACCAAAAAAAAAAAAAAAAAAAAAGTGTTCTTCAGGGAGGCTGACCCCCGAACAGAAGCACCTCCAATAACACTGGATGGTGCTCCATTTTAAAATCTCAGTTGGGTTACTTGGGCCGGTGCCCATTCTGAATGCCCACTGTGCTGGGTTTGCTAAAGACTTCATGTCATTTGCATCTGGCCCTGGGCAGATGGCTGTAAAACACCCTTGGTCCCTTCTATTGACTGGGGATGGTCCTTAGGACTTCTCAGGATTCCTACTGGCAGCTTCTTTTTGGATGAATCATTCTTCTTGATCTGACATGATATATATATTGATATATATATATATATTTTTTGCTTCAAATCTTAGGAAATGAGTCTTTGTTTTTTAGAAAGAGGAAAGAAAACTTTAACTTTGAATCTCAACTCCTCAGAGGAAACATGGCTGTGAACTTTATTCCTTTCTTATTTAATTGCTGAGTCATTCAGAATTCATGAGGGGACTTTAGTTTCCGGGGAAACACTAAGAAAAGATTGAACTCTGCAAAATGTTACCAATTCTGCCCATGAATTATGCATTTTACATGTAAATATTGCAAATTGTAGGATGTTGTAAGTGAATTTTTAGTCTAATATTTAGCATTAAAGTTTAAATCCTTACCTAGAATTTTAAACATGGAAATATACTTTAAAAGAAAGTTGGGTTTTCAGTTGCTGTTTTACAGATTGGGTAAAAATTAAGCATTTAAAATGTGAAACACTTCTTTACCTTAGAGTAGCAAAGATTTTATTTTTAGGCTGGATTTGCTGCACTAACTGTGCTGGAGTCCTGGGACACTGCCACAAGGCAGCATTTTATTTTAGTTTTACCTTCACACCCTTTGAATCTGTTCAAAACCAAGTTCTGTTTAATCCAGAGATTAAAAATGAAGCAGGCTATACAACTTGTTTGATTATTCCAGATGAAAATTAACAGGCAGAAATCTCAGCTCTTGCCAGATGGGTTGTCAGGCATGCCTTCTCTAGGCTCCATGGAGCTCCACAGCCTTCTGTCCCTGCAGCCAATCAGGAAGGCCCCTTGTGCAGATAAGATAACACTGCAGGATGTGATGTCAGCTGCCTTTGCCCAGATCATTAAATGAGTGGTTCCCAACCTTCCTAATGCTGGGATCCTTAAATACAGTTCTTCATGTTGAAGTGATCCCAACCATAAAATTAATTTTGTTGCTACTTCATAACTGTAGTTTTGCTTCTGTTATGAAACATAATGTAAATAATTGTTATGCAGGATATCTATTATGTGATCCCTGTGAAAGGGTCCTTTGCCCCCCCCCCCCAAAGGGTTCATGACCCACAGGTTGAGAACTGATTTGAGGTGTGTAGGCCCTCTCTGAGATAGGAATGGGGAGGGTGCTTTAGTGTCTCTCAATTACAATTCAAAAATTATCTCCATGCCGGGTGGTGGTGGCGCACGCCTTTAATCCCAGCACTCGGGAGGCAGAGACAGGCGGATCTCTGTGAGTTTGAGGCCAGCCTGGTCTACAAGAGCTAGTTCCAGAACAGGAACCAAAGAGCTATGGAGAAACCCTGTCTCGAAAATCAAAAAAAAAATTATCTCCATAGGATTCCTCTATGTGATTTTCCTTAACTACATCTTCTTTGTAAAGACGTTTGTGGTAATGGAGAGTGACTGAGGTGACTTCAAAATTCCTGCTCCATAGAGCAAAGTTTATGTCATCTTGACATTGGCTAGAGTCGTCTGAGAGGAATGGGCCCCAATTGAGAAATATCTCCATAAGACTGGGCTACAGGCAAACCTGTAGATCATTTTCTTAGTAGTGTCAATGTGAGAGGGCCCAGCATATTGTAGTTGGGCTTATCAATGGGCTGGGGGGTCCTAGCTTCTATAAAAAAAACAAAACAAAACAAAAACAAAAACAAACAAGCAAAAAATGGCTGAGACGCCATGGGAAGCAAGCTAGTAAGCAGCACCCTCCATGGCCTCTGCAACAGCTCCTGCCTTCAGGTGTCTGCCTTGTCTGAGCTCCCATCCTGACTTCCTTCAGTGATGGACCATGACGCGAAAGTGTAAGCCAAGTGAACCCTTTCCTCTCCCACTCACTCCAAAGCTACAGCGGCCTTGACAGTTGACATATGTGTCAGACAAGGCAGCAAAGATGCTGTTGACAAATGGCGCTGGGGAAAGTGGATTTTCCAGGCGTGGAAGAATGAAAAGGAAACCACGATCTCTGATCCTGTACTAAAAGCAATTCCAAACAGATCAGAGACCGAATGTGAGACCTGTTACTTGGCAACTGCAAGAGGAAAACTTAGGGAAAACACTGAAACATACAGACACAGATAAGGATTTTTGTGGAAGAAATAAATCCAGTAGTATAGATATAATCCAAAGAAATGATGAAGAGGATTATACGAATCGAATAGGCTTTTGAATAGCAAAGGAAATGAGCAGCAAAGAGAAGAGGCAGCCTAAAGAAGGAAGAAAATCTTTTCCAACTGCACATCAGCTAGGAGGTGAATGTCTAACACGTGTGAATGAATGTCTCACTGCCAGGGGGGTCTGATCTGCTGTACAGTGAAGGAGTAGGAGGGGTGGGCTCTTGCTCCGTGTCCAGCTAGTCTTTTCTTTGCCTTGCTTGTCTAGGGTTCAGGCTGGATTCGAAACGGCTAGTGGTAAGACTGGAAAAAATTCTGAAAAGGCCAAGACCAGGATGATTTCCACCTTGTGGGCTTCTTCAGTGACATTGAAGTCTAGGGTAGCTACCCTGGTGGGGTCTGGTCCTGCAGAGAGCAGCGTGGCTGCCCTGGAGTAGCCCACTGATGACCTACTTGAACTGTCAGGAAACATCAGAAGTCTTAAACTGTGTTACCGGTACATCACTTACAACTTGGTTTCCATGGAGATAAAGAGCCAGACTCTCATCATTGCTACAGTTGCTGCTGCTGGTGCCATCCCACACATCTCCAAAATTCTGATTGGGAAGAAAGGACAAGAAAGAGAAGAGTGTCTAAGGCTAGCTATATTCCTTATCATTTTAGAACTCTATTTTAAAGATTTCTTTTTAGTTTTTAAAATTGAATATACAAAATGCATGTCTCTGTGTGGGTGTTTGCAGGTGAGAGATCAGCAGAGGCCGCCTGGTCCCCTGGAGCTGGAGCTATAGTCAGTGGGGAGCTGTCTGACATGCTGGGACCTACACTCAGAGCCTCTGCAAAAGCAGTATTTGCTCTTAACGCTGAGCCATCTCTCCAGCCCCAGCACCCGAAATATTCTCAGCTGCTAGTCAGTGTTGGCGATTTCAGTAAACTATAATCTTTGGGAAAGACAGTTTGGAGAAAGGTGTTGATTCTGAAGCAGTGGATTGTGGTTGAGTCGGATGTGGTGGTTTTGTTTTTTTTTTGAAGCCGTGGATTTTGTGATGCAGAAGTTATAAAACGCACCTTTGGTTTTGTATAGCCTTTATTTTCACTCTGGTGGATTAACTCAATAAAAGGCATATACCCCAAACTAAGCAAACAGACAGAAGCCAGCTAAATGGCAACAAAAGGCCTGAACACCCCATGTAATCCCCCAACAATAATCAGTCTATTCATGGGCTAAGAACTGCATGTTCCAAATAGGGACTACACATGGCTGATAAAGGCTGAAGACGTGTTCCTTGAACCCCAGGGAAAGGCGTTAAAACTGCTTTGAAAAAACAAATGACAACAAATGCGGGTAAGGATATGCAGCTGACAGTGTGAACTTGTGACCCCACTGTCGAAATCAGCATGGCGTTTCCCCAAAGCCAGCAGTATGACTACCATATCCCAGCTATACCATTCTTTGGTACATACTCAAAAGCTTTCTAAGTCAGCATACTTGAGAGATACTTGCACACCCATGTCCATCGCTGCACTTTTCACAATAGCCAGGAATGCAAGCAGCCTTGATACCTACTAATAGAAAAATGGAGAAAACATGGTACATATACATTGGAATTTTACTCAGCCACAAAGAAAAATAGAATCCTGACATTGACAGGAAAATGGCTGCTATTAGAAACCATTATGTTAAAAGGAAGTAAGATAGACTCAAATACTGCATATTATCTCATATTTAAACTTAATTTTGAAATGGAAAATATGAGTGTATCCATAGCTCTGTGTATGTGTGTGCACGCGTGTGCATGCATACATACGTGTTTGAATGTGCACAGCATGCTTCCTGAAACTACAAAGGTGACTATGGGGGGGAAGAGGATAGTGATGGAATATACATGTCATGAAAACATGGAGCATGGAGAAAGCAGAGTATGGGGAACGACAGAGAGACAGTTGGAGTGGGTGTCTTAGGGTTTCTATTGCTCTGAAGAGACATTATGACTATGGCCATTCTTTTTATCATCATCATTATTTTAATTTCATTTTACATTCTAACCACATTTCTTCCTCCCACTTCTTCTCCTTCCAACCCTTCCCTTCCCCCAGCTAACCCACCACCCAATTTTCCCAAAGGGTAAGTCTTCCCACGGGGACTCAATAATGGCTGGCATATTAAATTGAGGTAGGGCCAAGCTACTTCCCCCTGCATCAAGGCTGAGCAAGGCATTCTACTCTAGAGAATGGACTCCAAAAAGCAAGCTCATGCTCTAGGGATAAATCCTGGTCCCACAGCCACAGGTCTCCCAGATAGACCAAACTGCACAGCTGTCTTCCACATGCAGAGGGCGTAGTTCAGTCCCATGCAAGCTCTACAGCTGTCAGTCTAGATAGAGTCTGTAAGTTCTTGGGAGCTTGGTTCAGCTGTCTATGTAGGTTTCCCCTGTCATGATCTTGACCTCCCTTGCTCATATAATCCCTCTTCCCTCTCTTCAACTGACTCCCTGAGCTCGGCCTGATGCTTAGCCCGATCTCTGCAACTGGTTCCATCAGTTACTGAGTGAAGGCTCTATGATGACAGTTGGGGTATTTATTCATCAATCTGATTAAGGGGAAGGCCAGTTCAGGCACCCTCTCCACTATTGCTAGGAGTCTTAGCTGGTGTCATCCTTGTGGAGTCCTGGGAATTTCTCTAGCACCAGGTTTCTCCCTAACCCCATAATGGATCTCTCTATCAAGATCTCTCTTTATTGTTCTCCCACTCTGTCTCTGCCCCAACTCGACCATCCTGTTCCCTCATGTTTGTTCTCATCCCCAATCCCCTCCCTTCAACCACCCACCTTGCTCCAGTTTACCCAGGAGATCTGATCTAATTCTCCTTCCCAGGGTGATCCATGTGTCCCTTTTAGGGTCCTCCTTATTACCTAGCTTCTCTGGAGCTGTGGGTTGTAGTCTGGTTATCCTTTGCTTTACTTATGAGTGAGTTTTTTTGTCTTTCTGAGTCTAGGTTACCTCATTCAGAATTTTTTTTCCCTAGCTCCATCCATTTGCATGCAAATTTCGTGATGTCATTATTTTTTATGTCATTGTTTGATTTTTTTTTCAGATGAGTAACACTTCATTGTGTGAATGTGCCACATTTTATTTATCCATTCTTTGGATGAGGGGTATCTAGGTTGTTTTCAGGTTCTGGCTATTATAAACAATACTGCTGTGAACATTGTTGACCAACCGTCTTTGTGGTATGATTGGGCATTCTTTGAAAGTCATATCACTGGGTCCTGAGGTAAACTGATTCCCAATTTATGAGAAGTTGGGATACCAATTTCCAAAGTGACTACAATTTTGCACTCCTACCAGTAGTGGAGGAGTTTCCCCCTTACTCCACATCTTCTTCGGCATAAGCTGTTTTTGATCTTAGCCATTCTGACAGGTATTAAGATGCTATCTCAGAGTTGTTTTAATTTGCATTTCCCTGATGACTAAGGATATTGAGCAATTTGATAAATGTCTTTTGGCCATTTGAGATTCTTCTGTTGAGAATTCTCTGTTTAGATCAGTGCCCCCTTTTTAAATTGGATTATTTGGTATTTTAATGCCTAGTTTCTTGAGTTCTCTATTTATTTTGGAGATCAGTCCTCTATCAGATGTGGGGTTGATGAAGATCTTTTCCCATTCTTTAGGCTGTCATTTTATCTTGTTGACAGTGCCCTTTGCCTTACAGGAGCTTCTCAGTTTCAGCAGGTCCCATTTATTGATTGTTGCTCTCAGTGTCTGTGCTACTGATGGTATATTTAGGAAGTGGTCTCCTGTGCCCTTGCATTCAGGGCTACTTCCACTTTCTTTTCCATCAGGTTCAATGTAACTGGATTTATGTTGAGGTCGTTGATCCACTTTGGCCTTGAGTTTTGTGCATGGTGATAGACACGGATCTATTTGTAATCTTCTACAGGTTGACATCCAGTTATGCCAGCACCATTTGTTAAAGATGCTTTCTTTTTTTCCATTGTACAATTTTGACTTCTTTGTCAAAAATCAGGTGTTCATAGGTGTGTGTATTAATGCCAGGGTCTTCAATTTGATTGTGACTATGGCAATTCTTATAAAGGAAAACATCTAAATTGATAGCTTACAGTTTCGGAGGTTTAGTCCATTATCCTTATGGTGGGACATGGTGGCATACAGACAGACAGGGTGCTGGAGAAGGAGCTGAGGACTCTACGGCTTGATCTGCAGGAAACAGGAAGTGAACTGTTTACCACACTGAGGGTATTATCTTGAGCAAAGATTGCAAAGCCCACTGCCACAGTGACATACCCCCTCCAACAAGGTCACATCTAATTCTGCCACTCCCTTTGGGAGCCATTTTCTTTCAAACTGCCACACAGATGAAGGAAGTCAGGGAGGGTAATGAGAAAAAATGTATAATGCCACATGTATGAAAATGACAAAATAAAACACATTGTTTTGTAGACCAAGCTAAAAATGAATAAAAAAAGTTTTAAAAAGAAAGGAGCCTGGCATGGGAGGGATGACTTTGGTCAAGGACACTGACTTGAGATGCCTTAGAGATATCAAATAGAGGTGTCTAGGAGGAGATGAACTGAGATTTGCATTTGAGAGAGATGTTTGGGAGCCATTTTTGTATAAATGAGAATCCGGTTCAAGATTGTAGATGTGATTCTGCAGGAAGAGTGTGGCGATCAAGAAGTCCTCTGAGGCCAAACACTTGAAGCTGTGCAGCAAGGAGTGAAACTCCAGCCAGACCAAGAAACACTCCCCAAAGGGTGGTGGGGTGGGGTTCAAATTGTCTCCCTGAGGGAAGTGGATTTCAACAGCAAGCCTGCTCATCCTTGGTATGTGCCCTTGATGGTACAGGAGAGATTACAAAGACTGTGTAGCTGGAGGAAGTGGTGGGACAGGAGCAGATCAAAGCCAGAGGGAGAGAGTGATCAGTAGACAGCCAGTGTAGAGAGTTCTTCAGAGTCAACTGAAGACTCTGTAGCAGCAGATCCTGGCGAGGGCAGGGTCTGGGATTGTTTTGGAATGGAATAACTGGAGAATGTTTAAATGCATTTAAACAGGAGTTCCTGTGCCGACAGACTGCAGTCTGGGGGAAGGTTACTAAGGGGACCAAAGAAGAGGAGTCAAAGCTCTCCTGGAGGGAGGAGAGCGCATCTCTAGATAAACTTCTCTAGCAGTGGAGAGAGGGCATTGAGGCAGAGGCAGCTGACCTGTAGGTTTACAGTCAGGAGAATGGGGAGGTTTCCATGTAATGGGTTTTTGTAAAAGTCCATTATAATTTTAAATATTTTTCTTTCTTAATGCAGTGATAATAAACATTTAGGAGATATTTCAGTGCATGTTTTCCATAGATAAACTGCCTTCTTTGAGTCCAGAGTGTACATTTTCTAACCTTATGATTATGTGTCTACAAACTGGTTTTAAGTTTTTCTGTGGGTCTCTATTTTCCCTTTTTTGGGGTACAAGTTTTATTAGAACAAACAGCTCCCAGCAGGGAGATCAGAAGGGCCCCAGCTGTGTGGATTCCTGCTTAATTCCTTATAGAATTAAATGAGTGTATCTATATAGAGACTGTAGGCTTGGATGGTCAGTGTGCCCCATTGCTTACCCAGCAAGAACAGTCGTTGTGGTCACTGTTGTCTCTGACGGTCCTCCTGTGGTGAGAGGGTGGGAGCACAAACCCTTGTGTAGGTGGAGCACCGCTTTTACAGGGATTAAGTGACTAGCTTGTGCTCCACAGCTCATTGGAAGCAAGAGCCAGATTTCCAGTCAGACCCACACAGATTCACCTGCCCCTTTGCAAGCCCTAGAAGCCACCGGTCTAGAATGTTCCTCTGCAGCTGTGCCAAAGTGTGAGATTCAAGAATCAGATCATGTGAGGATGTAAAATAAATCCAGTGAGTCCCACAGAGGCTTTCTCTTGCTGGCAGGGTCCTCGTTCCTGACCCTATCCCTGTCCCTATTTCTGCTGCATCCCTGCCCCATCCCTACCCCACCCCTGCCCTCCTCTGCATTACCTGTTTGAGCAATTTCCACCAGTTTTAGCTTTTGATTTCAGTGTAAATTATGTGAGTTTATCATGAAATTAGTATGTTTGCGAATGGATGATAAACATTGCCTTGCATAGATTAACAGGGCTATGTGCTTTCTCCCCTGCATTGGAGCAGTCTGAAGAATGCAATGGTGGAGCTTTTGTGGCTGCTTTTTGTGTTTTGTTTTGTGAGGCATGGCCTTGCCATGTAGCCCAGGCTGTCCTGATTTCACAGTCCTCCTGCTTTAGTCTTCCCACTCGGGGAGCACGTGCCTCTGTCATAGTGCTCAGCTCCTCCTCTCCCTGTCCGTCCCATCCCCTCTCTCTTTCTTTCCAGGCAGGGTATCACTGCAGGTCAGGCTGGCCTCAGACTTGAGCTCCTCCTGCCTGTAGGGCCGTACACCACTGTTGTGGGATATTTGCACACTGTGAAGATGCATTGTTGTGACTGACTTAATAAAGAGCTGAATGGCCAATAGCTAGGCAGGAGGCATTCGTGGGACTTCCGAAGATGAAACTAGGTGTGCAAGAGATGCCAGGAAGACATGGAAGAAGCAGGCTGGGTAGTACGTGGCAGTTTGAAGATTAGTAGAAATGGATTAAGTTATAACAACTAGTTTGGCACGAACCTAAGCTATAGACTGAGCTTTCATGATTAATAAGTCTGTGTATCATTACGTGCGTGCTACAGCAGGTGTGAAACTACTGCTACATGCCACCATGGCCACCCTTAACACTTAACCTTGACAGTCTCTAGTGGTATGTGTTATCAGGTCTTTGTGATGTACATGACCTATGAGGCTACTATTATATTTACTCCCCTTAGCTTGTTTCAAAACTCTCCTTTTCCTTATCTAGCCCCTGAGGTTCTTTGAGCTTTCCAAAACTGAAGAACTTCTCCTATGGTTATTTAACTTAGACATTTTTCATGCTGTTATGTGGTACTTTACATTCGGCTGCAGATGGCTTATCTTATGAAACATTTTATACTGAAAAGGTAACTCCCTAGAACATCATGTGAAGAGCATGCAGTTCTGTAGAGGGAAGGTGTTATCCATGGTTTAAAAAAAAACCAATTGAAATAATAGCAAGATCTCATTGTGTTGCTTTTGGGGGAGGGGAGTAAGGTAATGTCATTGCCAAATAAAACAGGATGCCATCATGGACCAGATGTACTCTACGTGACTTAGAAGAGTTCTTTTGAGGGTCTCTGTGACCTCTTTAATCTGCTCTTATTTCCACACTGTTCTACCACGCAAGGGGTAGGGCTGGTCAAAAAGAGAACAGTTGTTTTAACTCTGGTGAGTCGGTTCTGATGAGTCCCTGCTTCTGTATCTTAATTTTTATAGTTTTATAGTAGTATAATTTCCATCCTATGCATTCACTCATTTAAAGTCCAACATGTATTGATTTCTACTGGATGTATAGAGTTGTACAACTATGACAACAATCTATAAAACCCAAAAAGCCCTCTTGAGCTTGCCTGTACTGTCCTCAGCTTGTCCCCTCCAGGCCCACACAGCCTGCAGGCTGCTGCAGGTCTGTTTAGAGTTGCCTTTTCCACACATTTCTAGCTTATGGAATAATGTGCCTGCAGCATTTTACTTCTAGATTGGTTTTGCATGTATTGGCAGTTTGATGCGCCTGTATTTCTAAGCAGCATCCCATTGTATATGGTGTGTGTGTGTGTGTGTGTGTGCGTGTGTGTGTGTGTGTCCACACACACATATTCATTTCATAAGTTCTGTGACTTTATTATATTTCCATTTTTCTTGGAGTAGAGATCTAAGATAGGTTGTTATAGTATGTTTAAGTATGACTTTTAAGAAATAAACTATTTTCCAAGGATCCTGTGCTATTTTATGTTCTTACTAGCAATACACGAGCTTCTCTGTTCTCTAAGTCTCATTGCACCTTCTGTGGTTTTGATGGTAGCTGTTCCAGTAAAAGTGCACTAGTATTGTGATTTAGATACTCTCTTATCAGTGTTCTGTTGCTCTGAAGAGACATGGTGAGCACAGAACTCTTTTAAAAGAAAACATTTAATTAAGTGCTCACTTTAAGTTAAAGAGGGTCAGTCCACTGTCCTTCTGACAGGGAAGGTGGGGCTAGCATGATGTAGGACAGCAGCTGAGCGCTACATTCTGATCCTCAAGCAGAGACGGACTTCAGGGGCAGAGAGGAGAGAGACTGGGTCTGGTATGGGCCTTTGAAACCTCAGAGCCCACCCCCAGGGACAGATTTTTAACAAAGTCATACCTGCTCAAACAAGCCATACTTCCTGATCCTTCCCAAATAGTGCCACTCTCTGGAGACTAGGACTTCCAATACTTGAACCTGTCAGGGCCATTCTTATTCAAACTACCACAGATATATATATCCCTTTAAAATTAGATTATCTTAAACTGGGCAGTGGTGGCGCACGCCTTTAATCCCAGCACTTGGGAGGTAGAGGCAGGCCGATCTCTGTGAGTTTGAGGCCAGCCTGGTCTACAAGAGCTAGTTCCAGGACAGGACCCAAAGCTACAGAGAAACCCTGTCACAAAAAAAAAACAAAAAAAAGCAAGAAAGAAAAAAATAGATTATTTTTATCTTTTAAATTGAATTGTCATAGGTCTTCATATATTTTAGCTATAAACCATTTATAAAATATATGATTTATATTATTTCTATCAGGCTATATATTGAAATTTTCTTAAATTGTTGATAGCAATAAAGATTTTTAATATTTTTAGAGTTAATTATTGTAATCTCTCTCTTTCTCTCTCTCTCTCTCTCTGTCTCTCTGTCTCTCTGTGTGTATGCACATGTGAGCACAGGATCAGAAGAGAGCAGAAGAAGATGTGTGTGTGTGTGTTTGTGTGTGTGTTTGTGTGTGTGTGTATGTGTGTGCACATGTGAGCACGGGGCCAGAAGAGAGCAGCAGAAGGTGTGTGTGTGTTTGTGTGTGTGTTTGTGTGTGTGTGTGTGTGTATGTGTGTGTGTATGCACATGTGAGCGCGGGGCCAGAAGAGAGCAGAAGAAAGTGTTGGATGTTACTCAGGAGTCAAAGGCATCATGACCAACTCCTTCACACACCGGTACCAAGAACCCAACCCAGGTCTTCCACAAGAGCAGTATGTGTGCTTTTAACCACTGAGCCATCTAAGATATCTGATAGCCAGGCAGTGGTGGTGCACGCCTTTAATCCCAGCCCTTGAAAGGCAGAGGCAGGCGGATCTCTGTGAGTCTAAGGTCAGCCTGGTCTACAAGAGCTAGTTCCAGGACAGGCTCCTAAGCTACAGGGAAACCCTGTCTCAAAAGAAAAATTTCTCTGATTAGAGGAAAGTAACTTTAAATTTTCTTTATGTTTATTTTAGATAGACGATAAGTTTAGCTTTTTCTGTTTAAGCTTAGAAGATTGGAATCAGTATTTGCATATTGTGTGTGAGGTATGGGTTCAAATTCTATTTTTCTCTTTTTGAGTTACCGTAGTATTGCCATATTGTTCCCACACCATTTGGTAGAGAGGAAATCCTGGTTTTTTTTCTCCTTTTGTTTGTTCCTTGTTGGAAAGTGTCTAGCCACGAACACTAGGTGCCCTCAATCCTGTGTGATTTGTCTGTGTGTCACTCCTCACACGAACACTGAACTGTCTTGGTTGTTAGAGCTCTGTAGAAAATGTTGAAATCAGATAGTATAAACCTCATTTAAAAGTTAATCTGTTTTATGTGTATGAGTGTATTGCCTACATGTATGTATTTGTAATTTGTGTGTGCAGTGCCTGCAGAACTGGAGTTAACAGAGGTTGTGAGCAACATGTGGTGCTGGGAATCAAACCTGAGTCCTCTGCAGGAGCAGCCAGTGCTCTTAATTGCTGAGCCAGATCTTGAGCCTTTTACCGTTATTTTTTTATTATGTTCTTTTATTTCTTTTAACTCTTTGTGATTCTTCCTTTTTCATGTGTGTTGAAATTAATTCAGTGCCGTGTGCTTAGAAAGCCTGGTGGAGTTTTAATTGGATTTGCTCTGAATTTTATCACTGGGAAGATTAATTGACCTCTTATTGATATTGAATCTCCCATCTCATGAACACTGTATATCTTTCCACTTGCGTGATCTGATTTCTTCTTTCATTAATGTTCCATATGTGGTTGCGAGCATAAAGACATGCACATGCTTTGGAAAATTTGAAGATGAGCACTAGGTTTTATGGTGTGGTAGGTGTCCTACTACTGTAATGGTGCTTTCAAGACTCAGTTCATGGCTTTTTTCAGGATTTATCAGTTTCTGTTCAAACTGCCATGGCATGGTGTATCTGACTTTAAAATTATTTTCTCAGATGTAAAGGAGTGAATCCTTTCTTATTTTGGCTCCATGAGCGGTGAGTCATCCTCTGGTTAGAGCATTCCCTCAATGTGTTCACAGCTCCAGACTGTGTGCAATGTGGTGCCGTGGTACTCACAGCTGTTAGGAAAGGACGCACACAGGACCAAATTGTTCCTTTCTCTGCAGGTGTCACAGTGTCCCTGGAAGTGTCCGAGAGCCCTGGCAGTATCCAGGTGGCCCGGGGCCAGACTGCAGTCCTGCCGTGTGCCTTCTCTACCAGTGCTGCTCTCATTAACCTCAATGTCATCTGGATGGTCATTCCTCTCTCAAATGCAAACCAGCCTGAACAGGTACCTCTGTCCCCACCCCCCAAAACTGTGGATCTTTATGGAAGAGAGGGTGAGGGAAGCATCGTGGGAATGTTTGATTTCTAGAGTAAGGACATGGTCAGTGCACCCTCCCCATTGCAAGATTAGTTAATATTCGGAAGGCTGTCTTCCTTTTACAAGGGTGTTGTTATTCTCACTAGCAGATGCTAAAGAGAGTCTTCTGAGGGTTTGTGCAAGACTTTGGCGTGTTGAGAAGTGACTTAGAATATTCTCTAAAGAGAGTGATGGTAGTAAGAAGCTGTAGGCAGGAGTTTGCTTTGCTGAGTTACTTATGTACCCTAACACAGTAGGCTTTCCAGCCAGCATGCATCTCAGCATGGTAGGCTTGCCAGCCAACATGCATCCAAACACAGCAGGCTTACCAGTCAACATGCATCCTAACACAGTAGGTTGACCAGCCAACATGCATCCAAACCTTACCAGCTATCTCAGATTCTCATACAAAAGAGAGTATGCCATATGGAAAGACACATGTGAAAATGGAAGCTGCCCTCAGAAATCTCTATCAGTTCTAGGTAATAAATTAATAATCTCATATACCCACTATAAATTAATTAACTGTGTTAGTCACCACAGTTTTATTTACAAAGATGACATTCCTTTTCTGAAGCTCTTCTGATTTTTTTCTTACAGCTTAGCCAATATAGTAAAGTAAAGTTCCTGCTACAAAATTCAATAGAAACTTCTTTAAAATTAATAAATTTTGAATTTCTTATTTGAAAATTGCACACAGGGATGCAGTGCATCTTCAAACCAAGAAACGTTTGCAGCAGACTAAGTTTGAGGGATCATTTTATTAAATCACATCATTTTAATCATCGGTGATGGAGTTAAACATGTTTAAAAAAGAACCGATGAAGGTTTCCCACACATGCACAGGAAGATCCTGAAAGGCCCTTCTCATTCTTACGGCACGGAGTGTTCTGCTGTGCTATATGCTGTGTTTCTCCCAGGAATAGTTGCTCTGATAACTGTTGGCTCTGAGAGTTGGCAGGCACCGTAGTCATGGACTTGCAATGTTCTCTTCCTTTTATGATGCTGATATTCAGCCTGTGAGGGATCAGAATTCTGTGGCCGAGTTAGTATGAGAACAGCAGTGCAAATACCTTTTGGATTTCATCTCACCATTAACCTTTGCACTGGTAGAAATATTTATGTGCTGATAGTAGCATTCAAGATATTTTTTTATGTTCTGATAAATTAAGGAAGGGAAATAGTTACTCGAATTATGCGCATGAGACTTTAGAGTCCTAAGATACTCATAGATGGGGCGGTTACAAAAAGTTGCTGACAACCCTGAGAAATTAGAGTTTCCACTCTTGGTTGCAGGGACGTTTGGTTCTGTCTACCAGGTTACGTGCCGAGGAGGGACTACCATGGCCAGTTTACTGACATATTGCTTCCTTTGGCAGGTCATTCTCTATCAGGGTGGACAGATGTTTGACGGCGCCCCCAGGTTCCATGGGAGGGTAGGATTTACAGGCACCATGCCTGCTACCAATGTCTCCATCTTCATCAATAACACCCAACTCTCAGATACAGGCACCTACCAGTGCTTGGTGAACAACCTTCCAGACAGAGGGGGCAGGAACATTGGGGTTGCTGGCCTCACAGTGTTAGGTGAGTGAAAGACGAGACCCACTACTTTAGGCTTCACTTACAAATCTACTTGAAATCATGTTTACTTCTGTCCTTCACATTTTCTCTCTGCTCCCTCCCTATGATCTGAGTCTCCCCCAATCCCCCACCCCTGCCCACCTGCCTTCTCACCCACAATGCCCCTGAACTTCTCTATGCTTCTTTTACCTAATGCTGTTTCTGACAGTGGATGAAGGGTGACATAAAGCCAATTTTAAGGTCCTGGAGGGCAGGAGCTTTCTGCTGTGGTAAAACTCAATCATGAATAATTTGCTGTGAGCAAAAAGTGAAGGTGTCGGTGTATATAAGGATAATAGTTATCCTCACAGGAAGTGGGGTCACCGCAGTGCCCATCTTGCTTGTAGACCTGGTGTAGTTTTAACTCTGCCTCCTTATGCAAGACATCCTTGTTTGTAACGCACATCAGATCATCACCTTAGAAATGAGATCAAACTGATTTAGGGCCTGATCCTTTAAGACAACAAATGAACCAAGTTTAGATTAAAACTAGAGGGGCTCATTCAAGCCAGCACTCTTCATATCGTATAATGTGGTTCTGTAGTATCAAAGTACATTCCCTGCAGCTGTTGGATATCTCAGTCCTCATGGCTCTCAGATGGGTTACTTGTAGAAGTGGCTTCCAGGTAGATTATCGTGGAAGGAGGGATGAATTCCTCATTTGGGCAGAAGAGGAAGTACTCAGGTAGGCCCTTCCTCCCCCCCACTCACCTCCCAGTATCTATCTCCCTAGTCCTGTCCAATCCCCTCCTCAGCCCTTTTCTCCCCTCCCACTGCTAAGCTATTTCAGGATACTGATTTTTTCTCAATGGAGGAGAAGATACTTTAATCCTCGGTGCCCTGTTCTCCCAGCCTTCTAACAGTTCCGCAAGCTAAGGACCAGGTTGCAGACATATCTTCTGAAGATAACATTCATTATATTAAAGCTATATAGAGTTCTAAGGACTCTGAGTACAATAATGACTCCTAAAGGAAATAGATGCCATTTTAATGTTTACATGATAGTTGAGCAACTGGCTTCCTGCAATATCTATCTTAAAAGAATTCTTAAGGTGGTACAAAATCCTTTATTTTATAGTGAATGACACCTTAAAATAATTACTTTAGGTTTCGCTTCACAATAGCACGGTGGTAATGTTGAAGGCTTCCAGGAGGCTGGCTCACCCAGCACAGCAGACCATTCAGATACCACATCCCTCCCCCTGCCTTTGTGGGAGTTCTGACCCTATTCATGCCAGGCAAGCATTCTGTTGTGAGCTACCTTCCCAGACCACTCCACCCTCGGCTTACTTAGTCTCTCTTTCACTCCCTGGCTTTCTGATTGCTCTGTCTATCCCTACCTTATTCTGCGCTTCTGGTTTGTGTGTCTCTGAAGGGGTGAACTCACTTACTGAGAAGGCGTTAGGATTAAGAACATCATCACCTGTATATAAACTCAGAGGTGTCCACCAATCTAGAACTCCATGCCGTGGGTTTTGTTCATATGTTTACTCTTTTGTGCCAGTGGGAGCCATCACTTCCTCCCTTTTGTGTTGCTTTGGTGATTTTTGTATCCTGGTTGCCAGTGTCCTTGTCAGTCATCGATGAGTATAGTTTTGGATTTTGAAACGTCCCCTGCCTTATTGTTAGTGTTCTCTAACTTGAGTTTCACCGGAAGCTGAAGAACCGTAAAGCTGAATCCACTACAAAGCTGGCCCGTCTAGTCTTTGTAAAATAACGGAAGACCCGACAAAAGCAGGCTTTGTTAGCAGACAGATGGGGGGAGTCAGTTTCTGCTCTGGAAATGGGTTTGCATGTGTCTTCTCAGCAATGTCTTTAAAGGCAGTGTGTTGACCTGAGGCTCTTAAGAATCCTTTAGAGGGAGCATTCAAACCAAAGCTCTGAGATACCTTAAAATGTAACCGAAAGCCGTGGCTCCTTTTCCTCTCACATGCAGGCCTTGTGCCCATTTCTACATCCTGGTAGTTGATGCTTGATTGTCCCCTGGTGTTGGCCATGAGGCCGTTTCCCTCAGTGATCCACAGTTGTTGCCTGTGGCTTCCCAGTGATCAGCATTCCTGTCTCATTGCCCACAGTAAAAGTGAACTTGTGTTACCCATTCTTCCCTTGACAGTCCCCCCTTCTGCTCCACACTGCCAAATCCAAGGATCCCAGGACATCGGCAGCGACGTCATCCTCCTGTGTAGTTCCGAGGAAGGCATCCCTCGGCCCACTTACCTTTGGGAGAAGTTAGATAATACACTCAAGCTACCTCCAACTGCCACTCAGGGTATGTACAGTGCCGTGAAACCTGTTTGATTAGCACTTGAGGAAAGTAAGGAACTTTAATAGTTTGTAACTGCTGAGAAGAATGTGCTTTCAAGTTTAAGGTGAGTATGACATTTTCTCTCTTATTCCTATATGACTTTTAAGAAGTGTATCCAGTAGGATGAAAACTTCATTTCCTCAGTGGAGCGTTAAAGTAGCGTACCGGTAGCGTCACTGAGTTAACATTAACACTGGGACAGTTCTTACACCTCTGCGAACTCACTTTCTGCCTATTTTAGTGTAAGAGAGATCTGTGTAAACATAAGAGGATCAGTTCTCCTGTTTCCGCCTCAAGTCTTCTTAGAGGAAGAGAATGAAAAAGACAGGGAAGGGGCCCGTGACCTAAGCTCGCACCAGACAGGCGAGGAGCCATGTGTGCATGCCATTGGTGGTTCTGGATCTGCAGGTCCCTTCATTTGGATTTGCTAGTGAAGAAAGTACCTTTTAAACTCTCAGATGTTAGGAAATAAGGTGAGAGGAAGTGATAGGTTTGTGTAAAGCCCTTGAGTGTTGTTATCTTTAATATAGACTGGTTTCCTCATCTCATTCTTGGGCTAGATGGCCAACTCTTTAAAGAGAGCTAGCCATTAAGAAAAAGGCCCCAGATGGATCAGCTGCACCTCAGTTTGAATCGTCCTGATGATCTGTGCCTGCCCCAAGAAAGGAAAGCCTTGGGTTGCTGGGTGACATTAGGTGTAATTAGGAACCAGGGCAACATCCTCTAAAAAGACTGCAAGTAAACTCCCTATAGACTCAGAGGAACACCGAGGGACTCTCCCCACCTTTTAGTTCATAGAGCCCCAAATTCATTAGTTTTTAAACCTTCTTTCCAGCTTAGTAGCTTTTAGGTCACTTTTGTAGTGACTGCTGCAGTTCCATTGTCCATGTTCCCCACCTTCTCCCCCACCCCCACTGCCTCTTCATTGCTAAATGCTTCGGCTACACTGTGGGATAAATAGCTGTCTTGTGGACTGACTTGTTAATCTCACTATTGTAAGTGGCAGGCTTAAAATAGCGCGTGTTGAAATGCTGAAAACTGTTTGAAGTTCCAGCGTTTCCAGTAACTCTGTCTACAACAGTTCACTTCTCCACTCCTGTGTTAACCATTCTGTAAGATGAGGGGCTTGACGGTATCATCTAGAACCTCTGAAACACTGAGGTTCTGAACTCCATATCCGTATCATCTCTGTGGAACACTGGGTAAAGGGTGAAATTGAGTGAACATCTGACAGTCCTATGTATGTTGGCTGAGAGGTACATGTAGCAAGGGCTCCTGTATCTCCCTGTTTTTGATAAGTCAATATTTGCAACTCGAGAATTTTTTGGTATTTCAGGATAAAGGTGAATGAACTTGAATGCCAATGATGAAGATGGTGGACTTTTGTAATTCAGTCTTTGGATAAATTATCAGAAGTACTTCAGATAAACTTATTTGCTCAATTAAATGCGCACAATTTTCCTTCAGTTTCATGTCTTGATACCTATATTAACAAAGTAGATCTTAGCATGTATCCCCAAAACAATTTAAATAACTTTTTTACTAGAAGATTTAACTCATTGATTATATGTACGTTACTTTAAAATTTGAACTCTTGAAGCATTTTCTGAGGAAATAATATTTAGGGAGGGCATCCTATGAGTCTGGCCAGTAACAGAACATTATTTTGCAATAAGTAGTTTGCGGGGCCCTACTGTGAAAGTATATGAAGAGTCTGTTATTCAGCAGTCTTTTGCTTATGACCTGGCATCAATCAATGCTGCTGTTATCACTGTATAATTTCTTCAGTGTCCATTAGTCAGCCTTCTTCTGTAAGACAGCGCTCTCCCACTGTCTTCACGTACACTTCTTCCATTCCATGCATTATGTTTATATCAACTCACCACAGATTTGCCAGAGGGAACTCCTTCAAGCCCCATACCATAAGCATTCATTATGCTTTAGATTTTAATCTCCCATTACTGTATGCTTAAACTGCTTTGAAATTGTGACTTTTTTGGCCCAGTATATTTTAGGATATCATTTTGTAACTTGTGTTAAGCCGTAAGAAGTTTTCTTAGATATATATCTTTATATTTGTTCTGCTTGGCATGCCCAACCTTTTGATTATTGTGACCTGATATCACAAAATATAAAAAAAACCTTACAATGTTTTAAGGAAAAAAATTCATAATGTTTTAAGTAATTTTATAAGATTGTGTTGGGCAACATTTACAGCTATTTCTGACCATATACCACAAACTGAACATTCCTGGCAGACTTTTAAATCCCATATAAGATATTTTGAAATATACATATATTTGCCAGACGCTGTAATTTGTAGTACACATTCTAATGCAACTGTCTATATCTTACTGTACATAAAAATTGCCCATCAGTCTTTACTGCATGTCAATACCCCATGACCCTCTCCAAATATTCTGATTCCACTGGTTTATAGTAGCATTGATATCTTAAATGTGTCTAATATACAGTTAGAAAATCACTTAACAACTCATTACCACACCTAGAAGGATACATCTCATACTGCACAGGGTGACTGATTTCAGGAGTGACACCTCTTCTCTATTCAGCCTCTCCTCTTGGTGGTCCAGGGCTTTGGTAAACATTGTGGCTCTTCTTAGTAGCTCAGTAAAATCTGAACTCAGCAAGAAAAGCTGTGAGATATAACTGGGATATAATTAGGACTGCATTCTTTTGTTCTAACTCAAAGAGGGAGAAAAAACCCTCACAAACACAAAACTTGGAGAACCCTAAAATACCTTTCTTTAAAAAATTATGGCGAATAATAACAATTAATTTCTGACAATCTTTCCACTGGAAAATGGAAAATTAAAGCTTTATTTATCTACAGTTCAGTTTCCAAAAGTTAAATTGTACATCTTTTCTTATATTTCTAAGAGCAACTTGGTCGACCCCATTTTTCCATAGTTGATCATAGGGAAGTAATGTAATGGTTTTGTCAGCTTGCTTGAGACCTCTGTGCAGTTTTTTAGAAATAGCACAGCTGGAACAGGGGAAAATCCTAAAAGGCACCATAGCCTAATGCTGTTTTATTACGAAGTTTGAAATCCAAATGAACCAAGTCAGAAATGAAAAGGGGTCATCAACAGTACACACAGAGGAAATCTAGAGAATCAAACCCCGTAGTCCACCAAAGTGGACTAATTTGGAAAATCTAAAAGAGGTAGATAATTTTCTCATACATACCACTAACCAAAGTTAAATCATAATCACGTGAGCAATTTAAACAGACCTGTAACCCCTAATGAAATAGAAACAGTCATTAAAAGTCTCCCAACAAGCCGGGCGGTGGTGGCGCACGCCTTTAATCCCAGCACTCAGGAGGCAGAGGCAGGCAGATCTCTGTGAGTTCGAGACCAGCCCGGTCTACAGAGCTAGTTCCAGGACAGGCTCCAAAGCCACAGAGAAACCCTGTCTCGAAAAACAAAAAAAAAAAAAAAAAAAAAAAAAAGTCTCCCAACCAAAAAGGTCCAGGGCAAGATGGTTATAGTATAGAATTCTGTTCAAAGAAGAGTTAATGCCAGTGCTCCTCGAATTATTCCATAACACATAAACAGATCATTGCCAAACTCATTTTATGAGGTCACAGTTAACCCTTACACCCAGACTACATGAAGAACCAGCAAAGAAAGAGAATTACATACTTTTGTGAGACAAAAACTTTTTGTAGAAAGACAAAATACACATCTATTTACCACAGGTAGGGGTCCTACAACAGAACAAAGGATATTGCTGAAGCCCAATTTGATGAGCCGATGAGTTTTTTTTTGGGGGGTACTTACAGGTATATGGGTGAGGGGTTACATTTGAAATCGAAATTTATGCCCTGGCAATGCTGAAGCATGTGTGGGCAGCCTGTATATGTTGGTTTTGTTGAACTTGTTCATATTGGGTTTCATGGTCACTGTTGATGAGGATGCCTTAAGAGGGCACCAGATCTCATTAAAGATGGTTCTGAGCTACTATGTTGTTGCTGGGACTTGATTCAGGACCTTTGGAAGAGCAGGCAGTGCTCTTAACCGCTGAGCCATCTCTCCAGCTTATCAGAACATAAATGAGTCAAAGGCAGCTGAATTTTCAACGTCTACACCAGCAAGGGTGACAGCTGACAAAACTGGGAACCTGGAGCACACTGCACAGCCTGCAGGCAGCTCAACAGGATAGAGAGTGTCTTTTCCATGTACCTCAGGAGTGTGAACCCTTTTAGGCAGCTCGACTGGTTCCTGCTTCTTCGAGGCAGCTGTTTTAGTCTCAGGGTCTCCTTTGTGGCTTTTCTTCTCTGGGAGCATTCTTTGAAGTTCGGCTTCCTTCCCTATAAAATGAACTCACAACTTTTATGTTTATTCCTACTGGTGGGGACCTAGTAAGTCTGATGAATTTCAGGCACTTCCTGAAGCTATCTTGAGTTGTGTACCTTCCTGTTTAAAGAACTTCCCTACAGAGAAGGAATCTATTCAATCTTGGAAAAAGCTGTAAAGACATAATAGACCATTTTCCCATATTATCACAGGTGTAAAAATGCTCATATAAAATCCTGAAAACTGAATCCAAGAACACATAAAAAAGATGGCCTACCTTGGTCAAGTAGGCTTTATTCCAGAGATGCAGGAATGGTTCAACATATGTAAACTGACAAATGTAATCCACCATATAAATAACTTGAAAGACAAAAAACAAAAACAAAAATGCATGACCCTGTCATTAGATGCAGAAAAGGCCTTTGACAAAATTCCAACACCTGTTCATGATATAAATCCTGTAAACTTTAGGGATTCATCAACATAACATCAACATAAAGTCAATTTACAGAAAGCTCATAGTCAATATCTTTTTTTTTTTTTCGAGACAGGGTTTCTCTGTAGATACGGTGCCTGTCCTGGAACTAGCTCTTGTAGACTAGGCTGGCCTCGAACTCACAAAGATCCGCCTGCCTCTGCCTCCCGAGTGCTGGGATTAAAGGCGTGCACCACCACCGCCCGGCCATAGTCAATATCTTAATGGAGAGAAACTCAAAGGAATTCTACTAAAATCAGGAACAAGACAGGGTTGTCTACTCTCTCCATACCTATTCAATATATCACATAAAAATATATTTTCAATAAAAGAACCATAACTGTTTTCTTACTCAGTCTGAGTATTTATGTGACCCTCATGGAAGAAGAAAAGTTTTCATGAATTTAAACTGTTGAATAACAGGGTGGTTTTTCCCCCTTGCTTCATTACATGCCATTCTTATGTGAGATAATCTGGAAAAAAGAAACAAGAGCCATATAATGTTCAATATTACAACTTCTTAAAAAACACTAGACTGTATCCTTTGCTTTACAGAAGCTTTCAGTTTCAGGAGGTCCCGTTTATTAATTGTTTCTCTCAGTGTCTGTGCTACTACGATTATATTTAGGAAATGGTCTCCTGTACCAATGTGTTCAAGTATATTTCCCACTTTCTCTTCTATAAGGTTTAGTGTGGCTGGCTTTATGTTGAGGTCTTTGATCCATTTGAACTTGAGTTTTGTGCATGGTGATAGATATGGATCTATTTTCATTCTTTTACATGTTGACATCCAGTTATACCAGCACCATTTGTTAAATAAGCTTCCATTTTATATTTTTTGCTTCTTTGTCAAAAATCAGGTGTGTGGCTTGATATCTGGGTCTTCAATTTGGCTCCATTGGTCCTCCTGTCTGTTTTTATGCCAATACCAAGCTGTTTTCAGTACTGTAGCACTGTAGTAGAGTTTGAAGTCAGGAATTGTGATACCTCCAGAAGTTCCTTTATGGAAAAGGATTGTTTTGAGTCTTTTGCTTTTTCTATATGAAGTTGACTACTTTAAGACAAAACGGCAGCCTACAGAATGGGAAAAGATCTTCACCAACTCCACATCAGACAGACGACTGATCTCCAAAATACACAAATAACTCAAGAAATTGGTCATCATAAGAACAAATAATTCAATAAAACAAATGGGTTACAGACCTAAACAGAGAACTCTCTACAGAGGAATCTAAAATGGTAGAAAGACACTTAAGGGAATGCTCAACATCCTTAGTCATCAGAGAAATGCAAATCAAAACAACTGAGATTCCATCTTACACCTGTCAGAATGGCTACAATCAAAAACACTGATGACAACTTATGCTGGAGAGGTTGTGGGGTAAAGAGAACACTCCTGCATTGCTGGTGGGAGTAAATTGGTATAGCCCCTTTGGATGTCAGTGTGGTGATGTCTCAGAAACAACCTCCTCAAGACCCAGCAAGACCACTTTTGGGTATATACCCAAAGGATGCTCAATCGTACCACAAGGACATGTGCTCAGCTACGTTCATAGTAGCATTATTTGTCATAGCCAGAACCTGGAAACAACCTAAATGCCCCTCAAGTAAAGAATGGGTAAGGAAAATGTGGTACATTTACACAATGGAGCAATACACAGTAGAAAAAAAGACATCTTGAAATTTGTGGGCAAATGGATGGATCTAGAAAACTCATATTGAAGTAACCCAGACCCATAAAGACAAATATCATATATATTCACTCATAAGTGGCTTTTACACATAAAACAAAGAAAATCAGCCTAAAATTCACAATCCGAGATAACGTAGACAACAATAAGGAGACTAAGAGAGACATACATGGATGTATTCTACATGGGAAGTAGAAAAAGACACGATCTCCTGAGTAAATTCAAAGCATGGGGACCATGGGAGAGCGTTAAAGAAGAGGGGAGAGAAAGGGAGAGGAGAAAAGAAAAATATATAGCTCAATAAAATCAATATAAAACACTAGATATTAATTAAAGCACCACACACAGATTGCGAAAAGCATTGTGTAATATTTGAGGAGTCTAGATGTTCTTGCTGACATTCTGAGTATTTACAGATGTGTAACCAGAAAAGTTAGCAAGAGGTACATTTTAGAAGAGTGCTAGAAATCAGGGTGAAAGTGGGCATCCAGGTCATAAATGGGAGACTTTGACGGATGAAGAAGGCTTGAAGACAGTGATGGGGTGGGGAGGAAATGGGGAAGATTAGCATTCAGAACAAGTAAAGAAAAAAATCATCAGTATCTTAGCCAACAGCAACACAAAAATGATACATACTCCATTCATGCATCTCCTGAGCAGAGATCAAACCTCCTCCTGAGTAGTATACAAAATGTCACATAGCATTGAAATTTTCTCTTTAAGAGTGGTAGTTATAGTGTCAACTATTTGTAATAATTTTAATTTTTATTAAGATTTTTATTTCATGTGTCTGCGTGTGATTAGATGTACTTGAGTTCAGGTGCCTGTTGAAGCTACCTATGGAGTTGGATCCCCCGGAACTGGAGTTCCAGGCATTTGTGAGCTGCTGACATGGATTGTGGGTACCTAACACAGGTCCTCTGCAAGAACAGTTTTTGTTCTTAACACTGCATTGCACCTCCATCCCCATGTTCATGCTTTTAAATAGATTTTTTAATCTGGCCTTTATTTGGTGTTAATATTCCCTTTGGTTTTATATTTACCATTAAATATTTGTTTCAAGGAGAGATCATGTTTGCATATAATTTTACCTAAGTAATAGTAAACCATTTATCTATTGTTATATTTAAACAGAACTTCTCATTCTTTTATATAAGAAATTATTCACTGTTATTGTGATCCTTCTTTTAAGATGTATAAATCATAAAAATACAGACTGATTTATGATATTTGACATTCTTATTACTCCTGTAAAATCCCAAATATTGACATCTACTGAGAATTTAAGGTACTCGAGGCTTTTCTACATTTCTCAACCAAGTTTTTAAGGATTTCAAATATGTATGTAAGTGTGTGTGTGTATGTGTGTGTATGTATGTATGTATGTATGTATGTATGTATGTATGTATGTATGTATATAGTCCCAAGAAATACCGGTGTAGATATAGCACCAGACAGCATCCTGGTCAGGTTAACATGCAGGGTCTCATTCAGTTCTCACAGGTTGAGGGGCTTTTCTAGTTCCAGATGAGGAAGCTAAAACACACATCACCAAGGTCCTCATCGCTAGTAGGAGGCAGAGCAGACTTGAACACAAGCAGTCTACCTCCCAAACACATGACTCAGCTCGATGTGGGCTCTGGAACTGAGAAGCACAGACAGAATTGGGAAGAATCACGTGTATTTGTTTCTGTGATCCTGAGGGGCCTGCTAGGCCGCATGTACCGCCTGTGTGTGACCCAGAGCATGTGCAAACCAAACTGCGATTGCTGCCCTCTCACCTTCCCACACTGTAGTTCCCCAAACCACATGTCCATGTTTGGAAGAAGGAAGATCAGAGGGACAGCTCCCCTCATCCTTCATGTCAGCAAATTGCTCCTGTCCAACACAGGCCTGATGGGTCAGGGTGGGACCGTGCTTGTCTGCTGCAGTCTGGTGTTTGCTGAGGGCTGGCTCCTAGCTCAGCTTTCCTGATTTGCTGCTTCTTAATCCTTCCTTATCAGTGTGTGTGTTGTGTGCCCCATCTGTCACCTGATTACATCTGAGTGAGCTGTACCATGGCACGTCAGCCCCATTGAGCCACGTTTTTTAGGGCAAATGCAAACGGTGTCTGTATCTGGACACACACACACAAAGGAGGATGGGTGGCCTCAGCTTTTTAAAAGTGACTTTACAGCGGCACCCCTTGGAGTTGACTGTTGTGTGCATGCCCCAGTGCCACTTAGAGCAGCTGTTGAAAATCCCCCTAGTTGTCTCTGGGGATGTCAACAAAATTAGTGGTTTGATGTGAACTGATTGAATTTTTAGGGTCTTGGGCCTTATGAGGAAAAATGGAAGAAAACCAGTAGCAGTATGTGGGATTGTAGGGTTGGTTACCCCGGAGCTGGTGCCTTTGCTGCCTGGAGGCTTTGGGATGACTGAAGGCAGAGTTCTGCAGATGGTTGGTTTCTTGTTCCAGCAGCACTGGCCTGTTGAATGGTGGGGTGCTGTGTTCAGATGCACCAGTGTAGCTTTAAGTCCCTTACTGGAAGGCAGGTGTACTTGTGAGGGTTGTGCTTTCTGGACCTGGGCAGATCTGATTTGAGAGACTACTTTACTTGCATACATATGTTGTCAAGGCTACTCTGAGATTGCTCAGTTTTGGAAAGCAGAGAACACAGAACCTAAGCATGTTATGAAGATTAAATTAGGCCTACTTAAGGCTTACATACACACACAGGCACACACACAAGCACACACACACACACACACACATACACACCAGAAAAGGAAATAATGTGTGCAAACCTAGCAACCATTAAGTACATTGACTTTGCTATGTATAATCCAATCCAGGTAAGATATGAATGTAATATGGCGTTCACCTTTTATTCCCATAGGAAGGTGTCAGAGTGCCCTATGTAGCGTGGGTCCTGCTACCACATAGGTAGTAAAATGTCCTCTGGGAGTGCCTTCTTTCTTCAACCAACCCATGCTATACAGTGCATTCCAACAGAAATGGAAAATACCAAGTTTCTCTCCCTTATCTGGCCTGTGATACTGATGTCACCCCAGATATGTTGGATGATTTTAGCTTTCATGAACACGTCCCACTGCATTGTCTTCGAAGGCTTAGACGACCCTGACAGCCTTGGTATATGGGGACCTGTGTATACCCCACACCTATATTCTATTCAGTTTTCAGCTGTTCTTTAGGTGGCCCTCCCTTACGCACCCTAAGCAACCTGAGGTCTGGAGCCCTGACTGGCTGGCATTTTAAACCACTCACTGAGACTCCTTGCCTCATTAGGGTCTGTCCTGTTGATCTTCCTGGCACTGATCTCTGGATTACCCAGCACAGAGAGAGGGTCTCCATACGTATTTATGCAGTAAATTAAGGAACTGATAAAAACAGACCCCTCTGGCTTTGCTGTAGATAAAGATGAAAGCTACTAGCAGATAACTAAATCGTAGTTCCATATAAAAGTCAAGCCAGGGTAGGGATAGTTCCCAGGACAGGCTCAGGAATTCTTGGACCTTGTGCCTGGTACTTTTCACATATGTCGTTAAGAGCTTTCTCCATTGACTTCTAAGTTTGCACTGTTTTGGATGGTTCTGATGACAGGTGTGTTTTCTTCCCAGCCAAAGGGAGGCAGTGAGGCCCAGAGCAAAGGTCTTAGATGCCAGCCATACAGTTGCAGTTTCTGGCCACCAGCTGTGTACCCTTTCTTAGTCAACCATCTAAAATTACAGTGTCTTTAGTTGTTCAGTAGGCTAATAATAAAAATATCTCAAAGGGTCATTGGAAAAAATAGCTACATAGAAAAATTTACCCGATGCTTGGCATATTTTTGTTACTCTGGTAAGGCATTTCAGTGAGGTGGGCACAAATGACTAAAGTGTGTTGGTGCTGTTGAGTTTCCCAAGTGTTACCAGCTAGAGCATTTCTCAGTATGCCAGCGTGGTGGCTTTGAAAATAAAACACAGGACAAAACCTCCTTATGTGGGGAGCAGCACCCACTGGCTGTTCTGGCCTTTTCTATTCTGGATCCACCGCTGCTTCCCACAAGGCCAAGCTTCCCTGAGCTGTTCCTAGAGGCTAAGGACACAATGGAGCCACTGTTGTAGGACCATTCCTACAAGGGTATGGGGTGTCTTCAGCAGATGACTTAGGCTCGTGGATGTTCTATGTGCCTGATGGGAAATTCTGTGCTCCATGTGCCTGATGGGAAATTCTGTGCTCCATGTGCCTGATGGGAAATTCTGTGAATGATACTGTGGTCTGAAGCTCCTCTTTTCCAGACTCCCTTCTACTGTCCTTCCAACTTTTTGTGATACTTAGAGCATAGAATTGATTCTTTCTCCGCCATACATAAACCAAACTGTGTGGGTTCTAAGCTTTTACCGCATTTCTATATAGTTACAATGTGATCTTCTGATCACAGCCTCCCAAGGACAAGCCAGACCTCCCCAGTCAGGAGAGACCACTAGTTAGGCTATGATTCACTAGTGTGGATTTGAGTTTCAAGGTTGTCCTTATTCAAGGTTGTCCTTAATAGTTCTGTCTTTAATATGCTGTCATGATTTTCTTTAACATTTGTGAACCAACAGTTTCTCCTGTCTTTATAAAAAGGAAGAAAACTGGCCACTCTCCAGTGTGGGTATAATGATATCTGTGTTCTGATTTCTTTGTTTTCCTTCTTCATTCCATCAAGCTGTCACTTGATTATTGTCTTTGTGACAGACCAGGTCCAGGGAACAGTCACCATCCGGAATATCAGTGCCCTGTCTTCAGGTCTGTACCAGTGTGTGGCTTCTAATGCCATCGGGACGAGCACCTGTCTCCTGGATCTTCAGGTGATCTCACGTAAGTACATAACTCAAGACACAGATGTCCAGACCTTGGTTAAGTCACAAAATGCAGACTTCTTTATAAGTGTTCTGAGATTATGTGAAGAGTAAACAAATTCTTTTAAATCATTGTTGAAAATATTTTATAAAAATTTTACTATTTAAGCCTCCCTGATATGCCGATCCTGTGACAGAGTGTCTTCTCAGGACCATCAAAACCAAACTAATCTTCATGTCATGGCGCTGTGGACATGACATTAATCTGCAGTCACAGTAGTATGCAGTCTCGTGAAACTCCTTTGCTTTCCCCTAATCTCTTGGGTCTTCTGGGTGTTCAGTTATCAACAAGCAGTTTGGAACACTTCTTTTTGGTAGGGGAAATCTAGATGATTTTTATTTTGGTTGTGGAAGGGCATCGTGTGACTGGGATGAGGCCATAAACAATCTGAGATCCAAAGCTCTCTGGGACACTAAGGCAAGTTGAGTAGGCTCTGTCTCCTGCCCTATTCCAGCTGTGCTCTTCTGGGGCCTTGGGAGGTGGTGGTGGTTTACTTGTCCAACATTGCTGCAAGCCTACTGGGAATGCCAAAGGTTAGTCAAGATCTGATTCCATGTGTATGGGATGCTTTGGGCAGCTTTGTACATTTTAAACAGATGTATTAGTGTGAATATAGCTTTATGGCATGTACTATTTCTCTCTTGTTTATTTAATCTCCCTTAAATATGTTTTGCAGCCCAGCCCCGAAGCGTTGGAGTCATCGCTGGAGCTGTCGGCACCGGGGTGGTCCTCATCATTATTTGTATTGCACTAATTTCAGGGGCATTCTTTTACTGGAGAAGCAAAAATAAAGAGGAAGAGGAGGAAGATATCCCTAATGAAATCAGGTTAGTCTGTCAGATTGCTGATCTTGCAGAGTCGGTGTGTGTTTCTCTTCATTGTGGAGTCAAGGTTTCTTGGCCAGTCTTACAACTCTATGGTCAAGGTAATGTTAATGTCTAAATGCCATTTTCTTGTTATGTTTATTACTTTTCCTCATGGTCATACTCACTTTTATTCACGAAGATCCTTCATGAGTCTAAGTAGGATGAAGAGCTCCCCTGTGCCACCACAGCTGCAGGGTAGACCATGAATATCACACCAGAACAGTTAGCCTGTAAGACCTGTGTTTCATGTTGGCCACTGTAATAGATGGGAACATGTAGAGGCAAAGGGGTGGACCACAAACATACCAGTTTCTCTACCTAGTTAAGTACTTCTCTGTGGCTTGCTATGAAGGAGCATATTAATCATATTCAACATGATAATAATATACACCAGGCATCGTGCATTATGTAAAAACACTTTGATACCTCTGGAGGAGCTATGTCTAGGGGTTGTCACCTGGTGGTGGCTTCCTGCCTGAATCACAAGGCAGCACAGTATCACACACAGAAAGATGGGAGGTATGTATCTGTTAGCCCTTTCTTTTTTTACAAAGCAGCTTGGATTCAGTCATTGTGCCCTATCCTGCTGGCTTTACCTAGTTCTAAACACCAGCCAGAGCTCCTGCTTCTCAATGCCATAGCTGATTACATTTCTCCCTCAAAAAGTACCCTCAATGGAGATCAGTTTTCAATCCTTAATTTCTTTTTTTTTCTTTTGGTTTTTTCGGTTTTTTCGAGACAGGGTTTCTCTGTGGCTTTGGAGCCTGTCCTGGAACTAGCTCTGTAGACCAGGCTGGTCTCGAACTCACAGAGATCCACCTGCCTCTGCCTCCCGAGTGCTGGGATTAAAGGCATGCACCACCATCGCCCGGCAACCCTTAATTTCTTAATGGACTTCCCAAGACATAAAAAATATAGCAGGAAGTTTATAAAAGAATAAAAATGTTTTAAGGGAAAAAAATGTCAAGATGGTGTTTAAAGCTTGGTGTTTAGCTCCTGGGATGTGGGGGTCCAGACTGCCTCAGACTTGACTACATCATATCCCTGTTGATATGCTTTAATGATCCAGGTCTTCTCAGTTTTTCTAAATTTGTTCCCCTTTCTTCTCTGGTCTTCCTCTCTGCTGCCAGCTCTCCTTGTTCACCTCCTGTAGCCTATCAGCACACCACAGTGGTTCTTCAAATTCTGTTAGCAGTACAGTCTAGACAGCATGAATGACTTTTTCAACTTCTTGATGTCCTTAGTTTGCTCACCTGGGTGTTTTATAACAACTAATTCAGTGGGTTTCTTTGTAGGTTGTCTTCTTCATAGTTAAAAGAGATGTGTGTGTTTATGTATTTGTAGACATGTGTTTCCATTATATATAACTTTATCTTTGTTTCATTTCAGAGAGGATGATCTTCCACCTAAATGCTCTTCTGCCAAAGCATTTCACACAGAGATATCCTCCTCGGAAAATAACACCTTGACCTCTTCCAATACCTACAACAGTCGATACTGGAACAACAATCCCAAAACCCACAGAAACACGGAGTCATTCAACCACTTCAGTGACTTACGCCAGTCTTTCTCTGGCAATGCCGTTATCCCCTCCATCTATGCAAATGGGAGCCATCTGGTCTCTGGCCCACATAAGACCCTGGTAGTGACAGCCAACAGAGAGTCCTCACCCCAGGTCATGCCCAGGAACAATGGTTCAGTCAACAGGAAGCCTTGGCCTCAGCACACACACTCCTACACTGTCAGCCAAGTGACTCTGGAGCGCATCGGTGCAGTACCTGTCATGGTGCCTGCCCAGAGTCGGGCGGGATCCCTGGTGTAGGATGTTTGAGGATGCTGTGTGCAGAAGAGAAAAAATGGAATGCCTCCCGACAAGGGGGAGAGCAGGGGTGGGCTAGTGCTGGAAAGATAGACTTTTGTTACCATTACTTTAGTGGAAAGCACCAAGAAGACAGTGCTCTTGCCTGGCCACTGCAGTGTGTGAAGTGACCAAGAGTGTTCTGTCATGAAGACTCAGGAAGACTGTTTCCTCACCACAGCTGTCCTGGGATTCAGTTAAAAAACAAACAAACAAACCGCTGCGTCTCGAATGACGTGCCAAGCCAAGGAGAATGCTAGAAGCAGAATAGCGCTTACGACCCAAACCATGGTCCAGGTGGACCTGTTCTTTAATTCTTGCCTAACTTAATAATTTTCAGGAGACTTAAGTGCCGGGTGGAGTTTAAATAATAAAATTATTTTTTAAAATATGTATATTTACAAAACAGACATGAGCAAGCTTGTGGCCTGTTCTGCCTCTCCCATTCCCCTTTAATGGCGAGGCCTTAATGGCACTAGCGATGCATTCCAACTGGGCTGGCTCTTTATCATAAAGGTGAAACTTTGTACAAAACACAATTTGGCTAGAAATGGGGGGAAATAAGGAAACTTCTTGTGAACACCCCACACTCTTATTTATTTACCTCTTCCTGAACCGTGAACTTCTGTAGTTGGGATTTTGCTATGTTGACAAATTCTTGTCTGTGTTTCTCTGGGATCTCTTACAGGTCCATGGCAGTTACTGTTCATGATTTCCTAAAAAAAAAAAAAAAAAATATTTTTTTAAAAGAAAACTATTTTTTTTAAATACTTGAAAGACAGTGAACTAGGAAGGCATGAACTTAACACCTTGTTAATCACTTGTCCAGTGATTGTGCTCAGTGGCTCAGCAGAAACCTGTCACGGTTCCGGGAAATGAGGGGGCTGTCTGGAAAACAAGCTGGAGGCAGGTGGGAGGGGCCTCTGCGTTGCTAGGAGGGCCCCAAAGAAGCAAGACTGTGCCTGTCAACCCTGCTGCCACACCAGCCACTTGTAATGTGGGCAGCACCTGATGTCTTTTGTACCGAGGAGGATGACTCCCTCTTGTTTGACAAGTAGAGGTTAGTAGGCTGTTGCAGAAAGGGCAGGAGTTGGTTTGTTTCTTTCAAAATAATTCCTTTTTTTTTTTTTTTTTGCAGAAGAATAATGAGGCGATTGCCCAGTGTGCTCTTGGGGTTTGTTAAGCATCTGAAAATGTGCGTGTGCAATTTTGCCTGAATGCATTGCACACCCGTGTAAAAATACACCTTCCCCATTTTTTTTTTCCTTTTTTTTGTCTCATTACTTGGCTTGCTAGCCTTGCAATTGACCAGATTCATTTATGGACTCTCTGCTCTGTATTGTGCTGTACTTGTATGGTTGACTATCTTGCCTTAACTACACTTTAGGCAACTCATGGTGATTTCTTCCAAGACTTGTTTTTTTAAAATTGTTTGTACTGAGCCCACAATTTTCAAAGAATATCTCTCTTTTCTTCTTCCATTCCCTCTGTCTCTCCTCCACCAATCTTCTTGCCTTCTTTGCCTATGGGCATAGTCTGCACGGGGAGTGGCTCCTGACTTCACATTTGAGTGAGTGGAAACCTCCAGTGATTCTCTACACTGTTTTTCCTTTGGGGCACACTCAGAACACTATTGTGACCATTTCAGTGTTGATAGACGAATTTATTACAGTGTTACTCTTTCTTCCCCATTTGATGGTTCTTGACTTTGTAAAAATTTAAATAAGTGAATGTCTATACTTTTTAAAGAAAAGCGAAAATACCATGCCTCAGAAGAGATAATACTATCAGATGCTGTTTAGGAAGCATTTATCTTGCATTTCTTTATTCTTTCTAATTACCTAAAATTCAATAAAAGTTTATTCATATAAAATGTGTTGTGGTTAATTGTCATAGAAGTAATGGATACATAGACCGTTAGTATCCCTTGGTATTATATGCATTTCTCTGTTCGGATAAATAATATCCATAAACATTTTAATGAACATATGGTATTTTTAAAATGACTTAACTTTTCTTAGATTAGACGTTTAAGTGAATTCTAGTTGTCCTCATAGGACTGTGTATGTAATGACCCTTTAGACCATCTAGCTTTTTCCATATCATTAATCTGAAAGTTCCTGAAAATAGGTGTTACCTATAATCCCCATCTGCCCAAGGACCAGATAATTTCCTGGGATTCTAGGAATTATAGTTCTTAAAAGATAACACCTACCCAAGGGCCAGGTAACCTCCTGAGATTCTTGGAGTTGGAGATCTTGGAAAAATGACAACTAAGCCTCATGGGAAAGTATGGTGGCCTATGGGGTTTGCCTGTCTAAACTCCACCAGCACTTCTGTCTGAAGGCCACAGAATTCCCTGGTGATGTTCTGACTCAAATTCCATCTTAGTCAGTATTTAATATTTTTAATAAAAGCTTACATAAATTGGGTCAAAGTGGTGGACCAGTTTTTTTCTGGCAAAATTCAGGATTAACACAGGATTCTGGCTGCTCTTGCTACTGAATCCCCCACCACCTACCAAGTGAGTACTGTGAGCATTTCATGAATAAACAACTGAGGATTTCTGAGCTGAAATCAACAAATCAAACTAGGGGCATGGTTGAATAGTGATTTTGATATATATTGGAACACATTTTTTTTTCTGAAATAAATATGAGACTTCATTTTTCGGTTGTATATTGAGATAACAGCACTACATTTGTGGGCAGATGTAAGGAATATAGAAACCACAAGTTCCTTTGATTTCTTTGCCCAGAGGCATCTTGAGTAGCTATGATATATCACAAATGAACATTAATAAGCTCACTGCACTTTCATTCAGTTTGGGTATATACTAATGTATGTACTTTTAATTTTTGAGGTAGGGTCTCACTGTATAGTCTGGTTGGTCTTGAACTTGTGATCTTTCTGTGTCTCACTCTCAAGTGTTGGGATTACAGGCTTGCTCCATCCAACCTGCCTCTAGTTATATACAATTTATCATGTAGATTCATTTGACCATCAAAACAGCTAAGACATAAAATTCTACGTGCTGCTCTTTCATAGTTAGAGCCATATCCCTGTTCTCAGACCCCTGATATTTGAAAAACTACTGTCCTGTGTTCCATCTCTGCCATTTTGTCACTTTGATAATACTGTACAAATGGAATAAAGTATGCCACTTTTAGGAATTGACTTTTTCTCAGGACCATCCATGTTCTTGCATATATGAGTAATTTGTTCCATATTATTGCTGAGTAACAGCCAGTGGTACTAAGATACCCCAGTTCACTTAACAACTTATCCATTGAAAGATGGAAAAGACATTTGGGTTATTTCTACATTTTTATATCATGAAAAAGTCTGCAAATTTTATATACAGATTTTCATGTGACCCTAAGTTCTATCTCTGAAGAAAATGGAGAATGCAGTTTCTGGCTTGCGTGCTGTAAACACATGCTTGGTTTTGCAAAAAGAATGCATTCCTATTCTTCCAGAGTAAACAGTCATGCATTTCTTCTAGCAAAATGGGTAATCCAGTTCTCTGCATCTACTACACATCTGGGTATTATCTACAGTTTTAGTGTTAGCCATGTTGGTGGATATTTATTGCTATCCCACAGTGGTTCCGTGATTTTAACTCCACATTCCAGTGGCTAATGATCCTGGTTGTGAATATATTTTCATGTGCTTGTCATCCCTATATATTCTTCAGGGAAATGTCTGCTATTCTGTCTGTTTTGGGAGTGCTTTGTTTTCTATTGTATATGAAAGTTTTTTGTTGATATTTGCAAAGTTTCTCAAAATCTGTAGGTTATATTTTAATTCTTCACAGAATCTTTCATAGAACAAGTTTTAAGTATAATAGGGTCCTACTGGGTACAGCATCTGTGCCCTGTATTACCAGCTACTCCAGTGTCTAAGGCATGAGTATTATGAGCTCTCAGATCAGGTCAGGCAGACACACTCTTTCTTATTTTTAGCCAAAATTCAGAGAAGTGATGTAAACAATGTAAGAACCTACTAAAACCAAAATTATATAAAGTCCAAATGATCAGTTTCTTTTTTCACTTTTAGTTATACAAATTTACTTTTGTAATTACAAATGGTTTTTATTTCTTTTTTATTGTTTTTATTGAGCTATATATTTTTCTCTGTTCCTCTCCCTTCCTCTCCTTTCCCCTTCTACCCTCTCCCATGGTCCCCATGCTCCCAGTTTACTCAGGAGATCTTGTCTTTTTCTACTTCCCATGTAGATTAGATCCATGTATGTCTCTCTTAGGGTTTTCATTTTTATCTATGTTCTTGGGGATTGTGAATTGTAGGCTGGGTTTTTTTTTGATTTATGTATAAAAGCCACTTATAAGTAAATATATATGATATTTGTCTTTCTGGGTCTGGGTTACCTCACTCGGTATGATGTTTTCTTGATCCATCCATTTGCCCACAAATTTCAAGATGTCATTTTTTTCTGCTGTGTATTACTCCATTGTATAAATATACCACATTTCCCCTATCCATTATTCGATCAAGGGGCATAAAAGTTGTTTCTAGGTTCTGGTTATGACAAACAATGCTGTTATGAACATAACATAGTTGAGCACATGTCCTTGTGGTACAACTGAGCATCCTTTGAGTATAATCTGAAAAGTGGTATTGCTGGGTCTTGAAGAAGGTTATTTTCTAATTTTCTGAGAAATCGCTGTACTGATACCAAAGGGCTGTACCAATTTGTACTACCACTAGCAATGGAGGAGTGTTTTCTTTACCATACAGCCTCTCCAGCATAAGTTGTCATCAGTGATCTTGGTCATTCTGACAGGTGTAAGATGGAATCTCAGAGTTGTTTTGATTTGCATTTTTTGATGGATAAGGATGTTTGATGGCTAAGGATGTTTCCTTAAGTGTCCTTCAGCCATTTTAGATTTCTCTGTTGAGAGTTCTCTGTTTAGGTCTGTAACTCATTTTTATTGGATTATTTGTTCTTTTGATGACCAATTTCTTGAGTTATTTGAATATTTTGGAGATCAGTCCTCTGTCTGATGTGGGATTGGTGAAGATCTTTTCCCATTCTGTAGGCTGCCGTTTTGTCTTGTTGACCATGACCTTTGCTTTGTAGAAGCATCTCAGTTTCGGGAGGTTCGATTTAGTAGTTGTTTCTCTCTGTGTCTGTAATACTAGGGTTATTTGTAGGAAGTAATCTCCTGTGCCAGTGCATTCAAGTGTACCTCCCACCTTCTCTTCTATGAGGTTCAGTGTGGTTGGCTTTATGTTGAGGTCTTTAATCCATTTGGACTTGAGTTTTGTACATGCCGATAGATATGGATCTATTTTCATTCTTCTACATGTTGATATCCAGTTATGTCTGCACCATTT
>NC_022010.1:49886963-49906324 GCF_000317375.1 Microtus ochrogaster
CCCCCTCTCTCCATTTAGTTTGATGTTGGCTGTTGGTTTGCTGTATATTGCCTTTATTAAGTTTAGATGTGTTCCTTGTATCCCTGTTCTCTCCAAGACCCTAATCATGAAGGGGTGTTGTATTTTCTCGAAGACTTCTTCAGCATCTAATGAGATGATCATGTGGCTTTTTTTTTCAGTTTATTTGGTGGATTACATTGACAGATTTCCATATGTTGAACCATCCCTGCATCTCTGGGATGAAGCCGACTTGCTCATGGTAGATAATTTTTCTGATGTGTTCTTGGATTCAGGTTTGCCAGTATATTATTGGCTATTTTTGCATCAATGTTCATTGAGTAAGATTGGTCTCTAATTCTCTTTCTTAGTAATGTCTTTGTGTGGCTTGGGTATCAGGATAGTTGTAGCCTCATAAAAAAAAGTTTGTCAATGTTCCTTCTGTTTCTATTGTGTGAAACAATTTGAGGAGTATTGTTATTAGTTCTCCTTTAAAATCTTACAGAATTCTGAGCTGAAACCACCTAGTCCTGGGCTTTTTTTGTTTGGGAAAATTTTGGTGACTGTTTCTATTTCTTTAGCAGTTATAGGTCTAATTTGCTTCTCTGGTCTTGATTTAATTTTGGTAAGTGATATTTATTCAGAAAGTTGTCCATTTCTTTAAGTTTTCCAATTTTGTGAAGTATTGTGTTTCCTTTTTGAGAAGAAAATTGCTTTATTTGTGTGTGTGTGTGTGTGTGTGTGTGAACGCATGTGTGTATGTGATACATGCACATGATATGGCCTACATGCAAAATTCAGAGGACAACTTGTAGGACTCGAGTCTCTCTTTCCATCAGGTGGATCCCAAGCCTGAAACTCAGGTCATCGCACTTGGTGGCAAGCACCTTCCCTGCCGAGATATCTCACTGGCTTATTTTTCCTTTTATGGACTGTGCTTTTTGCATTAAGTCTAAACTCTTCAACTAAACCCAGTTTTCCCTAAACTGTCCTATGCTTTCACATTAAATTCTCTAAGTAGTTTTTGAGTATTATGTTTTGTTTTGCGGTTGTCTTTTAAATAGTAGGTGAAGCTTTGGTTGTGGTTTATTATTTTGATGTGTTGGTCTCCTTGCTATCTGTCCTCAAATAAATTGCTTTTCACTTTTGTGAAATGGGTTGAACCCTCCCACATTCATGACTAATTAATAAAGTGCCCTACAGGCTTGCCTACAGCCCTGTCTTAGGCATTTCATAGAGGCAGCATACAAGGGCCTACATGGGTCTGCACCATAAGGAGTCCGAAGCTGATAAAAGTGGACACATGTCCTATCCATACCCACAATCTGTCTCCAATAGACAGCAACTTGAAAATGAAAAATTAGTTATCCTCAAGGGAGTATCACTAGAAAATCAAACCACTCTTAAGGGCAGGCCCCATGCCCAATGGCAGATAGCCAACATAAAACAAAACAGCAGCATTGGAGGATTTTTTTTTGTCTCATGTTAAATCAAAGCATTTTTTTTCCTACCTTATAAATCCTTTGTATAGTACTATGGCTTTCAGTTTGGGGTTTTTATGGGATTCCTCTGTGCAAATGTTTCTGCACCTATATGCATTTTTCTTTTTCTTCTTTATGTTTTTCTTTCTTTGACTCTTTTTCTTGCTTGGTTTTGTCATATTCCAATTTGTTTTTTATCTATTTTATTTTACCTTATTATTATCCCTTAGAAGCCTGTTTTTTTTTTCTAATGAAAGACACAAAGGGGCTAATCCTGATGGGAGGGGAGGTGTGGAGGAACTGTGAGGAATCGAGGGAGCAGACACTTTAACCAGAATACCTTGTATGAAAACATCTATTTTCAACAAAAGAAAAATGATGTTTCCCTCATTTCCTTATTGTCTCTGATTTGAGCAGGGTCTGAAGTGACGTCCCTGTTCTGCTCCAGTTGTTTGTGTCTTCTATAGTTTTTTATCTTACTAAGAATTTGTTGGGTTTTCTGAAATTTCCCCCCCAAAGGAATGGTGTTTTAGTTCGCTGACCTGTCTTTGTTATTTATTCTCTTCAGATTACATTGACTTTAAGTTGGTATCACTTTAATTATTATTTTGGGAGTGAGGAAACAGTTTATTGATGTGAAACTTTTGTTGCCATGTAATGTTGCTAATTCTATTAATAAGGGCATTTAAGTCAGCTTTATCTGATGCTCATTTACCAACTTTGACATTACTGAAGTTGGTCGGTAATGTAATCTTCACCTTCTTATTCTCAGCATTTCTATACTACCATATTTTAAATGAGTTTCTTGTAGACAGCATACTGTGTGACATTTCATATCTGCTTCACTAGTATCTAATAATTGCTCCATTTGGAACACTGACATTCAAGGTAATTATTGACATTTGGACTCAGAATTGATAGTTTTATTTTCAATATCACTCCCATTCCCAGCTTCTCATAATTTGTTTTACCCTCCTCACTTTTTTTTACACTTTTTAAAAAGTATTCCATTTTGATTTATTTATAGTGCTTCCCTGTATAATGCTTTGTATAGTTTTCTTGCTTTAGGTGTTAAATGTTGCATATAAAACATACCACACAGGACCGCGAGGGGTACACCCACACACTGAGACAATGGGGATGATCTTTTGGGAATTCACCAAGACCAGCTAGCCTGGGTCTGAAAAAGCATGGGATAAAACCGGACTTACATAGCGGACAATGAGGACTACTGAGAACTCAAGAACAATGGCAATGGGTTTTTGATCCTACTGCACATGCTGGCTTTGGGGGAGCCTAGGCAGTTTGGATGCTCAACTTACTAAACCTGGATGGAGGTGGGCGGTCCTTGGACTTCCCACAGGTCAGGGAACCCTGATTGCTCTTCAAGCTGATGAGGGAGGGGGACTTGATCAGGGGAGGGGGAGGGAAATGGGAGGCGGTGGCGGGGAGGAGGCAGAAATCTTTAATAAATAAATAAATAAATAAAAAATGTAAAAAAAAAACATACCACAGTCTATTTATATCAACATTTTAGCAGTTTCATTAAAGAAACTATTCTATTTATATCTAGCTATCTCCTCTTGAGCATAACGTTTTGTATACTTTTAGTTTCAATAATGAAAACATAGAAAAATTATAAAACTCAAGAAGAGAAAAGTACATGCTCAGGCTTTTTCTTCTTATTTTCTTTTTTTCCTTTCTTGTGTAATATCTTCCTTGCATGGTCAAAGATACTTTTAAAAATAATTTCATTTTTTTAAAAAATAACTCCCTTAGCTAGTCTTCAGAGTAGATCTTAAAGTATCAACAAATTCTTATTAGTTTTTCTTTGTCTAAAATGTCTTTGTCTCCCATTCAATCCCCACTGGATGCAGCATTGACAACTCAACCCCTATACCGTGTAGGAAGTGTTCAGCCATTGACTCCCAGAATCATTCTTGACTCATTCTCTCTGAAATATCTTTCGAAACTCTGATGGAAGAACACTGCTGTTTTCTCTTGTTTTTCCTATCTGTGTAAATCCTGCTATTCTGTCTTCTCGTTTATTCCCCATTTGCTGTCCTGCCACTTCTTCTCTATTACTGAGATTCTCCAGCAAGCTTTTCTTTGAACTACTGTATTTTTTAAGTTTGATTTCTTTTTCAAAAAAAAAAAAAAAAAACTTCAGGTAATACAGATTTAAGTACCCTGAGATACAGTTTACAGGCTAGAAGTTTTACTCATGTTAAGTACCCATGAATTCTGTTAATGCTTTTGAAGTTGAAAAAACATCACCAATGTGTAATTTCAGATTTTTATTAAGCCTAAAGAGAAGCCCACACTGATGGTCACCCTCATTTTACCCCATCTTTAGCCCTAGACAGTCAGTAAATACAGTCTGTTTTTATAGATACTTTCTTCTGGAATCTCCTATAAATGGTATATAGTACATAGTCTATGGGGCTTTGTGTGTAGCTTATTACCCCTTCATAAGGTATGACGTTAGAGCCAGCTGGTCCTCCCTGGCAGGTCCCTGTCCAAAGAGACCTTCACACTGCCTTCTGTGAAGGAGTCCTGTGGAGGAGAGCTCCTCACCTTGGCTCTTGCTTGCATCTTCTTGGTGAAAGTGCAGTACCAAGTTGTACCATGTGTGTGAAATCAGCTGTGCTGTAGTGACACCCAGATACCACATGTCACTAAAGGGCTGGACTATGATCTCAGTTCCAAGCTTCTCTGCTGACATCAGAGGGCGAAGGGAAAGAGGTGGAGTCTCATCTCATGGAGGCTTTCTGACATTAGGTGGGAATGGATGTCTGTCTTCTCACAGGCTCAAAGAAGTGGAAGAGAGAGGCAGTGTGTTAGCAATCCTGCATGACTCTACTTTTTGCTGCCGTGTTGATCCTGAGTGACAGCTCAGCGTCCCAATGGGAGGATCTCAGGGTTCCAGTAAACCCACCTTCTTTCCTTACAAGGGCCTTTCTGTGATTGCTTGTTGTGTGATGGCCAGAATTTTTGTTGTTTGTTTATTGATTTTTTTTTCTCTTCAATCGTGAAAAGACTGTCTTACAATGGAGTCCGCAATGGAACTACTTCATCTTTGCTGGAGCCAGAACTTCGAGAGCCTTACTACAGGGCAAGCATCAGTTGCACAAATCTGATAGGTTCTATCTGGAAGTTTTAAGATATATATGTTAAGTAAACATCTTCCCCCTGGCTGGACTTGCTTAGTTCCTTCCATAAATTGCGGCTTTCCATTTTCAGCTTCCAATATTCTAAATAAAAACATCTTCACTTCCCTGGAACTGACTTCTAATATCTATTTCTCTTCTCTCCTTTGCTCTCTTCATCTTCTCTTTTCCTGTACCTCCCACCTGTCATCACCACCTGTTCCTGGACTACTGATGTGTAAAACAATCCCACACCAGTTCAGAAGAATGGATCATAAAAGGGTTATTTATTTAAGGGGAAAACTTACAGACCACTGTCCTAAACAACAACCCTCTGAGTGCAAACAGGAACAGAGTCTAGCAGATGGAATGGGAGCCAGAAGCAAGAGAGCTGGCACATGGTTCCCACTGCTTTTTAAACTATAAAAGACCATGCCCAAGTGGGCTGGTATCTTAAAAGCTATTGGCTGGAGGAGCAGAATGTGCTCCCACACACATTACAAGTCAAATCCGAATAGTGAGTCCTCTGTGAGTCCTGGCTTTTCCAGCAGAGTGAGAAGTGACTGCTGCCACTCATGGTCCCTAGCATGTAACACCTCTAACGGGAATCATCACAGTGTCATTTGCATCCCTGTCTCTTGTGTACATGATGGATCTCCGATTGAACTTTAGGCTGAGTTATTCTACAGGAATTTTTGTCTCTTAACCCTTGTGAAATATGCACCATTCTAGGAGACAAAACTGGAGAGTGATCTGAATCTTTGTTCCCAAGGAGTTCATAGTACAATAGGGCAGCAGACTTGAGAGCAAACAGTTACAGTAAAACGGTGTACAGGCAGATGTGGAGGGGACTAGACAGGCTCTAGGTCTCAATTATGGCCGTGACACTTAGCATATTACTTAATCCAAAGAAAGTACTTGATGTGCTAAATTTGAAAAAGTGAAAATATAAATGTCTGCACCTGTGTTAAAAATAGCAGTTGAATATGAGAAAACTCTCAAACAGGGCCACATCAGAAGTGTTTACATGGGTGCCCAATGATGGTGCCAGCTCTCTTAGTGGCCTTTGGTGTGACACTAGAGAGTGGGTAGTCTTTGGGGAACCTGTAGGGATACCGTACTAATGCAGTGGTTGGAACGAATCCTGTGTTAAAGTAACTGTGAAGTGTTTTATTTAGAAATAGTATATATCATTTTGTGCTTACACAGAAGACATTTTTAAAAAAATGTGTGTCAGGTACTAACTCATTTAATCTTTTCAGATCCCTACCTGAAAAGGTCATCACCCAAATTTTATAAAACTAAAGTGGACGGGGAAACAGTTTGCCTAAACTAGTAAGCTGACAGGTGGTTTTTCCCAATAACTATTCTTACTGGACTAAAAAAAAAAAAGTCCATAAAAGAAAGCTCTGAGACCCTCATCATTTTACCTTCTAGTAGCATTCTTTTGGACACTTCATTTAACTAATGCCACACAGCCATCTGCTTCCCTAGAAAGTCAAGATGCTAAATGCAGTGCAGAGCGAAGGTGACTTGTGGCTTCTGTGTGTATTTGAGTATTTTTAGCATTCCCCTCACCTCTTCCCTTACAAGGAAGTATTCCTGCTCTATGCTAGGGAAAGGCAGGGCACGGAATTCTGACTTCAGCAGAAGACAGCAACACAAGAGACAATCATCAGGCAGAATTAAAGTGCCAGCTTCCTGTTTAACCCTGGATTTGCTTGGCATCAGTAACTGTGTCCGTGGGAAGGTTAGGGGGGTCGTGTCTGTGTAGGGATTGCTCGTGAGCTCACATTCCTTTCCATCCATCAGTTGTTCCCCAAGTTCAAGAGATTCTGTTTTTACATTGGAAGCTTAGGAAAAAAAAATAACACGTCCATTTGTGTTATATTGGATCTCAGCAACTTGTTGTATTGGACAAGTTACAAAGCTCTCAAGAGCTAGCAAGAGCTCACTAGTTATCACCAGAGCATCAAGGCTTTCTAAGCGGAGTGTCCAGGTTGCACATGTCTCTACCACTTAATTCCATTTACAAATACTGGCAATAGCAGGTCCCTTTGAGGCTGTGTGGACTAAATAAGGTAATGCATACAAAATGAAGAGTTTGGTGTGTGGTCATTCTTTATTGTGTGGTTATTCTTTATTGTTAGTAATTGCCGAGGAACTAAACTCCCTGTCAGTAGCCGAATCATTTACAGCTATTCAGCATTCCAACTCTTCTGGTCGGAGGTACTGTTTGACTGCTAGTCCGTGTAAAGGAGCACTCTGAGACTCTGTTAAGAAGAGAGAGGACTTGGTAATGACTATCTGTCTGCCCAAATAGTCCCTTGTTACATTTTTCCCTTCACATTTTATTCCAGAATAGCACATTCATATTCTGATCACTACTAATTCGAATCACCCAGGAGAACGAGAGGGTAGGAGAGCGTTGATATTTACATAGAATCTACTAGATAGCAGAAGGCATGTCCGTCACTGTGTGCAAAACATTTAATCCTTATGGCATCCAAATTCAATATTATGCTAGCTTCACATACGTGGAAATAGACTTAAATTGGCTCAAGTCAAGCTCACAAAGTCTGTAGGTTATGAAGCCAGTGTATGGCCCTCTGACATCAGAAGCAAGCCCTCCTTTAGGAAAGCTAACACTAAAGGCATGGCACGGGCAGAACACCGGTTCATTCTAGTCTTTCTTTGCACACTTAAAAAAAATTACTGAAGAAAATTTCCATCTCCAACTAGACCATTAGGGTAATTTTTTCCATGCTGTCAAGTGTTTCTGCGTCTGCCTTTTTAAGTTTCTACGCATTAGGGTGCCTCACGGCCTTTTCATTCTTTCTCATCAGTTTCTCACGGCATCTGTGATTCACATAAAACACTAAATCCTCTTGCCATCTTCAGCTCTGCAGAACTGAGCCCCAGGAGGGTGAATCAGCCAGTTCACCTTGGCAGGGAGTTCTAAGGGGAAAAGGGTCTGAGTGGGAAAGAAGATGTTCCCTGGAAGGAGGCTCTGCCTCACCCTGGACCCAAGCATCAGTGCCAATTCCACCAATCCCTCTCCCTGATAGGCAAGCTCCTCAGACTCCCTGAAGCAAGATAATGGGGCTATGGTCTCTGTATCATAGACTATAAAATAGTCTAGTTTTGTAAATACTCTTTAAAATTTTATTTTTTAACTCCTCTGATTCTAATGTCTTCTCTATTTTCATCCTTCTACGTAGTGAGCTGACAAAACCCACCCTTACCAACCACACCTGCTATAGTCCCTCTGTTGTGTGTGCTCTGAAAGGCAGTTTAAGGTGGCCATAAATAAATAGCTTAGTCTGGCCTCAGCAGCAGCTAGCCCAAAAGTAAGGTGTAGCTTTCTCTTAAATCTATCATGGTAGTTTTTGACAGCATGTGACCTTAGAGATCATAAAATGTGCCAAGTGCCAAATATTCTTTATTCGCCACTGTACATAAACTACACCAAAATGACCTTTCACAAATAAAAGGCAGCATTTTAGATAAAAGGAATTCTAGTTTAATTGCCATAGTCCTAACCAAAATCATAAAACAGATTTATTTTCTTTATGCTCTGCCCATAGGGACTCATGAACAGTAATAGAAACAAAGGCAAGTCTTGTTTGATTCTGAGACCAAGGAATAATTTTTCCCTAGAACATCGTTGTGGTTTGAATGAAAATAGTCCCCATCGTCTTATAGGGAGTAGCTGTGAGGATGTGTGGCCTTGTTGGGAAGGTGCAGCTTTGTTGGAGGAAGTGTGTCACTGGGGGTGGACTTTGCGGTCTCAGATTTTCAAGCCAGGCCTAGTGACTCCCTCTCTTCCTGCTGCCTGCTGATATGGATGGAGAACTCTTAGTCATTTCTCCAGCACCATGTCTGCCTGCATGATGCCATGCTTGCCACCATGATGACAGTGGATTGCAACTTCTGAACTATATGCCAGCCCCCAGGTGAATGCTTACCTGTATAAGTGTTTCTGTGGTCATGGTGTGTCTGCACAGCAATAGAAACCCTAAGCAAGACAGACCTCAACATAACCAGATCTATAAAACAAATCTTCAATAGGTTTGAAATGGCTTTCTCTTGTCTTTGAAAATGATGAGACATTACTAAGTGAAAACTTATTTAGAAAGTGAAAACGTATTTATTTACTGAATGGTACTATTTTAAAAAAGATCTTAACTGTCTGCAGCTCTGTTGTATTTAAAACAGAACTATCTACCTAAGAATTCTATTGGTCATTCATGACCTGAGTTCTGGTGTATGAGGTCAGTTGAATTACAAACATCATAAGCATGAGGCCTAACTGTTTTGTAATATATATGGTAGTGGCTGTTACTTAATTATCCTTCTTGATATAACTGTCAGGTCCGCCTTTCCTCCCTTCTTTTCGATGACAGCAAAGATAGTGTTTGTTCCTGGATGGATCTTGGGGATTCTCCCAACACCCCACCCGTGTCTCTTCTCACCAGAGCGTGCCTTTGTTCTTGCTGTCATTCACATAACAGAACCCTGCCTGATCTTCGTCTTCTTCCAGACCAGGCCCTGAAGACCTGAGCCAGGCTTGGGCTTGCCTCTGTTTTCCTCCTTGCTCTTCTTGTGCACTCGATCTTACGTGAAAGGGAGGGAAGTAATTGGTGCAGTTCTGAACCAAACTCCTGCTGCCTTTCATCACTCACTGAAAGTCTCATTTTACTTCTGTGTACAGAGGTAGGGGTGGGGTGGGTACAGTCAGAGGACTCATGGCAGTTGCTTCTCTTTGTCCACCGTGTGGGGTCTGGGAATCTAACTTAGGTCGCCAGGCTTCTTGGTAAGCACCTTTGCCAGCAGAGCCATCTCCCTGGCCAAACCCATGTTTAATTTGCCCCTAAGTCACTGACACAAAGGAATGCCCCTGATTGGAAGTTAGGCTTACCACTCTGCCGTCTAGCTGTTGTCAGCTGGAGCTGTGATTGGTTTCCCGGTGTGTTTGAATTTTATTAGGAAAAATAATCTCTAGTCTCATACAATCAGTCTGGACTCTTTCCAGTTTTTCATACCCCAGTAAGTCAGAAGTCAAGCCCTAGTTCCTTCACTGACTTTACAGAACGAACACATTTTGTTTGTTTGAGAAAGAGTCTTCCTATGTATCCCAGACTGGCCTTGAATTCAAAATCCTACTGCTTTAGCCTCCTGAGTGCAGGGATTTACAGCCACGTGCTGCCACGCTTGACCAGTGCCATTCCTTTATAGAGGTGTGGCGATGAACTGTGACTTTCTCAGCCCCCATCCTTGAGGTATTGAGGTCACAGCCTTCAAAACCTAGAGAGGTTAGGTAAGAGAACTGGGCCAGGTAGTGAGTCTGCTGCCTCCCAAGAATTCAGTAGCTGCTCAACTCCTGGCAAGTGTTGTCAGTATGGTCCAGCGTGGTCCAGTGTGGTCAGATCAGGTTCAGAGAGAAGCTGAAGATGCTGATTTGAATATTTCATAGATTGCTTGTATAGGAAATGAGCTAAAGGGAAACAAATTAACCTTTGTTGCCATTAACTCAGTTTGTCCGTGCTCTCCTTGCCCTGTGGTCCAGTTTTTACAGATAATTTTATAGAGCAGAAGTCTTTCTATTGATCTAGCCAGAAGCTTCCTCCTTAGCATCATATATAGTGACCAGAATCTGGGTGCCGGGGCACTGTTCCTAGAACTATGTGAAGTCTGTCTTCTGGCTCTGTAGAAGGTGCTATGATTCTACATTACAGATGAGGACACAGGGTCAAGAGCTTAAGTTAGGCTAGTGGAGACAGCGGGATGCAGGCTCAGATGGAGATAAAGCGGTCCTTTCCTGTTGCAGTACGGTGCTCCCTGCTGTGCGTGTCTCTGGAAGAGAAAAGGATGCGTGCGGTTTTGATCAGTTTAAGATTTAGATGTGGCTGGGAACCACTTGGCTCTCTGCTCGCCCTTCCTAACAAGAGCAAAGGCTGGTTCGCCCATCTGGCTGCTTCACAAGGCCCTTCTGAAGTAGGGAGCTGAAAGCCCCCTTTGTTAGCCCAGAAGTCATGAGGGCATCTCAAGCCCCAGCATCGCTCCAGAAGCCAACGGAGGAAAACTCATTAACAACGCATTGATCTCTGACTGCGCTTTTCTAAAGAGAGCAGCTTTACTGGAGGCCTTGGCAGCCTTTTTCCTTTTTATAAAGTCTAGTGTTTTTAGTTTCTTGCAAGGCACTGAAGAGGAATTAACTTTTAGATGGGTCCAAGGAATCCTCAGAAGTGTTGCTGCTATCACTTGCTGCTACCTTCCATTTGAATTAAGGGTAAAAAGAAAGTTAAATTTCGGGGCAGATTAGCAGACAAGAGAGTTTCTTCTCAGTTAATGGAACACAGCCCAAAGGGGGAAATCTTTCACCCAGCTCTGACTTTAATTATCCTATACGAGGAATAGAAATTCCTTTATCTTGTCCGAGAAAGAAAGTGCAAACCTGCCATATTAATCTTTCACTAGAGTGCTTATGAATATGTTTATGAGAGAGGAAGGGAGCAGGCAGGGAGGGTTCAGCTTCAGTTTTCTCTTGCGTGAAAGGGAAAGACTACTTGAGGCCTGCCCTGTGTTAGATGGTCTAGCTGTCATTTGCTTCCTCCTGCTTCACATCCAGAAGGTGTGGGACAGGCAGGGACTCTTAGATCCCCTCCAACTCCATGTCCCCCTTCCTGTGCCCAGACATAGTGTGGATCTGGGAGAAATGCATAGAAGAGCCATCTCCTGGAACGTGGACAGGGTGAAGTGGAGGGTGGCATAGTATCACCCACCCACTGGGATTCTCTTAGGACAGAGATCTGTCTTTTTGCTTCACTTGCTTATCTATCAACTCTGCCCCCATATAGACTCCACTGTATAGACCTGACATTTCAGCAACCTCCTTCCTCTGCCCCAGCTGCTTTCCTTTCGGCTTCCACATCTGCCCTCTTCACCCAGACAATCTCTGTGATCTCTGTGTGCCCCTCAATTGCACTTCCTGTCCTTAATCTCTCCCACTTCCGACCACGCTCCACACACAGATTGAAGATGCACTATTACACCTTGCTTATTGCACTTTCCAATTGCTCCTTGTTGCCTACAGAAAGAGGTTGGACAAATAAATAAATAAAAGGACTGTTGCCAAAGTCCACCTAATCAGTGTTACTGTGTGTGTGTGTGTGTGTGTGTGTGTGTGTGTGTGTGTGATGGGCGCTGCAACCTTTAGAACTTCACAATGTGTGTTAAGAATCTGTGACCCAAAGAGTCCAGGCTTCTTGGTACGCATAAGGCCCTCCATGATTTCTCCCAAGCTTAGTTTTCCAGCTTCACTGCTCAACCTGCCCCTACCCTGCCTTTTTTTCCAGTCTACCAGGGCCTTCTACTTGGCTCAGCATTCATCACTCCCTGCCTGGGCTCCATCTCGCCCGTCAGGAAAGTTCTTTCCCTCCTCAGCCTCTTGAGGCGAATACATTCTTAATCTCAGCTTGGGGAATTCTCCTTCTAACAGAACTTTCTCTCATCCCATAGAGCATCCCATGTTCATCATCCGCAATGTGGGTATAATAATTTGTTGAGCTGTGTGCCTTCTCCTGATAGATTGGGGCCACCTTTTCATATTGAGCACTGAGAACATAGTATTTATTGTCAATAAACACTTAAAGAATAAAATGAATGCATCTGCATCTTGGGCTCTTTCTCATCTGCTCCCTGCGATAAACTACAACATAGTTTATCCCATGTTACATAGGATATCCCAAAAACATAGTTAAGCCCATGTTTTTGTTGATACTCATGGGATACCTGGACTTTCCTAAACAGAAATGGAGGAAGAGGGATTGGAGGTGGGAACAGAGTTAAGGTGGGGAAGAAGGAGTGGGAGGAGTGGAGGGAGGGGAAACTGGGGCTGGGATGTAATCTCTATATCTATATATAGATATATGATATCTGAAATAGTAGGCACACTGAAGCCCTCTGTCTATTTAGAATAATACCAGAAAACTATTCCAATTCAAACAACACTAAAATCAGGCTCTAGAGACAATTGGTATCTTGATTATGATAACAATACATAAATATTTCATGGAATTATTATTTCAAATATTTTTATAGCTAAGGAATATTTCATTATACTGTAACCATAGCTTAATTAGACTATTTTTTCAAACTGTGGCTTGCAATAGTACCTAGTAGTAGGTTCTTAGTTTAAAGTAGCAGTCACTACTTTAAGAAACAAAATCGGGCTGGCGAGGTGATTTCCTACCCAAGCACGATGACAAGAGTTTGGATTTCCAGAGCCCACAGATGTGCTGGATGGTAATGGTAGTCCACTTGAAATTCCAGAGGTCAGAAGGCAGAGACAGGACTGCCAGAGCAAGCTGGCAAGGCTAACCAAATCAGCGAGCTCTAGGTTCAGTTGAGAGATGCTGCCTCAAGGAATAAGACACAGAGTGATGGAGGAGGACTTGTGTGCACACCCCTCCCCACACACTCACACATCTGCACACACATATGGCAACAACTGTGACCACGAACACATCCACACATTGCGCTCATGCACACACAAACAGCAATGGTAAGTTTTACAAGCCTTGTATTTATCTATCTAAACACACATGCGTGTGGGTTCGGTATGTAAATATAATAGATCATGTTATAACACACTTTGGTTTTTTTTTTTCCGACTAAATCCAAAAGCTGTTTTAGAAACTCATCATGGAGGACAGTTAGGTCACGTATAGTTTTTACTATTCTAAGTAGCACAGTCATAAATTACTATGTAAAATATTTTGGAGTTTTGCTTGGTACAGTTTTTCTTTCCAGAGAAGCACTGTCCTAAATCTCTGTTTGCCATACTCAAATGTACTGGCTGCTTTGCGTGGCACACGCAGGTGAAATTTCAGAACTAGGCTCTGGCTCACAGACGCTGCCAGGCTTTGGAGGAGACGGGCATACTCCGGGCAGAAACCCAGTGTGTGAGGATTCCGATTTGGAGGCACTTGCTCCCTTGAGGAACGACAGTTAGCATTATGTATGCACACAGCTGAGGAAGATGTCTTGGGATTCTAAGGTTTTCCACAAACTTAAAATTTCAGGTTTTGTTCCTTAAGAACGAGAACCCAGTGGAGCTTGGAAATAGAAAATGGTGTGGCGAGATGTGCTCTGTGCACCTGGCACCACGGAAGAGCGCTCTGCTTTGCGTGTCTACATTTAAGAGACATAGCCTTTCCTGCAGTCAGGCCTGTAACCTGGGGGGATCAGAACTGCCCCCATCCCACTTTTCTAGCGTGAGTGTGGTGGCGTCTGCTCCACTCTTTTTGTAGTTCAAGTGAAGTTACACGTGTGGAGAGTATTCTCCAGACAAGTGACAAAGACGTAATGATTGTACCACGTTCTCTTGTATAAACCTGAAAATCATTTGTCCAGACCTAACTGGGTTCACCATGCCCATGAGTCTGAGCAGAGCAAAGCAGGCTGGAAGAGGAGAGTGTACTATTAGGGACAACATTGCCCTGGGATGACCTTAAGTCTGAGCATTGATAATAAGGTCTAAGGGGTTGTTAAAATAGGACGGAACGGGGGCCATTTTAATCGTCTGCCGTCCCCTCCCCTCTGTGATTAGCATATAGCTGTTATTCTAAATACACAGCCTCACTGGGGACAGTCAAAGATACATGGTAGGTGAAGCACTTTTAACAGCAGCTGTCTGTGCTGTAATGGATTGCTTTTTTCTGTATTGTTTGTTTATCGTTAAGATGTAGGCCAAGCCCCACATCATATTATATGTATTACACTTTTGTTCGGATGTTGGTCACTGCTTTAGTTCAGTAGCTCTAGAGTGACACTCACTGCAAGTTGTAGGAAAACACATCCCCCTAAGAATTCATTTGGCTTTGTATGGGCAAATGAGGTGAGGCTTGTTAATAAAGACCAATCTCACAGGCTTTCCACGAGACCCGCAGAGTGCCATTTCTTGTTTAATTGAGACAAACCCAGTTAGTTAATATTGTTGATGCAAAGCTAGTTAGTAAATATTGTTGAGCGGCCACACTGTTCTCTATGCTGCCACCATGTGGCACAGGAGGGGATTGACATAGTGGGGTTCCCTGGAACGGAACAAGTCAGGGAAGCCAACTGAGTAGAAGCCCTTTTGTGACTCTTCTGTGGCTTCTAACACCTACTTGACCTTAGGCAACATGGCTAAGTGTGTGTAACCATAGCAACAAATAATGTCTGCAGAAGACAAATACACAGTGGTGGTAGCAATCCCAATACCGAGGACGATTTTAAACTCTGTCAGCGTCTTTCAGGATTCTATGTTTTTGTGATGGTTCTGGTTAAATCAACACAACTCCCTGTGCTCAGAAGACCGGTGTGTGGAGCTCTGGGGCCACCACGGTGTATGCTGTTGTTGGTTGTCTGCTATTTTTTTTTTAAGACAGGTCCACCGTGTAGCCCAAGCTGACCTTAAAACTCACAACCCTTGTGCCCCAGCTTCCCGAGTGTCGGGGTTTCATGTACCATTATGCCTGTTTATCTGCTTTGACTTTGGGAATGTCCAACAGTTACCAGGCCATCTGTCCTGTTCCTACCATACCCTCATCAACCTCTTTGAGTCCTGGGCCAGGCACGCTTGCCTCTCTGTGAAGATGCTAGCTTCTTTTGTGGGGTCACCATCCCCGGGAGGGTTAAGCTAAGAGACCTGTTGTGAGTTCTGGTTTTCCTTGCTTTCTGCCTTGGACCATTTGCCACTCCTCCTCACGGCATGCTCTTCAGACCCAGCCTCCCAACTGCCAGCAGATGAGAAGGAGGAAGTCTTTCTCAGCCACTTGTCCTTGATCAGCAGCCTCCTTTCGAGCACCAGGTCTCCCTTTGCAGACTTGTGTTTGCCAGCATCCTCACACATGCGTAAGCTCTCGACTCGCACAGAAAGCCGTATTCCATAACAGTTGTAATGGCTCTGCCTTCCCCAGTCCTCCCTCCTCTTGCATAAACTTAGCGGCTCTCACAAAACATTTTATAAATATTTATGTATTTAATTTATATCACGTGCCTGATAAGTAGGTCCATAGTTTGAATATTTTGAAATCAAGACATAGAAAGTTCCACTAACTTGTCCAGCATCACAGCGACTAAGTGACAGAGCTGGGATTTGAACCCCAGCTCCACAGAGACCCTGTACTCTGTAATGTCTGCTGGTTCCCCTTTCAATGAGATGCTATTGGGGTTTGACATTGGGAGGAAGCTATTAGGTTGACATTGCTCCTCAAAGGCCGTAGTAGTGGAATGGAATTGCGGAGTCAGAATATCTTGGGTCTGAGTCTGCAGCAACTGTGTGCTGTAGACTGCATGGAAAAAGCAAAACAAACAAAACCAAAGCCAAACCCAAGGGGTCTGATGGCAGTACAGCTTTCCATGGTCTCACACTGGCCGGTTATCAGTGCTGGGGAAACCTGGCCCTTGCAGACTCCAGAGTGGAAATCCAGTGGGTTGACTCTGGGAAGACAGAAGTGATGGTGTAGGTAGAATGGGAGGAAACGGTCTTTCAGATCAGACGGGGTGGACGGCTGTTAACAATGACCGTTCTAAACTGCCTGATCCTGGGCCTGTGTGGAGTTCCTGGTACGGGAGCCCTTTAAGCCTGCTAGTGGTGGTTACATGGATGGATATCTGTGATTTCTGTTGCATCTGCCCCTTTGAAAACCACTTTTCTGGATCATGTGGCTCAGGTGGGACTGATTGGTCCCTCAATTCCCACATCCAGAGTGGACCTTTATTAGCCCTCGTGTGAGTCGGGGTTGACGTCCTTCTCCTAGTCCTAGGGCAGAACTCAAGGGGATCATCTGACACCAGCAGAACCAATTACAGCTACCAGCTGACCTCTTTTGTGTTTATTTTCCTCTGTCTGTGAACACTAAGCACAATAGAATTTAGATGGGAGTGCATAATGCCCGACAAATAAAATAAAGTTATATCTACTCTTTTCGAAAGGTTGAGCCCAAGACACAAAGAAAAAACAAAAGGGAGGGACTGGAGAGATGACTCAGAGCACTGGCTGTTCTTCCAGAGGTTCTGAGTTCAATTCCCAGCAACCACATGGTGGCTCATAGCCATCTATGAGATCTGGTGCCCTCTTCTGGCATGCAAGCAAGCATGCAGACAGAACACTGTATACACAATAAATAAATAAATCTTAAAAAAAAATAGGGAGAGAGTCCAGGCTACCTAGTTTGATTACTGGATCTACCTGTTTTGGTAAGATCTGTGTTGCCCGATGTGGTTGCTACCAACATACGTGGCTGCTAGGCCAAGTCCCGCCAGATCTCTATCAATCAACTTTTTGTTGCTGTGCCAAAGTATCAGCTTAGAACAGTGGTTTTCAACCTTTCTCACGCTGCAGCTCTTGGATACAGTTGTAGCACCCCCGCCATAAAGCTAAGGTCATTGCTGCTCCGTGACTGTAATTTTGCTGCTACGAATCATAATTTAGATACCTAATATTCAGGATATCTGATATGTGAACCTCAAAGGGATCACGACCCGTAGGTTGAGAACCACTGACTTGGGAGTGTGAAAATTTTACTTTGGCTATAGTTTCTGTGGATAGTGAGTGGGCTTCATCACTTTTGGGTCCAGGGCAATGTTATGATAGAGAGCTTGTGGAGGAGAGAAACTGGTTACAGCATGCGAAGCTTGGGGTGGGGGTGGGGGAGGGCACTGGCTAGCTCCCAGTCTCCCAAGGGTGTATCCCCAGTGTTCTGACTTACTTCACTAGGTTCTGCCTCCTAAATCACCTACCACCTCCCAACTGCAACGCCCCAAGGAACGCACCTTTAATGTAGGACATTTGGAAAAAAACTGAACCTCTAAACAACCTCTTAGCCCAAGCTAAGAAATTCTGTGAGCCATGTTTAAACACAACGTAAAATAGGTCTCAAAAGTCTTAACATTTTAATTATATGCATGTCTTAGTGTTTATATTGCTGCGACGAAATACCATGAACCAAAAAGCATGGAAGGGGAGGAAAGAGTTTATTTGACTTACACTTTGATGCTGTTCATCATGGAAGGAAGTCGGGATAGGAATTTAAACAGGGAAGGATCCTGGAAGGAGGAGCTGATACAGAGGCCATGGAGGGGCACTGCTTACTGATTTGTTTTCCATGACTTTCTCAGCTGACCTTCTACTAGAACCCAGTACCCATAGCCCAGTTGTGAGCGGCACCACTCCCCATGGGATCAGCTCTCCCCCCCCAATGATCACTGAATGAGAAAATGCCTTACATCTGGATCTCAAGGAGGCTCCTTCCTCTGGTGACTCTAGCTTGTGTCAAGGTGACACACAAAACCAGTCAGTGAGATGCTGAAAGCAGAATAATTTGGGATATGTTGGATTAAATAAATTATGAAAATAAATTCTACCTACTATTTTAACTTTCAAAAATATATGTTTACTACAAACCTTTAAATGTGTATGTCGCGCACTGTATTCCTACTGTTTAATGCCACCTAGACTTCAGATGCAAGAGATGGTGAAATTCCCTTTTTACTGATTCTGATTTCAGCCGAGCCTTTGCCAACTGCTAATAACACACTCAGAAAAGTCACAGAAGCTGGGCACATAGGCCTATATACATTATTGGGCTGAGACCACAGAATGTTGAATTCTCACGGTATGTGGCGTCTGTGACCTCTCAAATTACATCTCTCTCTCTCTTTTTTTTTTCCTTCATTTTTCATTTATGAATTCTGGGCACAAATCTCCTAATGTCAGCCAGGTATAGCTATTTCGCCACTCGGCCACCAGACCATCAATCTGTTTAAAACCAATTCTCCAGTCCCTCTGCTCCTTCATATCCAAAGACCCATTTATCTAGATCTCCCCTGCCTCCTGGTTTTCCATCAAAACAAACAGATTTCTGAGCCACGATGAACTTAGAGGTGCCCCTGTTGGGTGACAGATCATTTCACAGGTAGGAAAACCAATTCGCCACAAACCTGTTGGATTTTTCTTCTCCATGCTTTTTGTCTGACACACTCTTTTCCCAGTGACAGGACAAAAGTTCTGTAGGCTGCTAGCCTCCTCTGGCTCGCTTCATAATCCCTTGGGTGAGATGATCAGCTTGATTGCACTGCCCCCTTGTGGCATCAGCAAACATCGGCTCGAAGCGCCGTTTGGTGGGATCTAAGAAAAACTGTGTAATCAAGAAGCAGAGAAATTATATTATTTTTATTTTCGTTTGCTTATATGTTTAAATACAAAAGAGGCATATTCCATTTGATAGATTACCTGCCAAGTTAAAATCTGGAGGAAAAATAGCCATATTGAATAAGCGTAAGATAGGAGTGGTTTGTGAGTGAGAGGGGAGTGAACAAGAGTACCTGTGGCAAAGACTGACCTCTGACCTCGGGTGGGGCGGAGAAAGAATGACTACAGGAAATCTTAGGTGAGCAGCAAGCAGCCAAACAGTGGGAAGCGCACAGCATGCAGGAAAGGAGATCTTTAATGTTGCACAATCACCGCAGAGCTAGTGCAGGTCTTGTCCTGGAGGAAAGGTTCTGGCAGCGTAGCAGTGTTCCCTCTGGGCAGTGACTCTGCAAAAGGGTCTCCATTGTTACATAGTGAAAGGGGTATGAGGAAGTCACAACTAAGACCCCAAGGAAGGCTGAGTGGGCAGGAAAGGGGGGTGGTTTTTCACACACACACACACACACACACACACACACACACACACACACACAC
>NC_022010.1:49906424-49917287 GCF_000317375.1 Microtus ochrogaster
CAAATGGGAGCCTCAGTCTGCAGGGGAAGCCATATGGTGGAGGCGAGGCCACGGAGTATTCGGTGGTAGATGCCCGTGATGGTGCAACTCGGTCCTTAAGTCAGGTAGACCTGACAAGACAGAGTTCCACAGACGAGGCAGCTTCGAAGGGGCCTTTTAGGTCGTTCTAGGCTTATGGACCACTGCTTTCTATGTGCCTTCAATCAGGCCTTTTTGTGTCCTGGAAGAGAGAGCTCTCTGTATTTTTTTCCCAGCCTTTCTTTCTATTAGATGAAGGCTCCTCCCTAATGATCTTCTTTCATCTTAATCATCTCCTCAAAGTTCTGTCTTCAAATACATCACATGGGGTGGGGGTCAAGTAGGGCATCAGTACAGGAGCTTGAGGGGCATAATTTAGTTCTGGAAGGAACCAAATCGGGATGCTGGGACTTGTATGGTGAGAAACTCTGTATTGGGGATGTGCAGACATGGCAAAGGGCAGCAGGGCAGAGGAAGGCTAATAGGCGGTCACGGTGAGACCAGAAGGGACGACTTGGGGTCAAGGTCAGCCCACTAGAGTGATGTTCAGGTGCTGGGATCGTGATAATGACCTGCTAGGGAACTCAGCTGTGAACAGGAAGTGGCTCTGTCTGGCAGAACTGGGCTCTAGAATTTTCACTAGTAGGACTTTGGCGCCATTTAAGAGAAAAATTATCTCTTTCTCTCTCTCTCTCTTTTTTTTTTCAGGCTTGTGAGGCAGAGAGGGCCCTCCAGGGTTGAGGATGAATGGTACAGAGGGGCTGAGAGATGTGGGCTCGTTATTATGTGAGGACTGGCTGAGGGAAGACACACACACACACACACACACACACGCACGCACGCACGCACGCACGCACGCACGCGCGCGCGCGCGCACGCGCGGACACACGCATGCTCTCACAAACGCACACATGCACGGTAGAACAATAAACCTGAAGGTGTCTTCCTGGAGAACCTTTATCATCTGACCTTTCAGTTCATCACCGTCAGGTGGGTCCGAGGGGAAATAGAGCTCTTGGTTATCACCCAGAAACCAAAGATTGGGGACTGGGTTTTCGCAGCCCGGAGTTTGTTCCTTGGCTTGCACTACCTAGGAACCACATGGATTCCCCGTGGGATCCACAAGGGGGCAATGCACTCCAAGAATGGATTAGTTCTGGAATACCTAGCTTGTAGCCCCTCAAACTATCAAGAACAACGGAGATCAGCGTGTTTACCTCTGCTGGAAGGGGAAAATGGAAGATGATGGGCGATCTGCTTAGAAGAGGCCGGCCGCTTCTGCAGTTGGAGCAGGGCAGTCCAAAAAGTGACTGAATTCATGAAAAAGTCCAGTTTGTCAATTAAGTGCAGATACTGAGAAGGTCCTGCCTAAGTCAATCGGAGGGCAGACACCTGCTGGCTAACTTCGGAGCTCACTGACCACACACCAGTGAACGCTTTTAGTGGAGAGACCCAGCCACTTGTGTGAGTCGGGTCGAAGAAGCAGGAAATGGGTTTCACAGTGCAACGGTAGCTTCCCGGTGACTCCGAATGCCAGCACCTTCCTTTCCTCGGGGGTAGACCTGTGAGTGTGTGACAAGGTGTGGTTGGGACCACAAGGAGAAGAGTTGTCCCCTGTCCCCTGAGCAGATAAGGTATGTCCAGAGGACAAGCAGCTGTCGGGTTCTGAGCCAGTGGGAGTCTGTGACAAGTATGCAGGAGAGTCAGCCTGGATGTTGCTGCAGAGAATATCAAGCAAAAGTTTTTTTCTGCTTCGCTGGTCAGGGGGCTCGGAGAAAGAGTTGCGCTCCACCCGACCCCCGTCGGAGGCATCCGCTTCCCGGGGTTCTCTTCTTCTGTCTCTATGGCTCTTGTTATTTGTTTTCTCTGGGATAGACTTAAAAGCACAGTGCTTTGCAGAGAATGGTTTATCACAAGCAGATGCCGTGGTTAAGATAACTATCACAGCGTGCTTGGAGTTCTAAGGTTACTAGGCCCCAGGGCCAATCTCTATGTGACACCACTTGTTAGGAGCTTGGCAGCTAGTCCCGGGTCCTGACACTGCGGCTAGTGCCTTCGTAGATTCTTGCTCCAAGGAGGACCCGCAGCACAGATGGCTCTGCTTTCATCTTTAGGATCTTAACCACCTCGGAGACTCGGCTGACCTTTTGTTGCTCATCGAGATGATAGCAGGAGGAGCAATTTGTCAGAACCCGCTCACGGAACTAAATTCGCTCCGAATTTTGCAAAGTTCAAGTCTTTCCACTTTAGGGCAGCCACTGGCATTTTTTACATTTTTTTCTTCTTTCTGTAAAGGACCAAAGAAAAATCATTTAACTCCGTGGGCCAGTTTCTATTGCGTCTGCTCATCTCAGACGCTATAGCTTTTATACAGCCATGCACACTGGGAAATGAATAAGCATGACTGTGGTTCAATAAAAAGCTATTTACAAAAAAAAACAAAAAACAAAAAACAAAAAACAGGGGTTGACTAGATTTGGCCAGCAGGCCGTCATTTGCTGTCCCCATATATAAACACCTTTTTATCATCTCCCGTCATAACCTTCTGTCAGCCCAGGGCCACCCCTTAGCTAAAAATTCAAGGTCTGTGTTTCCATGATTCTTCCTGGCATGTTGGTTCTTGGTTAGCAAAAGCATGTCCCCAGTCAGCTTCAAAAGTCCTCTAGGCCCAGGCTACTGGACTGAACGCTCAGCATCTTCCCCACTGTCTTAGGCCAATGGCCAAGTCAAAGATGACATCACTCCAACCTAGCAAGTACAGGAAAGGTGGAACAGCCTGACCCCAGTTTTACCTAGCTATAAAATGAGTCTTGAAAATTATTTCCAGGTAAAAGGAGAATCAATAATATAATATCACCAGCTAAAGTTAAAGGATTGCAAGCTGGCCTAACATACATGTAACTTTCCTAACAGCCCCATGTCCTTCCCCACAGGCTGGGAATGGGTGTTTCACTGCAGCCCAGTCAAGGTAACTCGTGGGTTTTGCTGGGACTGTAGTGAGGAAGATTGAGGACTCAGTGGGACTTTTGTTGCTCATTTATTTTTTCCTCATAGGGTCTTACATTGTAGTCAGGATAACCCGAAACCCATCACCCCAAATTTGTTCTGTTTTTAAAATTAGGAGCAGGGTACTGATTTTTTTTTCATATGTTTATATATGAAATATTTCCCTCTCTGAATATATTTATTTTGTTATTGGTCTAACTCTCTAGAACATTTTTAAAATTACGTGTGTGTGTGTGTGTGTGTGTGTGTGTGTGTGTGTGTGTATGTGTATGTGAGTGTACATGTGTTAATGCAGTTGCCTGCAGAATCCAGAAGAGGGTACGGGGATCCCCTGGATCTGGAGTTAAAGGTAATAGTGACCTGACTGAAATGGATGTTGAGCACTAAACTGGGTCCTCTATCACAGCATTGTATGTTTAACCTCTGAGCTACCTCTCCAGCCCCGGTTCTAGAATTTTTAGCAATCATTATATGCTACGAAGACTGTCTTAGTCAGTGTTCTATTGCTGTGAAGAGACACCATAACCATGACAACTCTTATAAAGGAAAACATTTAATTTGGGCTGGCTTACAATTTCAGGGGCTGAGTCCATTATCATCACAGCTGGAGAAGGAGTTGAGAGTTTCACATCTGGATCTGCAGGCAGCAGCAAGAGAGAGCCACTGGATTTGGCTTCAGCAAAGCCCACTCCCAGTGGCACACTTCCTCCAGCAAAATCATACCCACTCCAAAAAGACCACACCCTTTAATCCTTGCCAAATAGCACCACTCCCTAATGGCTAAGCATTCAAATATATGAGCCTCTGGGGGCCATATTCAAGCCACCACAGAGACTATTCATTTAAATACATACATTGTATTTCTCTCTTCATTTGCCCTTTAGTTTTACACTTTTTAAAAGATAAGTCTTTTCTCCTTTTTTTTTCATTCTGTGTAGCCAAATAGGTTATTCTCTCTCATTAATGCATCTAAAATTTAAACCCCATAGGAAGATCCTCCCCACTCCTTGGCTTATGTAGAAATATATCTATTTTTCTTTAAGTTTTTGTATGGTGTTGATTTTTCACGCAGATGTCTGTAGTGTATTAGCAAATTATCTTGGTAGACTGTAGAAGAATGAATTATGTTTTTGTTTTCTTTTTCTAATGACTGTCTAGCTGTTATAAGATGAGTTATTAAAAGGTAGCACATGCCTTTAATCCTAGCACTCATGAGGCAGAGGCAGGTGGACCTTTGTGAGTTCAAGGACAGCCTGGTCTACAGAGCTAGTGCTAGGACAAGCTCCAAAAGCTACACACAGAAATCCTGTCTCAAAGAACAAAACATCAACAACAAAAAAGCCACCGCTTCCATCAGATTTAACAAGCTTCATTTTTATGTATCAGACATAAAAACAGAAATAACGAATATAATTTGAACTTGTATCATTAGCAAAGAACTATACCACTATAAATTGTTCCATAAATAATAGCTCACAAATATTCACTCTATTACTCACTATTATTATTAGTGTGAACAAGTTCACACTAAATTATCTATTATTCCATTCAATCTTCCTTTTTTTTGAGATCTCTAGGTCCACATAATTTCCACCCCAACCCTCAACACTAAGCGAGTAATAATCAACCCCTAACCATGAGGACAAACTTTGTTGGGAGAAGGGATGTCACTTTCTAGAATTGCTTCCGGCTGTCATGAGGGCAATGTTTTTTTTTTTTTCCTATGGGATCCTGTAAAAGTAAAATTATGGCTAAGTTTCAAGGCTGCTGTTTTGTATAATTACAAATGGTCTCTGAGTAATCGTTACTGTCTCTTTGTTTGTTTGTTTGTTTGTTTTGAAGTTCTTATTTGGAGTTCTAGCCAGAATGTTATAAGAAGGTGCACCATTTCTGCAGATGGTACCCAAAATCCAGTCTCATAGTAGCTCTATCAGCATTATGACATTATATCAACCAGATGGAGTTGTGTTGTGAGACACCATCTTGTTCCTGGAAGCTTCAAAGATTACTTCAGGAAAATCCACTGTTCATAGTCTATTCATATAGACATATATTCAATGAAAGATACTATATAAACAAAATGGGTATGGAGAAAAGTAAAATATTTATTTAAAATATATCTTTCTGTCCCATACCAGATGGCTCCTGACATGATACCGAAATTCTGAATTTTTCTTTTAACAACATGCTTGGATTTAGAGAAGGATAGCCATTGTCCAAATCCAAAGCCAGCTCTTATTTTAAAGTAGAAATGTATATGTGTCCAAACAATAAAATTTTACCATGCAGATAATGCATCATAAGGCAGATTTCTCTTTATTTGTTGATTCTTTCCGGATAGCTATCTTTTTATCTTTAGGATTCTAGATGCTAGTGGACTGATCCCAAAAAGTGTTGACTTGGTCCCCATGTTTGGGTGCCAGATAATGATGGAAGTTACAAAATAATCCCACACTAGTTCAGAGCTACGTATAATAAAAGGTTGTTTATTTAGGGGAGACTCAGAGATCGCTGTCCTAGATCACAGTCCTCTGCATGAACGGGGAAAGGAACCAAGTCTAGCAGCCAGAGCAAGAACTGGAAGCAAGAGAGTGAACACACACTTTATAGCTGCATTTATAGTATAAGAGACCATGCTCAAGTGGGCTGGTATCTTAAAGGCTATTGGCCAATGGAGCTCCTGCAGCAGTGATGATTCTAGAATTTTTTTATTTTTAGTTATTGATTTCTAGCTGCTGTATTTATTCTGATTGTAACTTGGTGAGATTCCTTAATACCTGAATTGATAATTTTTGCCAATTTTGGAATTTTGTTTTCTGTTATGGCTTTAAAAACCTTTAAAATAATTCCAGGTTATCTCATCTTGCTCCCTAGAAATCCAATCCCTTATTTATCAGACTCTGACTACTACCCCCAGTGGCTGAGCTTATCTATCTATCTATCTATCTATCTATCTATCTATCTATCTATCTATCTATCTATCTATCTATCTATCTATCATCTTCATCAGTTTCCACTCACTCCCTAGCTCCACTCTGGATGTTTCTCATTGTATCATTGTGTGTTCTCTACTTTTTCTTTTTCCCTGTCCAGATCCATCTGGCTAAATATTCATTTCATTTCTCAGTTATAAGTGAAATGATTTGTACTTGATTATTTTACATGGGTTCCACTAACCTCTTGAGATGCTGTGTACTGACATCTACTATATATCCACTCATAGTTGTTTCGTATTTTGGCAGTTGTTTGCTAGTTATGTGTCTGGAGTTTCTGAATCTGTACTCTCTATTGATTTTGTTGTTATTTTAGATCACATTTTCTTAGGTCTCTTGGCCAAAAACCAACCAACCAACCAACCAACCAACCAAACAAACAAACAAACAAACAAACAAAGAAAACCCCCCAAGCCTCCCAAAAACAAAAAGAAAATTCTTTTCAGTGCTACTAGTTGTGCACAGGACTGCATTCTTAACCCATGGTGAATAATTTCTATACAATACATTATTGAGCCAGGCGGTGGTGGCACACGCCTTTAATCCCAGCACTTGGGAGGCAGAGGCTGGCGATCTCTCAGTTCAAGGCCAGCCTGCTCTACAAGAGCTAGTTCCAGGACAGGAACCAAAAGCTGTGGAGAAATCCTGTCTCGAAAATCAAAAAAAAAACCCCAAAAAACAAAAAGCAATACATCATTGATTTGTCAGTGTTTTCTAGAGGAAAAATACCATAAAATAAATACATATTTATAAATATATTACATATTTATACTTTTAAATATTTATTATATACATACATATATATCTTATTAAACAGGCTTACACTGGAATAGTAACACCACCTGTCTCACACTGGAGAGCCTGAGAATCCAGTAGTTGCTCAGATCATGGTTCTGTATGCCTTAACACTCCTAACCTGTCCCCAAGTCCCAGAAGATGCCTGAAGACCTGCTGGTTTTTAGTCAACAGAGACCTGAAAATGCTGGTGCTGTTATCAGCAAAGGAATCACCGCCAACAGAAATGAGGTAAAGAGATTCAGCAGCAAGAAGGATGGCTGAGTGAGACAAGGGCTCTTGATGTGATGGTTTGAATAGGAATGCCCCCGAAGGCTCATTTATTTGGCTTGTGGGTCATTAGGGAATGATACTACCTGACAGGATTAGGAGGTGTGGCCTTTGGGAAGTGTGTCACTCGGGGTGGAGTTGAAGTTTCAGAAGTTCAAGCCAGGCCTAGTCTTTCTCTCTCTTTGTACTGTCTGCTGATCTATATGTAGTACTTTGGGCTCCTTCTTCACACCATTTCTGCCTGTGTACTGTCATGCTTCCCACCATGCTGATAATGAATAAACCTCTGAAACTGTAATCCATCCCCAATTAAACGCTTTCCTTAATAAGAATTGCCATGGTCATGGTGTCTCTGCAGCAGTAGACACCCTAACAAAGACAGAAATTGGGACAAGGGACTAGGGTGATTCTGTGATAGGCCTGACCACATTTCTTTTTGGCATAATGTAGACTTTGGTACTTGGGATTAGGAAAGCATTTGAACATATTAAGTGGGGCTTAGTGGGCTTCACTGATAGGAATAGGGAAGACAGTGGTGCTGAGAACAGTGTAGATTATGATTTCCTGCTCAAGAGATTTCAGAGGAGACTAGTATTCATATGTGGCCTAATATGCCTGAGGCTAAGTTAAAGAGTTTTGGATTAATGACACTGGCAGAAGAGATTTTTCAAAATAGCCTACTATTGACTCTGTCCTTTGGTTATTAGTTTCTACTCTCATGAAGACCTATAATGAAAAGGAGCAAGTTGAGTAAGAAAAAATGCAAAATGCAGTTTGGTAGAAAAGGGGTACCAGGAAGTGGAATTGAACTAAGTCCTGTGTTTAAGGAGTTAAACAAATTAAAAGAAATTCCCAATATTAAATGCAATAAAGTAATTGGTGATCTCAGGACAAGATTGCATGCAGCTAAGCTTCTAACTTGTGAAAAGGAATTAAAGTAAAGCTTAGGTTTAGGTATGATATCCCATGCCTCTAATTATAGGCCTTGGGAGGCAGATCTCTAACTTCTAGGCCACCTACAGATTGAGGTCCAGGACAGTTAAACTTAGGCAATGAAGAAAACCATTGAAAACAGAAAGTTGGTGAACACATATTGGAAAAGAGGGTCATGGTCCAGTCCTAGCAAACAGCAGAATCCCAGCACTTGGGATGCAGAGGCAGGCAGATCTCTGTGAGTTAAAGGTCAGCTTGGTCTACACAGTGAGACCCTATTTCCAAAACAAACAAACAGACAAACAAACAACATCAGCAAAAACAACAGCAACAACAAATCTTTCAGGTGGTTAATTTAATGGAACATAACTTTAAGCAATGCATTATTTTGAATGTAAAGACATCTCTGAAACTCCTGTGTTACAGACTTGGTTGCCATATGATGGGCCTTTGTATGGTGAATGGCCTATTATGGGGTGGTGCTTGGAGGAGCAGGTCACTCGGAGAATGTCTTTGAAGGATGCATCTTGTCCCCAGCCCCTTCCTTCCCCTCTCCCTGTCTCCTATACATCATGAGATGAGCCATTTTGCTATGTCACATTCTATCTTTCATGATGCTCTAGGGTACCATGAGTCCTGAAATGAAGCGATCAACTGACGACAGACTGAAACATCATAAATCTGTAAGTTGTTTGGCCCAGGTATCTTGTCACAGTGACAAAAGGTGACTAACACATTATGTTAGTGAAAGTTGGTAGTGGCCTTTATTCTATAGGTGGAATAAAACAAACCTTGTTTGCTTTTTAGGTGGTCCCAGTTGGATTCCCAGAGTGTATGGCAAGGTTTCTTTACATTGGTTGGTTGGAACACTGCCTTTTGGTACTCTGTGTGTTCGGCAGTCTTCGTTTGCCTTGTGAGTATCATCCGTGACAGTTACTGCTTAGCCTAAACCTGCGCACATGTGACTTAACCCTTGTTCACTGTTGCAAGAAGATTGCGTAGAAGACTCTTTTGCCTTCCATTTTGGTGAAGCTCCCTTCTTCCTACCCCTCCATAGATTCCATCGTGGTATGTCCTTATCTCCAAACTTTGCCTCTCCTACCAATAGCGTACTGAGGTCTGCAGAAGCACATTGCTTGAATGACAGCCCAGAAATGTTCTCCTCTTGGGAAGCCAGAGAGACTGTAAAGGCTCATCTCATTTGCTCTCCTCCTCTCAGGTATTGCCTCTAGCCCAACCAGTAACAAACATATATTCTGTCTGACAGTTGGGTACCAAGAGATGACAACTGATCATTATTACTGTTACGATCAGTAGCAGAGGTGTGGCCGACATAGCCCTCCTTCTCTTATTGATTCCTTATTGGTTACATGGTGTTCAGGAGGAAACCATGTCGATCCAAAGTGGGGGAGAATAAGTAAAAATGGCTTTAAAAGCTTCCATTGTACTAAGAATCCTGAAACCTTCGCCTAGGAGTTGACTCCAAGTGTATCCTTATCTCTGGACTATTTTAGCGTCCACATTCTGCCTTGGGTTTTCAGCAGTTTATTATACTTGTTTCTCAGCTCATTGTTATGTCTTGAGGGATTCCCGCTTGGCCTGACCTCTACCTGTATCTTTGGTGCTATCTTTAAAACATGAGCCACAGCTGTGCCCTTGCCTAGCCCTTGTGTTGGATAGACCATCAGCCGAGGCAAATTCAGTCCTTCAAAGAATAGGATGAGAGAAATAAGCATCATCAGTCTCTAGCGTCCTAGTGGGACACAGGCACACTGCAGTGTATGTGGGCATGGCTTGAGCATTCAAGCCAGCAGCCCCCATGTTGTTTCGGCTGACAGCACACCCTCGGTGGCAAACCACATAGGGATTAATAGGGACTTTGCCTTTGAATCTTCTTACCCTCTGTGGCAATGAGGCTGTCACTTCCATGGAATTATAGATTCATATAGTTCAGCTGCTTAATTCCCAGGGAGAACCAACATGGTTTCTCACTGTCATGCTGAGATGCTCTTTCCAAAGGTTTTCTACAAAGATAGCCTCTGCATTTCCAGCCTTCCCCTCTCCTCTGCTGGGCAGACTCGGGGGAGAAATGTACAACAGTTCTAGCAGAAAGCGGTAGGGGTGCTGACTGCTTTTATTACTCTGTCCCTGGTTCAAACTGTGGGTTCACAGTGGCATTCAGCCACGATTTGATTTTGTTTTCTTTGGTTTGTGGAAGGCTTAGCATCTCACGATTTATTTATAGAAACTCACATATCAAAGGAGAGAATAAAAGTGATTGTTAGATGATCAGGCTCTTAGCAAGATTCTGAAAATGGGGCATGCCTTTGCCTCTCATAGCAGATGTGCGGTCTCCTGGAAAGGGTGGAGATAGGCAGAGCCCTGTCACACCTATCTAGCAGACCATGGCCATTGCCTATTGTTTCCGTTTAGTCTTAGCAAGAAGAGAAATCCTTACGTGATTGTGCCAGAAGATATTGGCCCTATTTAGGACATTTCCTGGAGAATATCCCAGACCTCATATAATGTGAATGGAGACTTTTACAGAAAACTCCCTGGGAATTGATTTCATTGACTATCTGAAGTATTGCTTTATTTCCTCCTTTTAGCATTGTAAAAATTAGGGAAATTTCCTATCGAAGAGTTAGTTAATGAGAAATTTAACAATCCATATTAGTTTCACATAGTAGCTGAAGTATGCCCTGTGACCAATGGTCATGTTCTTTACCTCATCTGCGTGGCTGTTCTTCAAGCCCTCAGTGAGGTGCAATCATCTAATCCTTTGGTAGTCACTCTTTCCCAGCTCTGCTGCTATTGGTCAGGCAGTGTAGCCCATCTGCTGCCATTG